>NC_086448.1:10898709-11226209 GCF_028390025.1 Pseudophryne corroboree
TACAGGTGTGAGGGTGAGGGATGGTTACAGGTGTGAAAGTAAGGGATGGTTACATGTGTGAGAGTGATGGATGGTTACAGGTGAGAGAGTGAGGGATGGTTACAGGTGAGAGAGTGAGGGATGGTTACAGGTGTGAGAGTGAGGGATGGTTATAGGTGAGAGAGTGAGGGATGGTTACATGTGTTAGAGTGAGGGATGGTTACAGGTGTGAGAGTGAGGGATAGTTACAAGTGTGAGAGTGAGGGATGGTTACAGGTGAGAGAGTGAGGGATGGTTACAGGTGTGAGAGTGAGGGGTGTTTACAGGTGTGAGAGTGAGGGATAATTACAGGTGTGAGAGTGAGGGATGGTTACAGGTGAGAGAGTAAGGGATGGTTACAGGTGTGAGAGTGAGGGATAGTTACAAGTGTGAGAGTGAGTGATGGTTACAGGTGAGAGAGTGAGGGATGGTTACAGGTGTGAGAGTGAGGGGTGTTTACAGGTGTGAAAAGTGAGGGATGGTTACAGGTGTGAGAGTGAGGGATGGTTACAGGTTAGAGAGTAAGGGATGGTTACAGGTGTGAGAGTGAGGGATAGTTACAGGTGTGAGAGTGAGGGATGGTTACAGGTGTGAGAGGGGATGGTAACAAGTGTGAGAGTGAGGGATGGTTACAGGTGTGAGAGTGAGGGATAGTTGCAGGTGTGAGAGTGAGGGATGATTACAGGTGTGATAGGGGATGGTAACAAGTGTGAGAGTGAGGGATGGTAACAGGTGTGAGAGGTAGGGATGGTTACATGTGTGAGAGTGAGGGATGGTTACAGGTATGAGAGTGAGGGATGGTTACAGGTGTGAGAGTAAGGGATGGTTACAGGTGTAAGAGTGATGGATGGTTACAGGTGTGAGAGTGATGGATGATTACAGGTGTGAGAGTGATGGATGGTTACAGGTGTGAGAGTGATGGATGGTTACAGGTGTGAGGGTGAGGGATGGTTACAGGTGTGAGAGTGAGGGATGGTTACAGGTGTGAGAGTGAGGGATGGTTACAGGTGTGAGAGTGAGGGATGGTTACAGGTGTGAGAGTGAGGGATGGTTACAGGTGTGAGAGTGAGGGATGGTTACAGGTGTGAGAGTGAGGGATGGTTACAGGTGTGAGAGTGAGGGATGGTTACAGGTGTGAGAGTGAGGGATGGTTACAGGTGTGAGAGTGAGGGATGGTTACAGGTGTGAGGGTGAGGGATAGTTACAGGTGTGAGAGAGAGGGGTGTTTACAGGTGTGAGAGTGAGGGATGGTTACAGGTGTGAGAGTGAGGGATGGTTACAGGTGAGAGAGTAAGGGATGGTTACAGGTGTGAGAGTGAGGGATAGTTACAAGTGTGAGAGTGAGGGATGGTTACAGGTGAGAGAGTGAGGGATGGTTACAGGTGTGAGAGTGAGGGGTGTTTACAGGTGTGAGAGTGAGGGATGGTTACAGGTGTGAGAGTGAGGGATGGTTACAGGTGAGAGAGTAAGGGATGGTTACAGGTGTGAGAGTGAGGGATAGTTACAGGTGTGAGAGGGAGGGATGGTTACAGGTGTGAGAGGGGATGGTAACAAGTGTGAGAGTGAGGGATGGTTACAGGTGTGAGAGTGAGGGATAGTTACAGGTGTGGGAGTGAGGGATAGTTACAGGTGTGAGAGGGGATGGTAACAAGTGTGAGAGTGAGGGATGGTTACAGGTGTGAGAGGTAGGGATGGTTACATGTGTGAGAGTGAGGGATGGTTACAGGTATGAGAGTGAGGGATGGTTACAGGTGTGAGAGTAAGGGATGGTTACAGGTGTAAGAGTGATGGATGGTTACAGGTGTGAGAGTGATGGATGATTACAGGTGTGAGAGTGATGGATGGTTACAGGTGTGAGAGTGATGGATGGTTACAGGTGTGAGGGTGAGGGATGGTTACAGGTGTGAGAGTGAGGGATGGTTACAGGTGTGAGAGTGAGGGATGGTTACAGGTGTGAGAGTGAGGGATGGTTACAGGTGTGAGAGTGAGGGATGGTTACAGGTGTGAGAGTAAGGGATGGTTACAGGTGTGAGGGTGAGGGATAGTTACAGGTGTGAGAGAGAGGGGTGTTTACAGGTGTGAGAGTGAGGGATGGTTACAGGTGTGAGAGTGAGGGATGGTTACAGGTGAGAGAGTAAGGGATGGTTACAGGTGTGAGAGTGAGGGATAGTTACAAGTGTGAGAGTGAGGGATGGTTACAGGTGAGAGAGTGAGGGATGGTTACTGGTGTGAGAGTGAGGGGTGTTTACAGGTGTGAGAGTGAGGGATGGTTACAGGTGTGAGAGTGAGGGATGGTTACAGGTGAGAGAGTAAGGGATGGTTACAGGTGTGAGAGTGAGGGATAGTTACAGGTGTGAGAGGGAGGGATGGTTACAGGTGTGAGAGGGGATGGTAACAAGTGTGAGAGTGAGGGATGGTTACAGGTGTGAGAGTGAGGGATAGTTACAGGTGTGGGAGTGAGGGATAGTTACAGGTGTGAGAGGGGATGGTAACAAGTGTGAGAGTGAGGGATGGTTACAGGTGTGAGAGGTAGGGATGGTTACATGTGTGAGAGTGAGGGATGGTTACAGGTATGAGAGTGAGGGATGGTTACAGGTGTGAGAGTAAGGGATGGTTACAGGTGTGAGAGTGATGGATGGTTACAGGTGTGAGAGTGATGGATGATTACAGGTGTGAGAGTGATGGATGGTTACAGGTGTGAGAGTGATGGATGGTTACAAGTGTGAGAGTGAGGGATGGTTACAGGTGTGAGAGTAAGGGATAGTTACAGGTGTGAGAGTGAGGGATGGTTACAGGTGTTAGAGTAAGGGATGGTTACAGGTGTGAGGGTGAGGGATGGTTACAGGTGTGAGAGTAAGGGATGGTTACAGGTGTGAGAGTGATGGATGGTTACAGGTGTGAGAGTGAGGGATGGTTACAGGTATGAAAGTGAGGGATGGTTACAGGTGTGAGAGTGAGTACAGGTGTGAGAGTGAGGGATGGTTACAGGTATGAGAGTGAGGGATGGTTACAGGTGTGAGAGTGAGGGATGGTTACAGGTGTGAGAGTGAGGGATGGTTACAGGTGTGAGAGTAAGGGATGGTTAAAGGTGTGAGAGTGAGGGATGGTTACAGGTGAGAGTGAGGGATGGTTACAGGTGTGAGAGTGAGGGATGGTTACAGGTGTGAGAGTAAGGGATGGTTACAGGTGTGAGGGTGAGGGATGGTTACAGGTGTGAGAGTAAGGGGTGGTTATAGGTGTGAGAGTGATGGATGGTTACAGGTGTGAGAGCAAAGGATGGTTACAGATGAGAGGGTGAGGGATGGTTACAGGTGTGAAAGTAAGGGATGGTTACAGGTGTGAGAGTGATGGATGGTTACAGGTGAGAGAGTGCGGGATGGTTACAGGTGAGAGAGTGAGGGATGGTTACAGGTGTGAGGGTGAGGGATGGTTACAGGTGAGAGTGAGGGATGGTTACAGGTATGAGAGTGAGGGATGGTTACAGGTGTGAGAGTGAGGGATAGTTACAGGTGTGAGAGTGAGGGATGGTTACAGGTGTGAGAGTGAGGGACGGTTACAGGTGTGAGAGTAAGGGATGGTTACAGGTGTGAGGGTGAGGGATGGTTACAGGTGTGAAAGTAAGGGATGGTTACATGTGTGAGAGTGATGGATGGTTACAGGTGAGAGAGTGAGGGATGGTTACAGGTGAGAGAGTGAGGGATGATTACAGGTGTGAGAGTGAGGGATGGTCACAGGTGAGAGAGTGAGGGATGGTTACAGGTGTGAGAGTGAGGGATGGTTACAGGTGTGAGAGTGAGGGATAGTTACAAGTGTGAGAGTGAGGGATGGTTACATGTGAGAGAGTGAGGGATGGTTACAGGTGTGAGAGTGAGGGGTGTTTACAGGTGTGAGAGTGAGGGATGGTTACTGGTGTGAGAGTGAGGGATGGTTACAGGTGAGAGAGTAAGGGATGGTTACAGGTGTGAGAGTGAGGGATAGTTACAGGTGTGAGAGTGAGGGATGGTTACAGATGTGAGAGGGGATGGTAACAAGTGTGAGAGTGAGGGATGGTTACAGGTGTGAGAGTGAGGGATAGTTACATGTGTGAGAGTGAGGGATAGTTACAGGTGAGAGAGTGAGGGATGATTACAGGTGTGAGAGGGGATGGTAACAAGTGTGAGAGTGAGGGATGGTTACAGGTGTGAGAGGTAGGGATGGTTACATGTGTGAGAGTAAGGGATGGTTACAGGTATGAGAGCGAGGCATGGTTACAGGTGTGAGAGTAAGGGATGGTTACAGGTGTGAGAGTGATGGATGGATACAGGTGTGAGAGTGATGGATGATTACAGGTGTGAGAGTGATGGATGGTTACAGGTGTGAGAGTGATGGATGGTTACAGGTGTGAGGGTGAGGGATGGTTACAGGTGTGAGAGTGAGGGATGGTTACAGGTGTGAGAGTAAGGGGTGGTTACAGGTGTGAGGGTGAGGGATGGTTACAGGTGTGAGAGTAAGGGATGGTTACAGGTGTGAGAGTGATGGATGGTTACAGGTGTGAGAGTGATGGATGGTTACAGGTGTGAGAGTGAGGGATGGTTACAGGTATGAGAGTGAGGGATGGTTACAGGTGTGAGAGTGAGTACAGGTGTGAGAGTGAGGGATGGTTACAGGTGTGAGAGTGAGGGATGGTTACAGGTGTGAGAGTGAGGGATGGTTACAGATGTGAGAGTGAGGGATGGTTACAGGAGTGAGAGTGATGGATGGTTACAGGTGTGAGAGTGAGGGGTGTTTACAGCTGTGAGAGTAAGGGATGGTTACAGGTGTGAGAGTGATGGATGTTTACAGGTGTGAGAGTGATGGATGGTTACAGGTGTGAGGGTGAGGGATGGTTACAGGTATGAGAGTGAGGGATGGTTACAGGTGTGAGAGTGAGGGATGGTTACAGGTGTGAGAGTGAGGGATGGTTACAGGTGTGAGAGTAAGGGATGGTTACAGATGTGAGGGTGAGGGATGGTTACAGGTGTGAAAGTAAGGGATGGTTACAGGTGTGAGAGTGATGGATGGTTACAGGTGAGAGAGTGAGGGATGGTTACAGGTGAGAGAGTGAGGGATGGTTACAGGTGTGAGAGTGAGGGATGGTTACAGGTGAAAGAGTGAGGGATGGTTACAGGTGTGAGAGTGAGGGATGGTTACAGGTGTGAGAGTGAGGGACATTTACAGGTGTGAGAGTGAGGGATGGTTACAGGTGAGAGAGTGAGGGATGGTTACAGGTGTGAGAGTGAGGGGTGTTTACAGGTGTGAGAGTGAGGGATGGTTACAGGTGTGAGAGTGAGGGATGGTTACAGGTGAGAGAGTGAAGGATGGTTACAGGTGTGAGAGTGAGGGATAGTTACAGGTGTGAGAGTGAGGGATGGTTACAGGTGTGAGAGGGGATGGTAACAAGTGTGAGAGTGAGGGATGGTTACAGGTTTGAGAGTAAGGGATGGTTACAGGTGTGAGGGTGAGGGATAGTTACAGGTGTGAGAGTGAGGGATGGTTACAGGTGTGAGAGTGAGGGATGGTTACAGGTGTGAGAGTGATGGATGATTACAGGTGTGAGAGTGATGGATGGTTACAGGTGTGAGAGTGATGGATGGTTACAGGTGTGAGGGTGAGGGATGGTTACAGGTGTGAGAGTGAGGGATGGTTACAGGTGTGAGAGTGAGGGATGGTTACAGGTGTGAGAGTGAGGGATGGTTACAGGTGTGAGAGTGAGGGATGGTTACAGGTGTGAGAGTAAGGGATGGTTACAGGTGTGAGGGTGAGGGATGGTTACAGGTGTGAGAGTAAGGGGTGGTAACAGGTGTGAGAGTGATGGATGGTTACAGGTGTGAGAGTAAGGGATGGTTACAGATGTGAGGGTGAGGGATGGTTACAGGTGAGAGAGTGAGGGATGGTTACAGGTGAGAGAGTGAGGGATGGCTACAGATGTGAGAGTGAGGGATGGTTACAGGTGAAAGAGTGAGGGATGGTTACAGGTGTGAGAGTGAGGGATGGTTACAGGTGTGAGAGGGGATGTTTACAAGTGTGAGAGTGAGGAGTGAGGGATGGTTACAGGTATGAGAGTGAGGGATGGTTACAGGTGTGAGAGTGATGGATGATTACAGGTGTGAGAGTGATGGATGGTTACAGGTGTGAGAGTGATGGATGGTTACAGGTGTAAGGGTGAGGGATGGTTACAGGTGTGAGAGTGAGGGATGGTTACAGGTGTGAGAGTGAGGGATGGTTACAGGTGTGAGAGTGAGGGATGGTAACAGGTGTGAGAGTGAGGGATGGTTACAGGTGTGAGAGTAAGGGATGGTTACAGGTGTGAAGGTGAGGGATGGTTACAGGTATGAGAGTAAGGGATGGTTACAGGTGTGAGAGTGATGGATGGTTACAGGTGTGAGAGTGAGGGATGGTTACAGGTGTGAGAGTGAGGGATGGTTACAGGTGTGAGAGAGAGTACAGGTGTGAGAGTGAGGGATGGTTACAGGTATGAGAGTGAGGGATGGTTACAGGTATGAGAGTGAGGGATGGTTACAGGTGTGAGAGTGAGGGATGGTTACAGGTGTGAGAGTGAGGGATGGTTACAGGTGTGAGAGTAAGGGATGGTTACAGGTGTGAGGGTGAGGGATGGTTACAGGTGTGAAAGTAAGGGATGGTTACAGGTGTGAGAGTGATGGATGGTTACAGGTGTGAGAGTGAGGGATGGTTACAGGTGTGAGAGTGAGTGATAGTTACAGGTGTGATAGTGATGGATGGTTACAGGTGTGAGAGTGAGGGGTGTTTACAGGTGTGAGAGTGATGGATGGTTACAGGTATGAGAGTGAGGGATGGTTACAGGTGTGAGAGTGATTGATGGTTACAGGTTTGAGAGTGAGGGATGGTTACAGGTGTGAGAGTAAGGGATGGTTACAGGTGTGAGAGTGATGGATGGTTACAGGTGTGAGAGTGATGGATGGTTACAGGTGTGAGGGTGAGGGATGGTTACAGGTGTGAGAGTGAGGGATGGTTACAGGTGTGAGAGTGAGGGATGGTTACAGGTGTGAGAGTGAGGGATGGTTACACGTGTGAGAGTAAGGGATGGTTACAGGTGTGAGAGTGATGGATGATTACAGGTGTGAGAGTGATGGATGGTTACAGGTGTGAGAGTAATGGATGGTTACAGGTGTGAGGGTGAGGGATGGTTACAGGTGTGAGAGTGAGGGATGGTTACAGGTGTGAGAGTGAGGGATGGTTACAGGTGTGAGAGTAAGGGATGGTTACAGGTGTGAGGGTGAGGGATGGTTAAGAGTGTGAGAGTAAGGGATGGTTACAGGTGTGAGAGTGATGGATGGTTACAGGTGTGAGAGTGAGGGATGGTTACAGGTGTGAGAGTGAGGGATGGTTACAGGTATGAGAGTAAGGGATGGTTACAGGTGTGAGAGTAAGGGATGGTTACAGGTGTGATAGTGATGGATGGTTACAGGTGTGAGAGTGAGGGGTGTTTACAGGTGTGAGAGTGATGGATGGTTACAGGTATGAGAGTGAGGGATGGTTACAGGTGTGAGAGTGATTGATGGTTACAGGTTTGAGAGTGAGGGATGGTTACAGGTGTGAGAGTAAGGGATGGTTACAGGTGTGAGAGTGATGGATGGTTACAGGTGTGAGAGTGATGGATGGTTACAGGTGTGAGGGTGAGGGATGGTTACAGGTGTGAGAGTGAGGGATGGTTACAGGTGTGAGAGTGAGGGATGGTTACAGGTGTGAGAGTGAGGGATGGTTACACGTGTGAGAGTAAGGGATGGTTACAGGTGTGAGAGTGATGGATGATTACAGGTGTGAGAGTGATGGATGGTTACAGGTGTGAGAGTAATGGATGGTTACAGGTGTGAGGGTGAGGGATGGTTACAGGTGTGAGAGTGAGGGATGGTTACAGGTGTGAGAGTGAGGGATGGTTACAGGTGTGAGAGTAAGGGATGGTTACAGGTGTGAGGGTGAGGGATGGTTAAGAGTGTGAGAGTAAGGGATGGTTACAGGTGTGAGAGTGATGGATGGTTACAGGTGTGAGAGTGAGGGATGGTTACAGGTGTGAGAGTGAGGGATGGTTACAGGTATGAGAGTAAGGGATGGTTACAGGTGTGAGAGTAAGGGATGGTTACAGGTGTGAGGGTGAGGGATGGTTACAGGTGTGAGAGTAAGGGATGGTTACAGGTGTGAGAGTGAGGGATGGTTACAGGTGTGAGAGTGAGGGATGGTTACAGGTGTGAGAGTGAGGGATGGTTACAGGTGTGAGAGTAAGGGATGGTTACAGGTGTGAGGGTGAGGGATGGTTACAGGTGTGAGAGTAAGGGGTGGTAACAGGTGTGAGAGTGATGGATGGTTACAGGTGTGAGAGTAAGGGATGGTTACAGATGTGAGGGTGAGGGATGGTTACAGGTGAGAGAGTGAGGGATGGTTACAGGTGAGAGAGTGAGGGATGGTTACAGATGTGAGAGTGAGGGATGGTTACAGGTGAAAGAGTGAGGGATGGTTACAGGTGTGAGAGTGAGGGAAGGTTACAGGTGTGAGAGGGGATGTTTACAAGTGTGAGAGTGAGGAGTGAGGGATGGTTACAGGTATGAGAGTGAGGGATGGTTACAGGTGTGAGAGTGATGGATGATTACAGGTGTGAGAGTGATGGATGGTTACAGGTGTGAGAGTGATGGATGGTTACAGGTGTAAGGGTGAGGGATGGTTACAGGTGTGAGAGTGAGGGATGGTTACAGGTGTGAGAGTGAGTGATGGTTACAGGTGTGAGAGTGAGGGATGGTAACAGGTGTGAGAGTGAGGGATGGTTACAGGTGTGAGAGTAAGGGATGGTTACAGGTGTGAAGGTGAGGGATGGTTACAGGTATGAGAGTAAGGGATGGTTACAGGTGTGAGAGTGATGGATGGTTACAGGTGTGAGAGTGAGGGATGGTTACAGGTGTGAGAGTGAGGGATGGTTACAGGTGTGAGAGAGAGTACAGGTGTGAGAGTGAGGGATGGTTACAGGTATGAGAGTGAGGTATGGTTACAGGTATGAGAGTGAGGGATGGTTACAGGTGTGAGAGTGAGGGATGGTTACAGGTGTGAGAGTGAGGGATGGTTACAGGTGTGAGAGTAAGGGATGGTTACAGGTGTGAGGGTGAGGGATGGTTACAGGTGTGAAAGTAAGGGATGGTTACAGGTGTGAGAGTGATGGATGGTTACAGGTGTGAGAGTGAGGGATGGTTACAGGTGTGAGAGTGAGTGATAGTTACAGGTGTGATAGTGATGGATGGTTACAGGTGTGAGAGTGAGGGGTGTTTACAGGTGTGAGAGTGATGGATGGTTACAGGTATGAGAGTGAGGGATGGTTACAGGTGTGAGAGTGATTGATGGTTACAGGTTTGAGAGTGAGGGATGGTTACAGGTGTGAGAGTAAGGGATGGTTACAGGTGTGAGAGTGATGGATGGTTACAGGTGTGAGAGTGATGGATGGTTACAGGTGTGAGGGTGAGGGATGGTTACAGGTGTGAGAGTGAGGGATGGTTACAGGTGTGAGAGTGAGGGATGGTTACAGGTGTGAGAGTGAGGGATGGTTACACGTGTGAGAGTAAGGGATGGTTACAGGTGTGAGAGTGATGGATGATTACAGGTGTGAGAGTGATGGATGGTTACAGGTGTGAGAGTAATGGATGGTTACAGGTGTGAGGGTGAGGGATGGTTACAGGTGTGAGAGTGAGGGATGGTTACAGGTGTGAGAGTGAGGGATGGTTACAGGTGTGAGAGTAAGGGATGGTTACAGGTGTGAGGGTGAGGGATGGTTAAGAGTGTGAGAGTAAGGGATGGTTACAGGTGTGAGAGTGATGGATGGTTACAGGTGTGAGAGTGAGGGATGGTTACAGGTATGAGAGTAAGGGATGGTTACAGGTGTGAGAGTAAGGGATGGTTACAGGTGTGAGGGTGAGGGATGGTTACAGGTGTGAGAGTAAGGGATGGTTACAGGTGTGAGAGTGAGGGATGGTTACAGGTGTGAGAGTGAGGGATGGTTACAGGTGTGAGAGTGATGGATAGTTACAGGTGTGAGGGTGAGGGATGGTTACAGGTATGAGAGTGAGGGATGGTTACAGGTATGAGAGTGAGGGATGGTTATAGGTGTGAGAGTTAGGGATGGTTACAGGTGTGAGAGTGAGGGATGGTTACAGGTGTGAGAGTGAGTGATGGTTACAGGTGTGAGAGTAAGGGATGGTTACAGCTGTGAGGGTGAGGGATGGTTACAGGTGTGAAAGTAAGGAAAGGTTACAGGTGTGAGAGTGATGGATGGTTATAGGTGTGAGAGTGAGGGATGGTTACAGGTGTGAGAGTAATGGATGGTTATAGGTGTGAGAGTGAGGTGTGTTTACAGGTGTGAGAGTGATGGATGGTTACAGGTATGAGAGTGAGGGATGGTTACAGGTGTGAGAGTGATGGATGGTTACAGGTTTGAGAGTGAGGGATGGTTACAGGTATGAGAGTAAGGGATGGTTACAGGTGTGAGAGTGATGGATTTTTACAGGTGTGAGAGTGAGGTATAGTTACAGGTGTGAGAGTGAGGGATAGTTACAGGTGTGAGAGGGCGGATGGTCACAGGTGTGAAAGGGGATGGATACAGGTGTGAGAGGGGGATGGTTACAGGTGTAAGAGTGAGGGATGGTTACAGGTGTGAGGGTGAGGGATGGTTACAGGTATTAGAGTGAGGGATGGTTACAGATGTGAGAGTGAGGGATAGTTACAGGTGTGAGAGTGAGGGATGGTTACAGGTGTGAGAGTAAGGGATGGATACAGGTGTGAGAGTGAGGGATGGTTACAGGTGTGAGAGTGAGGGATGGTTACAGGTGTGAGAGTGAGGGATAGTTACAGGTGTGAGAGTTATGGATGGTTACAGGTGTGAGAGTGAGGGGTGTTTACAGGTGTGAGAGTAAGGGATGGTTACAGGTGTGAGAGTGATGGATGGTTACAGGTGTGAGAGTGATGGATGGTTACAGGTGTGAGAGTGATGGATGGTTACAGGTGTGAAGGTGAGGGATGGTTACAGGTATGAGAGTGAGGGATGGTTACAGGTATGAGAGTGAGGGATGGTTACAGGTGTGAGAGTGAGGGATGGTTACAGGTGTGAGAGTGAGGGATGGTTACAGGTGTGAGAGAAAGGGATGGCTACAGGTATGAGGGTGAGGGATGGTTACAGGTGTGAGAGTAAGGGATGGTTACAGGTGTGTGAGTGATGGATGGTTACAGGTGTGAGAGTGAGGGATGGTTACAGGTGTGAGAGTAAGGGATGGTTACAGGTGTGAGAGTGAGGTATGGTTATAGGTGTGAGAGTAAGGGATGGTTACAGGTGTGAGGGTGAGGGATGGTTACAGGTGTGAGAGTAAGGGGTGGTTACAGGTGTGAGAGTGATGGATGGTTACAGGTGTGAGAGTGAGGGATGGTTACAGGTATGAGAATGAGGGATGGTTACAGGTATGAGAGTGAGGAATGGTTACAGGTGTGAGAGTGAGGGATGGTTACAGGTGTGAGAGTGAGGGATGGTTACTGGTGTGAGAGTGAGGGATGGTTACAGATGTGAGAGTAAGGGATGGTTACAGGTGTGAGAGTGATGGATGGTTACAGGTGTGAGAGTGATGGATGGTTACAGGTGTAAGAGTGATGGATGGTTACAGGTGTGAGGGTGAGGGATGGTTACAGGTATGAGAGTGATGGATGGTTACAGGTGTGAGAGTGAGGGATGGTTACAGGTGTGAGAGTGAGGGATGGTTACAGGTGTGAGAGTGAGGGATGGTTACAGGTGTGAGAGTAAGGGATAGTTACAGGTGTGAGGGTGAGGGATGGTTACAGGTGTGAGAGTAAGGGATGGTTACAGGTGTGAGAATGATGGATGGTTAAAGGTGTGAGAATGATGGATGGTTCAAGGTGTGAGAGTGAGGGATAGTTACAGATGTGAGAGTGAGGGATAGTTACAGGTGTGAGAGGGCGGATGGTCACAGGTGTGAAAGGGGATGGATACAGGTGTGAGAGGGGGATGGTTACAGGTGTAAGAGTGAGGGATGGTTACAGGTGTGAGGGTGAGGGGTGGTTACAGGTATTAGAGTGAGGGATGGCTACAGGTGTGAGAGTGAGGGATGGTTACAGGTGTGAGAGTGAGGGATGGTTACAGGTGTGAGAGTAAGGGATGGTTACAGGTGTGAGAGTGATGGATGGTTACAGGTGTGAGGGATGGTTACAGGTGTGAGAGTGAGGGATAGTTACAGGTGTGAGAGTGATGGATGGTTACAGGTGTGAGAGTGAGGGGTGTTTACAGCTGTGAGAGTAAGGGATGGTTACAGGTGTGAGAGTGATGGATGGTTACAGGTGTGAGAGTGATGGATGGTTACAGGTGTGAGAGTGATGGATGGTTACAGGTGTGAGGGTGAGGGATGGTTACAGGTATGAGAGTGAGGGATGGTTACAGGTGTGAGAGTGAGGGATGGTTACAGGTGTGAGAGTGAGGGATGGTTACAGGTGTGAGAGTGAGGGATGGTTACAGGTGTGAGAGTGAGGGATGGATACAGGTGTGAGAGTGAGGGATGGTTACAGGTGTGAGAGTGATGGATGGATGGTTACAGGTGTGATAGTGAGGGATGGTTACAGGTGTGAGAGTAAGGGATGGTTACAGGTGTGAGGGTGAGGGATGGTTACAGGTGTGAGAGCGAGGGATGGTTACAGGTGTGAGAGTAAGGGATGGTTACAGGTGTGAGAGTGATGCATGATTACAGGTGTGAGAGTGAGGGATGGTTACAGGTGTGAGAGTGAGGGATGGTTACAGGTGTGAGAGTAAGGGATGGTTACAGGTGTGAGGGTGAGGGATGGTTACAGGTGTGAGAGTAAGGGATGGTTACAGGTGTGAGAGTGATTGATGGTTACAGGTGTGAGAGTAAGGGATGGTTACAGGTGTGAGAGTGATGGATGGTTACAGGTGTGAGAGTGAGGGATGGTTACAGGTGTGAGAGTGAGGGATGGTTACAGGTATGAGAGTGAGGGGTGGTTACAGGTGTGAGAGTGATGGATGGTTACAGGTGTGAGAGTGAGGGATGGTTACAGGTATGAGAGTGAGGGATGGTTACAGGTGTGAGAGTGAGGGATGGTTACAGGTGTGAGAGTGAGGGATGGTTACAGGTGTGAGAGTGAGGGATGGTTACAGGTGTGAGAGTAAGGGATGGTTACAGGTGTGAGGGTGAGGGATGGTTACAGGTGTGAAAGTAAGGGATGGTTACAGGTGTGAGAGTGATGGATGGTTACAGGTGTGAGAGTGAGGGATGGTTACAGGTGTGAGAGTGAGGGATAGTTACAGGTGTGAGAGTGATGGATGGTTACATGTGTGAGAGTGAGGGGTGTTTACAGGTGTGAGAGTGATGGATGGTTACAGGTATGAGAGTGAGGGATGGTTACAGGTGTGAGAGTGATGGATGGTTACAGGTTTGAGAGTGAGGGATGGTTACAGGTGTGAGAGTAAGGGATGGTTACAGGTGTGAGAGTGATGGATGGTTACAGGTGTGAGAGTGATGGATGGTTACAGGTGTGAGAGTGATGGATGGTTACAGGTGTGAGGGTGAGGGATGGTTACAGGTGTGAGAGTGAGGGATGGTTACAGGTGTGAGAGTGAGGGATGGTTACAGGTGTGAGAGTGAGGGATGGTTACAGGTGTGAGAGTAAGGGATGGTTACAGGTGTGAGAGTGAGGGATGGTTACAGGTATGAGAGTGAGGGATGGTTACAGGTGTGAGAGTGATGGATGGTTACAGGTGTGAGAGTGATGGATGGTTACAGGTATGAGAGTGAGGGATGGTTACAGGTGTGAGAGTGATGGATGGTTACAGGTGTGAGAGTGAGGGATGGTTATAGGTGTGAGAGTGAGGGATAGTTACAGGTGTGAGAGTGATGGATGGTTACATGTGTGAGAGTGAGGGGTGTTTACAGGTGTGAGAGTGATGGATGGTTACAGGTTTGAGAGTGAGGGATGGTTACAGGTGTGAGAGTGATGGATGGTTACAGGTTTGAGAGTGAGGGATGGTTACAGGTGTGAGAGTAAGGGATGGTTACAGGTGTGAGAGTGATGGATGGTTACAGGTGTGAGAGAGAGGGAAGGTTACAGGTGTGAGAGTAAGGGATGGTTACAGGTGTGAGGGTGAGGGATGGTTACAGGTGTGAGAGTGAGGGATGGTTACAGGTGTGAGAGTGAGGGATGGTTACAGGTGTGAGAGTAAGGGATGGTTACAGGTGTGAGGGTGAGGGATGGTTACAGGTGTGAAAGTAAGGGATGGTTACAGGTGTGAGAGTGATGGATGGTTACAGGTGTGAGAGTGAGGGATGGTTACAGGTGTGAGAGTGAGGGATAGTTACAGGTGTGAGAGTGATGGATGGTTACATGTGTGAGAGTGAGGGGTGTTTACAGGTGTGAGAGTGATGGATGGTTACAGGTATGAGAGTGAGGGATGGTTACAGGTGTGAGAGTGATGGATGGTTACAGGTTTGAGAGTGAGGGATGGTTACAGGTGTGAGAGTAAGGGATGGTTACAGGTGTGAGAGTGATGGATGGTTACAGGTGTGAGAGTGATGGATGGTTACAGGTGTGAGAGTGATGGATGGTTACAGGTGTGAGGGTGAGGGATGGTTACAGGTGTGAGAGTGAGGGATGGTTACAGGTGTGAGAGTGAGGGATGGTTACAGGTGTGAGAGTGAGGGATGGTTACAGGTGTGAGAGTAAGGGATGGTTACAGGTGTGAGAGTGAGGGATGGTTACAGGTATGAGAGTGAGGGATGGTTACAGGTGTGAGAGTGATGGATGGTTACAGGTGTGAGAGTGATGGATGGTTACAGGTATGAGAGTGAGGGATGGTTACAGGTGTGAGAGTGATGGATGGTTACAGGTGTGAGAGTGAGGGATGGTTACAGGTGTGAGAGTGAGGGATAGTTACAGGTGTGAGAGTGATGGATGGTTACATGTGTGAGAGTGAGGGGTGTTTACAGGTGTGAGAGTGATGGATGGTTACAGGTTTGAGAGTGAGGGATGGTTACAGGTGTGAGAGTGATGGATGGTTACAGGTTTGAGAGTGAGGGATGGTTACAGGTGTGAGAGTAAGGGATGGATACAGGTGTGAGAGTGATGGATGGTTACAGGTGTGAGAGAGAGGGAAGGTTACAGGTGTGAGAGTAAGGGATGGTTACAGGTGTGAGGGTGAGGGATGGTTACAGGTGTGAGAGTAAGTGATGATTACAGGTGTGAGAGTGATGGATAGTTACAGGTGTGAGAGTGAGGGATGGTTACAGGTGTGAGAGTGATGGATGGTTACAGGTATGAGAGTGAGGGATGGTTACAGGTGTGAGAGTGAGTACAGGTGTGAGAGTGAGGGATGGTTACAGGTGTGAGAGTGAGGGATGGTTACAGGTGTGAGAGTGAGGGATGGTTATAGGTGTGAGAGTGATGGATGGTTACAGGTGTGAGAGTGATGGATGGTTACAGGTGTGAAAGTGAGGGATGGTTACAGGTGTGAGAGTAAGGGATGGTTACAGGTGTGAGGGTGAGGGATGGTTACAGGTGTGAAAGTAAGGGATGGTTACAGGTGTGAGAGTGATGGATGGTTACAGGTGTGAGAGTGAGGGATGGTTACAGGTGTGAGAGTGAGGGATAGTTACAGGTGTGAAAGTGATGGATGGTTACAGGTGTGAGAGTGAGGTGTGTTTACAGGTGTGAGAGTGATGGATGGTTACAGGTATGAGAGTGAGGGATGGTTACAGGTGTGAGAGTGATGGATGGTTACAGGTTTGAGAGTGAGGGATGGTTACAGGTATGAGAGTAAGGGATGGTTACAGGTGTGAGAGTGATGGATGGTTACAGGTGTGAGAGTGAGGTATAGTTACAGGTGTGAGAGTTTGGGATAGTTACAGGTGTGAGAGGGCGGATGGTCACAGGTGTGAAAGGGGATGGATACAGGTGTGAGAGGGGGATGGTTACAGGTGTAAGAGTGAGGGATGGTTACAGGTGTGAGGGTGAGGGATGGTTACAGGTATTAGAGTTAGGGATGGTTACAGGTGTGAGAGTGAGGGATGGTTACAGGTGTGAGAGTGATGGATGGTTACAGGTGTGAGAGTAAGGGATGGTTACAGGTGTGAGAGTTATGGATGGTTACAGGTGTGAGAGTGAGGGATGGTTACAGGTGTGAGAGTGAGGGATAGTTACAGGTGTGAGAGTGATGGATGGTTACAGGTGTGAAAGTGAGGGGTGTTTACAGCTGTGAGAGTAAGGGATGGTTACAGGTGTGAGAGTGATGGATGGTTACAGGTGTGAGAGTGATGGATGGTTACAGGTGTGAGAGTGATGGATGGTTACAGGTGTGAAGGTGAGGGATGGTTACAGGTATGAGAGTGAGGGATGGTTACAGGTGTGAGAGTGAGGGATGGTGACAGGTGTGAGAGTGAGGGATGGTTACATGTGTGAGGGTGAGGGATGGTTACAGGTGTGAGAGTGAGGGATGGTTACAGGTGTGAAAGTGAGGGATGGTTACAGGTGTGAGAGTGAGGGATGGTTACAGGTGTGAGAGTAAGGGATGGTTACAGGTGTGAGAGTGATGGATGATTACAGGTGTGAGAGTGATGGATGGTTACAGGTGTGAGAGTGAGGGATGGTTACAGGTGTGAAAGTAAGGGATGGTAACAGGTGTGAGGGTGAGGGATGGTTACAGGTGTGAGAGTAAGGGATGGTTACAGGTGTGAGAGTGATGGATGGTTACAGGTGTGAGAGTGAGGGATGGTTACAGGTGTGAGAGTAAGGGATGGTTACAGGTGTGAGAGTGAGGTATGGTTATAGGTGTGAGAGTAAGGGATGGTTACAGGTGTGAGGGTGAGTTATGGTTACAGGTGTGAGAGTAAGGGGTGGTTACAGGTGTGATAGTGATGGATGGTTACAGGTGTGAGAGTGAGGGATGGTTACAGGTGTGAGAGTGAGGGATGGTTACAGGTGTGAGAGTGAGGGATGGTTACAGGTGTGAGAGTAAGGGATGGTTACAGGTGTGAGAGTGATGGATGATTACAGGTGTGAGAGTGATGGATAGTTACAGGTGTGAGAGTGAGGGATGGTTACAGGTGTGAGAGTAAGGGATGGTTACAGGTGTGAGGGTAAGGGATGGTTACAGGTGTGAGAGTAAGGGATGGTTACAGGTGTGAGAGTGATGGATGGTTACAGGTGTGAAAGTGAGGGATGGTTACAGGTGTGAGAGTAAGGGATGGTTACAGGTGTGAGGGTGAGGGATGGTTACAGGTGTGAAAGTAAGGGATGGTTACAGGTGTGAGAGTGATGGATGGTTACAGGTGTGAGAGTGAGGGATGGTTACAGGTGTGAGAGTGAGGGATAGTTACAGGTGTGAAAGTGATGGATGGTTACAGGTGTGAGAGTGAGGTGTGTTTACAGGTGTGAGAGTGATGGATGGTTACAGGTATGAGAGTGAGGGATGGTTACAGGTGTGAGAGTGATGGATGGTTACAGGTTTGAGAGTGAGGGATGGTTACAGGTATGAGAGTAAGGGATGGTTACAGGTGTGAGAGTGATGGATGGTTACAGGTGTGAGAGTGAGGTATAGTTACAGGTGTGAGAGTTTGGGATAGTTACAGGTGTGAGAGGGCGGATGGTCACAGGTGTGAAAGGGGATGGATACAGGTGTGAGAGGGGGATGGTTACAGGTGTAAGAGTGAGGGATGGTTACAGGTGTGAGGGTGAGGGATGGTTACAGGTATTAGAGTTAGGGATGGTTACAGGTGTGAGAGTGAGGGATGGTTACAGGTGTGAGAGTGATGGATGGTTACAGGTGTGAGAGTAAGGGATGGTTACAGGTGTGAGAGTTATGGATGGTTACAGGTGTGAGAGTGAGGGATGGTTACAGGTGTGAGAGTGAGGGATAGTTACAGGTGTGAGAGTGATGGATGGTTACAGGTGTGAAAGTGAGGGGTGTTTACAGCTGTGAGAGTAAGGGATGGTTACAGGTGTGAGAGTGATGGATGGTTACAGGTGTGAGAGTGATGGATGGTTACAGGTGTGAGAGTGATGGATGGTTACAGGTGTGAAGGTGAGGGATGGTTACAGGTATGAGAGTGAGGGATGGTTACAGGTGTGAGAGTGAGGGATGGTGACAGGTGTGAGAGTGAGGGATGGTTACATGTGTGAGGGTGAGGGATGGTTACAGGTGTGAGAGTGAGGGATGGTTACAGGTGTGAAAGTGAGGGATGGTTACAGGTGTGAGAGTGAGGGATGGTTACAGGTGTGAGAGTAAGGGATGGTTACAGGTGTGAGAGTGATGGATGATTACAGGTGTGAGAGTGATGGATGGTTACAGGTGTGAGAGTGAGGGATGGTTACAGGTGTGAAAGTAAGGGATGGTAACAGGTGTGAGGGTGAGGGATGGTTACAGGTGTGAGAGTAAGGGATGGTTACAGGTGTGAGAGTGATGGATGGTTACAGGTGTGAGAGTGAGGGATGGTTACAGGTGTGAGAGTAAGGGATGGTTACAGGTGTGAGAGTGAGGTATGGTTATAGGTGTGAGAGTAAGGGATGGTTACAGGTGTGAGGGTGAGTTATGGTTACAGGTGTGAGAGTAAGGGGTGGTTACAGGTGTGATAGTGATGGATGGTTACAGGTGTGAGAGTGAGGGATGGTTACAGGTGTGAGAGTGAGGGATGGTTACAGGTGTGAGAGTGAGGGATGGTTACAGGTGTGAGAGTAAGGGATGGTTACAGGTGTGAGAGTGATGGATGATTACAGGTGTGAGAGTGATGGATAGTTACAGGTGTGAGAGTGAGGGATGGTTACAGGTGTGAGAGTAAGGGATGGTTACAGGTGTGAGGGTAAGGGATGGTTACAGGTGTGAGAGTAAGGGATGGTTACAGGTGTGAGAGTGATTGATGGTTACAGGTGTGAGAGTGAGGGATGGTTACAGGTGTGAGAGTGAGGGATGGTTACAGGTGTGAGAGTGAGGTATGGTTATAGGTGTGAGAGTAAGGGATGGTTACAGGTGTGAGGGTGAGGTATGGTTACAGGTGTGAGAGTAAGGGGTGGTTACAGGTGTGAGAGTGATGGATGGTTACAGGTGTGAGAGTGAGGGATGGTTACAGGTATGAGAGTGAGGGATGGTTACAGGTGTGAGAGTGAGGGATGGTTACAGGTGAGAGTGAGGGATGGTTACAGGTGTGAGAGTGAGGGATGGTTACAGGTGTGAGAGTGAGGGATGGTTACAGAAGTGAGGGTAAGGGATGGTTACAGGTGTGAGAGTGATGGATGGTTACAGGTGTGAGAGTAAGGGATGGTTACAGGTGTGTGGGTGAGGGATGGTTACAGGTGTGAGAGTAAGGGATGGTTACAGGTGTGAGAGTGATTGTTGGTTACAGGTGTGAGAGTGAGGGATGGTTACAGGTGTGAGAGTGAGGGATGGTTACAGGTGTGAGAGTGATGGATGGTTACAGGTGTGAGAGTGATGGATGGTTACTGGTGTGAGAGTGATTGATGGTTACAGGTGTGAGAGTGAGGGATGGTTATAGGTGTGAGAGTAAGGGATGGTTACAGGTGTGAGGGTGAGGTATGGTTACAGGTGTGAGAGTAAGGGGTGGTTACAGGTGTGAGAGTGATGGATGGTTACAGGTGTGAGAGTGAGGGATGGTTACAGGTATGAGAGTGATGGATGGTTACAGGTGTGAGAGTGAGGGATGGTTACAGGTGAGAGTGAGGGATGGTTACAGGTGTGAGAGTGAGGGATGGTTACAGGTGTGAGAGTGATGGATGGTTACAGGTGTGAGAGTGAGGGATGGTTACAGGTGTGAGAGTGAGGGATGGTTACAGGTGTGAGAGTGAGGGATGGTTACAGGTGTGAGAGTGAGGGATGGTTACAGGTGTGAGAGTAAGGGATGGTTACAGGTGTGAGAGTGATGGATGATTACAGGTGTGAGAGTGATGGATAGTTACAGGTGTGAGAGTGAGGGATGGTTACAGGTGTGAGAGTAAGGGATGGTTACAGGTGTGAGGGATGGTTACAGGTGTAAGAGTAAGGGATGGGTACAGGTGTGAGAGTGATTGATGGTTACAGGTGTGAGAGTGAGGGATGGTTACAGGTGTGAGAGTGAGGGATGGTTACAGGTGTGAGAGTGAGGTATGGTTATAGGTGTGAGAGTAAGGGATGGTTACAGGTGTGAGAATGAGGTATGGTTACAGGTGTGAGAGTAAGGGGTGGTTACAGGTGTGAGAGTGATGGATGGTTACAGGTGTGAGAGTGAGGGATGGTTACAGGTATGAGAGTGAGGGATGGTTACAGGTGTGAGAGTGAGGGATGGTTACAGGTGTGAGAGTGAGGGATGGTTACAGGTGTGAGAGTGAGGGATGGTTACAGGTGTGAGAGTGAGGGATGGTTACAGGTGTGAGAGTGATGGATGGTTACAGGTGTGAAGGTGAGGGATGGTTACAGGTATGAGAGTGAGGGATGGTTACAGGTGTGAGAGTGAGGGATGGTGACAGGTGTGAGAGTGAGGGATGGTTACATGTGTGAGGGTGAGGGATGGTTACAGGTGTGAGAGTGAGGGATGGTTACAGGTGTGAAAGTGAGGGATGGTTACAGGTGTGAGAGTGAGGGATGGTTACAGGTGTGAGAGTAAGGGATGGTTACAGGTGTGAGAGTGATGGATGATTACAGGTGTGAGAGTGATGGATGGTTACAGGTGTGAGAGTGAGGGATGGTTACAGGTGTGAAAGTAAGGGATGGTAACAGGTGTGAGGGTGAGGGATGGTTACAGGTGTGAGAGTAAGGGATGGTTACAGGTGTGAGAGTGATGGATGGTTACAGGTGTGAGAGTGAGGGATGGTTACAGGTGTGAGAGTAAGGGATGGTTACAGGTGTGAGAGTGAGGTATGGTTATAGGTGTGAGAGTAAGGGATGGTTACAGGTGTGAGGGTGAGTTATGGTTACAGGTGTGAGAGTAAGGGGTGGTTACAGGTGTGATAGTGATGGATGGTTACAGGTGTGAGAGTGAGGGATGGTTACAGGTGTGAGAGTGAGGGATGGTTACAGGTGTGAGAGTGAGGGATGGTTACAGGTGTGAGAGTAAGGGATGGTTACAGGTGTGAGAGTGATGGATGATTACAGGTGTGAGAGTGATGGATAGTTACAGGTGTGAGAGTGAGGGATGGTTACAGGTGTGAGAGTAAGGGATGGTTACAGGTGTGAGGGTAAGGGATGGTTACAGGTGTGAGAGTAAGGGATGGTTACAGGTGTGAGAGTGATTGATGGTTACAGGTGTGAGAGTGAGGGATGGTTACAGGTGTGAGAGTGAGGGATGGTTACAGGTGTGAGAGTGAGGTATGGTTATAGGTGTGAGAGTAAGGGATGGTTACAGGTGTGAGGGTGAGGTATGGTTACAGGTGTGAGAGTAAGGGGTGGTTACAGGTGTGAGAGTGATGGATGGTTACAGGTGTGAGAGTGAGGGATGGTTACAGGTATGAGAGTGAGGGATGGTTACAGGTGTGAGAGTGAGGGATGGTTACAGGTGAGAGTGAGGGATGGTTACAGGTGTGAGAGTGAGGGATGGTTACAGGTGTGAGAGTGAGGGATGGTTACAGGTGTGAGAGTGAGGGATGGTTACAGAAGTGAGGGTAAGGGATGGTTACAGGTGTGAGAGTGATGGATGGTTACAGGTGTGAGAGTAAGGGATGGTTACAGGTGTGTGGGTGAGGGATGGTTACAGGTGTGAGAGTAAGGGATGGTTACAGGTGTGAGAGTGATTGTTGGTTACAGGTGTGAGAGTGAGGGATGGTTACAGGTGTGAGAGTGAGGGATGGTTACAGGTGTGAGAGTGATGGATGGTTACAGGTGTGAGAGTGATGGATGGTTACTGGTGTGAGAGTGATTGATGGTTACAGGTGTGAGAGTGAGGGATGGTTATAGGTGTGAGAGTAAGGGATGGTTACAGGTGTGAGGGTGAGGTATGGTTACAGGTGTGAGAGTAAGGGGTGGTTACAGGTGTGAGAGTGATGGATGGTTACAGGTGTGAGAGTGAGGGATGGTTACAGGTATGAGAGTGATGGATGGTTACAGGTGTGAGAGTGAGGGATGGTTACAGGTGAGAGTGAGGGATGGTTACAGGTGTGAGAGTGAGGGATGGTTACAGGTGTGAGAGTGATGGATGGTTACTGGTGTGAGAGTGAGGGATGGTTACAGGTGTGAGAGTGAGGGATGGTTACAGGTGTGAGAGTGAGGGATGGTTACAGGTGTGAGAGTGAGGGATGGTTACAGGTGTGAGAGTAAGGGATGGTTACAGGTGTGAGAGTGATGGATGATTACAGGTGTGAGAGTGATGGATAGTTACAGGTGTGAGAGTGAGGGATGGTTACAGGTGTGAGAGTAAGGGATGGTTACAGGTGTGAGGGATGGTTACAGGTGTAAGAGTAAGGGATGGGTACAGGTGTGAGAGTGATTGATGGTTACAGGTGTGAGAGTGAGGGATGGTTACAGGTGTGAGAGTGAGGGATGGTTACAGGTGTGAGAGTGAGGTATGGTTATAGGTGTGAGAGTAAGGGATGGTTACAGGTGTGAGAATGAGGTATGGTTACAGGTGTGAGAGTAAGGGGTGGTTACAGGTGTGAGAGTGATGGATGGTTACAGGTGTGAGAGTGAGGGATGGTTACAGGTATGAGAGTGAGGGATGGTTACAGGTGTGAGAGTGAGGGATGGTTACAGGTGTGAGAGTGAGGGATGGTTACAGGTGTGAGAGTGAGGGATGGTTACAGGTGTGAGAGTGAGGGATGGTTACAGATGTGAGGGTAAGGGATGGTTACAGGTGTGAGAGTGATGGATGGTTACAGGTGTGAGAGTGATGGATGGTTACTGGTGTGAGAGTGATGGATGGTTACAGGTGTGAGGGTGAAGGATGGTTAAAGGTATGAGAGTGATGGATGGTTACAGGTGTGAGAGTGAGGGATGGTAACAGGTGTGAGAGTGAGGGATGGTAGTAGATAAAGACAACCTTTCTGTCAAACTTGACAGGTACCACACCCCCTTTCTCCTAGGCCCCACCCCCTTTAATATTAAATGATAGTGTTTTATATCGCTTAATATAAAATTTTATATTAAATTTTATATAAATTTATAGTGTTCGATATTAAACCGTATTAAAAATTTTCGCGTAACACCAGTCGCAGAGTGTCACGTAACACCAGTCGCAGAATGTCACGCAACGCAGCGCGTCAAATCAGGCGGATGAAAGATGCATATTACACAGTGTTAAAACCAGGTAGTTTTAGCGGCATTGATAAATATTATGGGTCGGTTAAAAATAAATTTAAAAGATCCGACGTAAGAAAGTGGTTACAAGAACAAGACGCATACACGCTGCACAAGCCAGCAAGAAAACACTATAAAAGGAACATGATTTGTGTATCGGGTATAAACCAACAGTGGCAATGCGATTTGGTCTCGCTGATAGATTTGTCAAAATACAACGATGGCGTTAAATACATATTAACAATCATCGATATATTCAGTAAGAGGGTGTGGGGTGAAAGTCTGACCGCTAAGAATGCAGCAACGGTCGCTAATGCTTTTGAAAAAATATTCCAGCGCGGCGATGTGCCGATGAAGCTACAAACCGATAATGGTAAAGAGTTTCTAAACAGAAACCTAAAAAAGGTGTTAGAAAAATACGGTATAAATCATTTCACGACCAATAACGATGTGAAAGCGGCTGTTATAGAGCGCTTCAATAGGACTTTAAAAACACGCATGTGGCGCTATTTCACGGCAAAGAATACCTACAGATATATAGACGTTTTACAAGACTTCATACGCAGCTATAATAACACATACCATAGAACGATTAAGTGCGCTCCAAACGATGTGAATGACTCTAACGCATTGAGTGTCTTCAAAACGACCTACGGTGATTACTTTAGAAGTAAGAAAGCCCCAGTTTGTTTAGGAATCGGTGACCACGTCCGTATTTCTAAATATAAGGACATATTTCAGAAAGGTTACGAACAGAGCTTTTCTGAGGAGATTTTTGTTGTACATAGTGTGAACACTAAAGGGATTAAACCGCTTTATAAGTTGGCAGATCTGTATGGTGAAGTTATAACAGGTAGTTTTTACCCCGAAGAGCTTCAAAGCATACCAAAAAACTATAACAGAGTTTACAAAGTGGAAAAGATTTTAAAAAATAAGACGGTCAGAGGCCGTAAATACGTGTTAGTCAAGTGGCGCGGGCACCCCGCAAAATTTAACAGTTGGGTCGCAGCATTGGTGATAAAAGACATATAAAGATCATCAGTATCTAACAAGACGAGCGATGGATGACAAGTCGTTCTACATAACCTTACCCAGCAACGCATCGGCTGTTACCTTCCCGCAAAATAAGATTTCTAACTATACGACAAAGTTGGCTAAACCGATAGACTTAAATGGCGAATGGGAAGTGGCACTTACTGAGATACAATACCCGCATACGTGGAATACATTGGATTTACAAGATTGTAGACTGCAATTATCATGAGATGGAACGGCGGAACAGCCGGTGGCGAGAGTCGCGAGTTTGTGCATTAAACCCGTTTTTTATGAAACAATCGAAGCGTTACTGAACGTAATCAACGCTGAAATTGTACAACTGAAACTGGACGTTGGATTAAGACTAACGTATGATCCATTTGCGCGCGTTGTAACATGTGACAGTAAACTGTTGTATCAAATCCACGCCGGTTCTAAGCTGACATGGATACTGGGTTTACAACCTAAAACTAATATTTCTAAACCATGCGCCGACATCAAAGGCGGCCAATATACGATGTACGTGTACACAGACATTATCGAACACCAACGGGTCGGGGATAGTTATGTACCGCTACTTCGCACTGTTGAAATGAAGGGTTATAACAATGAGGTTGTCACAATACGATACGAGAAACCCGATTACGTACCATTGTGCAAAACACATTTTGACACGATAGCCATAGAGATAAAGAACGACCAAAACGAGAACATGGCATTTAAGTCTATCGGTTTAGCCAACTTTGTCGTATAGTTAGAAATCTTATTTTGCGGGAAGGTAACAGCCGATGCGTTGCTGGGTAAGGTTATGTAGAACGACTTGTCATCCATCGCTCGTCTTGTTAGATACTGATGATCTTTATATGTCTTTTATCACCGATGCTGCGACCCAACTGTTAAATTTTATGGGGTACCCGCGCCACTTGACTAACACGTATTTACGGCCTCTGACCGTCTTATTTTTTAAAATCTTTTCCACTTTGTAAACTCTGTTATAGTTTTTTGGTATGCTTTGAAGCTCTTCGGGGTAAAAACTACCTGTTATAACTTCACCATACAGATCTGCCAACTTATAAAGCGGTTTAATCCCTTTAGTGTTCACACTATGTACAACAAAAATCTCCTCAGAAAAGCTCTGTTCGTAACCTTTCTGAAATATGTCCTTATACAGTATTTAGAAATACGGACGTGGTCACCGATTCCTAAACAAACTGGGGCTTTCTTACTTCTAAAGTAATCACCGTAGGTCGTTTTGAAGACACTCAATGCGTTAGAGTCATTCACATCGTTTGGAGCGCACTTAATCGTTCTATGGTATGTGTTATTATAGCTGCGTATGAAGTCTTGTAAAACGTCTATATATCTGTAGGTATTCTTTGCCGTGAAATAGCGCCACATGCGTGTTTTTAAAGTCCTATTGAAGCGCTCTATAACAGCCGCTTTCACATCGTTATTGGTCGTGAAATGATTTATACCGTATTTTTCTAACACCTTTTTTAGGTTTCTGTTTAGAAACTCTTTACCATTATCGGTTTGTAGCTTCATCGGCACATCGCCGCGCTGGAATATTTTTTCAAAAGCATTAGCGACCGTTGCTGCATTCTTAGCGGTCAGACTTTCACCCCACACCCTCTTACTGAATATATCGATGATTGTTAATATGTATTTAACGCCATCGTTGTATTTTGACAAATCTATCAGCGAGACCAAATCGCATTGCCACTGTTGGTTTATACCCGATACACAAATCATGTTCCTTTCATAGTTTTTTCTTGCTGGCTTGTGCAGCGTGTATGCGTCTTGTTCTTGTAACCACTTTCTTACGTCGGATCTTTTAAATTTATTTTTAACCGACCCATAATATTTATCAATGCCGCTAAAACTACCTGGTTTTAACACTGTGTAATATGCATCTTTCATCCGCCTGATTTGACGCGCTACGTTGCGTGACATTCTGCGACTGGTGTTACGTGACACTCTGCGACTGGTGTTACGCGAAAATTTTTAATACGGTTTAATATCGAACACTATAAATTTATATAAAATTTAATATAAAATTTTATATTAAGCGATATAAAACACTATCATTTAATATTAAAGGGGGTGGGGCCTAGGAGAAAGGGGGTGTGGTACCTGTCAAGTTTGACAGAAAGGTTGTCTTTATCTACTGATGGTTACAGGTGTGAGAGTGAGGGATGGTTACAGTTGTGAGAGTAAGGGATAGTTACAGGTGTGAGGGTGAGGGATGGTTACAGGTGTGAGAGTAAGGGATGGTTTCAGGTGTGAGAATGATGGATGGTTACAGGTGTGAGAGTGAGGGATGGTTACAGGTATTAGAGTGAGGGATGGTTACAGGTGTGAGAGTGAGGGATGGTTACAGGTGTGAGAGTGAGGGATGGTTTCAGGTGTGAGAGTAAGGGATGGTTACAGGTGTGAGAGTGATGGATGGTTACAGGTGTGAGAGTGAGGGATGGTTACAGGTGTGAGAGTGAGGGATAGTTACAGGTGTGAGAGTGATGGATGGTTACAGGTGTGAGAGTGAGGGGTGTTTATAGCTGTGAGAGTAAGGGATGGTTACAGGTGTGAGAGTGATGGATGGTTACAGGTGTGAGAGTGATGGATGGTTACAGGTGTGAGAGTGATGGATGGTTACAGGTGTGAGGGTGAGGGATGGTTACAGGTATGAGAGTGAGGGATGGTTACAGGTGTGAGAGTGAGGGATGGTTACAGGTGTGAGAGTGAGGGATGGTTACAGGTGTGAGAGTGAGGGATGGTTACAGGTGTGAGAGTAAGGGATGGTTACAGGTGTGAGGGTGAGGGATGGTTACAGGTGTGAGAGTAAGGGATGGTTACAGGTGTGAGGGTGAGGGATGGTTACAGGTGTGAGAGTGAGGTATGGTTATAGGTGTGAGAGTAAGGGAGGGTTACAGGTGTGAGGGTGAGGAATGGTTACAGGTGTGAGAGTAAGGGGTGGTTACAGGTGTGAGAGTGATGGATGGTTACAGGTGTGAGAGTGAGGGATGGTTACAGGTATAAGAGTGAGGGATGGTTACAGGTATGAGAGTGAGGGATGGTTACAGGTGTTAGAATGAGGGATGGTTACAGGTGTGAGAGTGAGGGATGGTTACAGGTGTGAGAGTGAGGGATGGTTACAGATGTGAGAGTAAGGGATGGTTACAGGTGTGAGAGTGATGGATGGTTACAGGTGTGAGAGTGATGGACGGTTACAGGTGTGAGAGTGATGGATGGTTACAGGTGTGAGGGTGAGGGATGGTTACAGGTATGAGAGTGATGGATGGTTACAGGTGTGAGAGTGAGGGATGGTTACAGGTGTGAGAGTGAGGGATGGTTACAGGAGTGAGAGTGAGGGATTGTTACAGGTGTGAGAGTAAGGGATAGTTACAGGTGTGAGGGTGAGGGATGGTTACAGGTGTGAGAGTAAGGGATGGTTACAGGTGTGAGAATGATGGATGGTTACAGGTGTGAGAGTGAGGGATGGTTACAGGTGTGAGAGTGAGGGATAATTACAGGTGTGAGAGTGATGGATGGTTACAGGTGTGAGAGTGAGGGGTGTTTACAGCTGTGAGAGTGAGGGATGGTTACAGGTATGAGAGTGAGGAATGGTTACAGGTATGAAAGTGATGGATGGTTACAGGTGTGAGAGTGAGGGATGGTTACAGGTGTGAGAGTGAGGGATGGTAACAGGTGTGAGAGTGATGGATGGTTACAGGTGGGAGAGTGATGGATGGTTACAGGTGTGAGAGTGAGGGATAGTTACAGGTGTGAGAGGGCGGATGGTCACAGGTGTGAAAGGGGATGGATACAGGTGTGAGAGGGGGATGGTTACAGGTGTAAGAGTGAGGGATGGTTACAGGTGTGAGGGTGAGGGATGGTTACAGGTATGAGAGTGAGGGATGGTTACAGGTGTGAGAGTGAGGGATGGTTACAGGTGTGAGAGTGAGGGATGGTTACAGGTGTGAGAGTAAGGGATGGTTTCAGGTGTGAGAGTGATGGATGGTTACAGGTGTGAGAGTGATGGATGGTACAGGTGTGAGAGTGAGGGATAGTTACAGGTGTGAGAGGGCGGATGGTCACAGGTGTGAAAGGGGATGGATACAGGTGTGAGAAGGGGTGATGGTTACAGGTGTGAGAAGGGGGATGGATACAGGTGTGAGAGGGGGGCTGGCATCACAAGTCAGGAACAGATTTATCTTATAGTAAGTTGTCAGAGCATGGAGCAGTGCATACCGCAGGTTATGTTTCGTGTTGGATGTAAGCTATGTGTTAACGAGCATTAGCCATGTATTTACCATGGGAGGAATTTGCCTTTTTGAATAGCTCCAAGCATTAAAGCTTGAGGCTATCCTCCTGTGGAAAGCCTCATGGCTAGAGAGGGCTAGAGAGTGCTAGGGATGAGCAACTGGGAGGAGAACTCTGTAAGACCTTACATACTAAGGATGTGTGAACTTGAGATGTGCATGGAAATCGATAGTCATTGATTAAAATTGATAAGAATCTATAAAAAAAAAAGCTAAAATCGTAATATTTGCAATCCAAAACCTGAAAATCAGATTTAAAATCAGAAAACCAAACAGTAGAAAGATCCAAACTGAAACACGAACAGCACATCTATAGTGTGAACAGTTGGAGGGTGAGAAGAAGGATAAATGGTGGATGTGTATAGGAGAAAGGTGGTGAGCTATCAGGAGGCATGGTACACTCTAATAGTACTTTTTTAAGGGTACGCTTAAAGGTGGAGAGTCTAGTCAAGAGTTGATTGGGTGAGGGAGAGAATGTTGTTTGAAAGTCACTTAACAGGGTGGATAAGAGGCATTGGCCAGAGGAGAAGCAGAAAGGGTGGTAAGCAGTGGCTGGAGATATATGGTGATCAAGGAGTGGTTTAAGGCCTTGGGAGTGAGGTTGAGACATTTGATCTGGAATCTGGGAAGGTACAGTAGGATGTCAGTGAAGCAAGAATTAAACGTTCGATGGCATCAGGGCTAAGGAAGAGGAAGGATTCTGCCTATGTTCTATAGGTGAAAGAAGCAAGATTGCCTGACTGTGGGTAGTGAAGGAGAGAACAGAACTGAGGATGACACCAAAGCATTGAACTTGGGAGACAGAAGGGAGGATGATGTTATCAACAGAAATATAGTAAGAGAGAAGAGAAAATAAGTTCAGTGTTGGCCATGTTAAGTTACAGGCAGCACTGGAATATCAAGGGGAGATGGCAGACCGACATTTGGACACATAAGAGAGGATGGAAGGAGAGACATCAAGGGAGAGAGTTAGATGTTGGTGTGTCCAGCATATACATGATATGGAAGGCCAAAGGAGCTAATGAGATTTCCAAGGGAGGAGTTGTAGAGGAGGAATAGAAGTTGGCTGAGAACAGTCCCTTGGAGATGTTTACAGGTAGTGAAAGTGTAGACATTCATAGACACAGAAAATTAGATGTTTTTGGGGTACGAACCATAACACGATCGAATCACGGAAGTCAATGTAGAGGACAGTGGGGGTTATTCCAAGTTGATCGCTAGCTGCTGTTGTTCGCAGCGCAGCGATCAGTGAAAAAAACGGCTAATCTGCACATGCGTATGCACCGCAATGTGCACGCGTGACTTACGGGTACAAAGAGCATCATGGTTTTGCACAAGGTTCTAGCAAAGCTGGCAGTTGCACGGCCGAACGCAGGAAGATTGACATGAAGTAGGTGTTTCTTGGTGTCAACCGACCGTTTTCAGGGAGTACTTAAAAAATGCAGGCGTGTCTGGAAAAACACAGGCGTGGCTGGGCGAACACTGGGCGGGTGTGTGACGTCAAAAGCTAACCCTCCGTCGTTAGAATCCACGCACACGAAGAATAACTACAGGGCTGGTCTTGTTTTGTACAAAATTATTTTGCAGGCGCTCTGCTGCACAAGCGTTCGCACTTCTGCAAAGCGAAAATACACTTCCCGGTGGGCGGCGACAATACGTTTGCACGGCTGCTAAAAACTGCTAGCGAGCGAACAACTCGGAATGACCCCCAGTGTGGTTAATAGTGTAGAAAGTGGCATACAGATTAAGGAGGATAAGGGGAGAGAAATTACCTTTGGACTTGGCTTTAAGAAGATCATTGGTGACATGGGGACAATTTTAGTAAAGTAGAGATGGTCAAAAAGTGAGTTGGTGGAAAAGAACAAAGTGGTGCAGAGAGAGACAATTTTTTCATGGAGCTGAGAGGCATACGGGTACAGAGAAATAGGGTGGTAATTGGACAGTGGAGGTCAAATAAGAGTTTATTTAAGATGGGTGGCAGGTAGGACTTCCAGTAGGAGGTCACTGTCAGTCATAGTGAAGCCACTGAGCCGGTGCAGTCACACAGATTGCAACTGGCTCAGCTGAGCTCACTGAAGTGACAGATTTTTCTGGGGGGAGGGGGGCGGGTCAGCATAGCCCATAGATAAAATTGTCTTCTTCTTCTTCGAAAATAGATTGTCTATTATACAGTTCATATCTTCTGAATGGATTTGAAATACTTTATAACTGGGCATTTCATATACGCAATGCAAACTGATGATCCCTCTTCTGCACCAGGGTTATCTCTGTTCTGCCGGAATAACCAGCATGCACCCTGTTCACTCATTAGTTACAATTAGGTATGAGCGGGTTCGGTTCCCTGAGAACCGAACCCTACCGAACATCATGTCCTGAGCCCGGATCCGAGTCCTGCTCAGGTTTTCTCACCAGACTCGGAAACCAAAATGAGGCAAAAACGTCATCTTTCCACAGGCAGATTCTCGCGGGATTTGGATTCCATATAAGGAGCCTCACGTCGCCGCCATTTTCCCTCCAGTCCTGGAGAGTGTAGCGAGAGGACATGTCTCCTCAGTGTCTGTGCAGGAAAGTGGTGTTGTGCGTGGGATGGTGACCTGCTCTTTTGTGACATTCCAGTGCTGTCTTGTGCTGCATCAGTCCAGTGGTAGTGTCTTGTGCTGCATCAGTCCAGTGGTGGTGTCCTGTGCTGCCATAAGTCTAGTGCTGCTATATAAGTCCAGTCCAGTGCAGTGGTGCTGTCTTGTGCTGCCATAAGTCCACTGGTTGTGTCCTGTGCTGCCATAAGTCCAGTGGTGCTGCTGTATAAGTTCAGTTCAGTGGTGCTGTGTTGTGCTGCATCAGTTCAGTGGTGGTGTCCTGTGCTGCCATCATTCCAGTGGTGGTGTCCTGTGCTGCCATAAGTCCAGTGGTGGTGTCCTGTGCTGCCATAAGTCCAGTGGTGGTGTCCTGTGCTGCCATAAGTCCAGTGGTGCTGCCTTATAAGTCCAGGGGTACTGCCATATAAGTCCAGTGGTGCTGCCATATAGGTCCAGGGGTACTTCCATATAAGTCCAGTCCAGTGCTGCTGCCATATAAGTCCAGTGGTGCTGTTGTATAAGTCCAGGGGTACTGCCTTATAAGTCCAGTCCAGTGGTGCTGCCGTATAAGTCCAGGGGTAGTGCTGTATATGTCCAGTCCAGTGGTACTGCCATATAAGTCCAGTGGTGCTGCCATATAAGTCCAGTGGTACTGACATATAGGTCCAGGGGTACTGCTGTATAAGTCCAGGGGTACTGCCGTATAAGTCCAGTCCAGTGGTGCTGCCGTATAAGTTCAGTGGTGCTGCGTGTAAGTACAGGGGTACTGCCGTATAAGTCCAGTCCAGTGGTGCTGCCATATAAGTCCAGTGGTGCTGTCCTGTGTTGTATATTATTTACGCCAAATAAAAGGGTTATTAATATTTAATACAAATAATTTTTACAGGGTTTTCCCTGTGTGGTGTAGGGGTCCGCTCTCCGGGTGTAGTATGAGTGGCCGGCGAGCGGGATCCCAGTGTACAGCATACAGGCGCCGGGATCCCGACCGCTGGCATGCCAGCAGCGGGGCGAGCACAATTCAGCTATTATTCTCCCTCCAGGGGGGTCGTGGACCCGCAAGAGGGAAAATAGTTTTCAGTATGCCAGGTGTTGGTATTCCGGTGCTGGTATACTGAGCACCGGGATCCCAAAAGCCGGCATACTGAATAACACCCCGCTCTCCTGTGCCGCATATTGTTATATAACTCCAGAAAAATAATGGAGAACAAAAATTTGGAGGATAAAATAGGGAAAGATCAAGAACCACTTCCTTCTACTGCTGCTGCTCTTGTTACTGCTGAGAGTCGATGGTCATCCCAGAGGGGAAGTCAGAAGACCACTTGTACTACTTCCAGTAAGCAATTGACTGTTCAACAGTCCTTTGCGAGGAAGATGAAATATCACAGCAGTCATCCTGCTGCAAAGCGGATAACTGAGGCCTTGACAGCTATGTTGGTGTTAGACGTGCGTCCGGTATCCGCCATTTGATCAGTGGGATTTAGACAATTGATGGAGGTAGTGTGTCCCCGGAACCAAATCCCATCTAGATTCAACTTCACTAGGAAAGAGATTCCCGGACTGTACAGGGACATTAAGAAAACTGTCCTCAGTATCCTGAAAAATGCAGTTGTACCCAGTGTCCACTTAACCACGGACATGTGGACAATTGGAGCAGGGCAGACTCAGGACTTTATGACTGTGACAGCCCACTGGGTAGATGTATTGCCTCCCGCAGCAACAACAACAGCGGCGGCACCAGTAGCAGCATCTCGCAAACGCCAGCTTGTTCCTAGGCAGGCTACGCTTTGTATCACCGCTTTCCATAAGAGGCACACAGCTGACAACCTCTTATGGAAACTGAGGAAGATCATCGCAGAATTGCTTACCCCAATTGGACTCTCCTGGGGATTTGTGACATCGGACAACGCCAGCAATATTGTGCGTGCATTACATGTGGGCAAATTCCAGCACGTCCCATGTTTTGCACTTACAATTAATTTGAAAAACGACAGGGGCATGCAGGAGATGCAGTTGGTGGCCCGAAAAATTGTGGGCCACTTTCGACATTAAGCCACTGCAGTGCCACTCCTAGATGGGCCAGGTGTTTGTGCCGCACACTTGGGTCGCTTAGCTTAGTCACCCAGCAACTTCGGTGCAACCTTTTGGCCTAAAAACAATATTGTGAGGTGTTCAGAATAGACTGGGAATGAGTGGAAATTAATGTTATTGAGGTTATTAATACAGGATGATCAAAATTACCCCCAAATTCTGTGATTTTAGCTTTTTTTGTGTTTTTTTTCCAAAAATCATCCAGATCCAAAACGAAAACCCGAAAGGGTGGTTTTGGCAAAACCAATCCAGATCCAAAACCAAAACACAAATACAAAAAATTACCACCGCACATCTCTAGTTACAATTAATCCAATGTACTGTACTTATTTCCCATTACAACCTACCTACAGTAGTTCCCTACAGACTGTAATCTTGTAACCAGCATCCCCTTACCACTTTGTCTGCTAATAACCAACCTTGTTTTGTCACTGTTCCTTTGTCACTGCAGAATATGCTGCCACTAAATTTGCACAGTTACCTGCACAGATCATGTGACCTCTCTTTCTCTCTGTAGATTTTGGCCGGCTGCGCAGATTCACAATAGCCTCACTCAGGAATTTTGGGATGGGGAAGACGGTCATGGAAAAACGGGTGTTGGAGGAGTCCCAGAGTCTCATCCAAGCTGTGTCACAGACAGGAGGTGAGGGTCTTATATCCTGCTGATTACCTGCACATAAAGTGTATAGAGTCACTGCAATTGTCTTAAAGTAATACATCCAAGATCATACCACCAGTGCGATTTACCCAGTTTCCATGAATACCATAGAATGTGGCACAGGTGCCCATAACCATTATTATATGTCAGAGACTGGTGATGTATCATTATAGATAGGCTGGATACTGTGTAATATTGGGGGTCATTCCCAGTTGATCGTAGCCCTGCAAAATTTTGCAGGGCTATGATCATGTCCATAGACATGCGGGGGGATGCCCAGCACAGGGCTAGTCCGCCCCGCATGTCAGTTCCACCCCCCCCCCCCCCCCGCAGAAGTGCAAAAGCATTGCACAGCGGCGATGCCTTTGCACTTTAGGAGTAGCTCCGGGCCAGCGCAGCTTTAGCGTGCTGGCCGGGAGCTACACGACGCTCCCCGGTCCGCAGCTGCTGCATGTGATGTCACGCAACCGCTGCGGACCGCCCCTCGCATGGTCCGGACATGCCTGCGTTGGCCGGACCAAGGCCACGAAACGGCGGCCAAGCGCCGCCATTCCAACCCCCCCGTCCAGCGACCCCCCCGCCCAGCGTCCGCCTCTGCCTGTCAATCAGGCAGAGGCGATCGTAGCGCAGCGCCGGCCTTTGACCGATGGGCATGCGCCGGTGCAATAAACTGCAGCGTGCGATCGGGTCAGAATGACCCCCATTGTGTATAGGTGAGGCAGCTATGCCGTTATGGCTGCTATGGTGTTCAGTATTTTTAGTGTTTAGTTTTAAAATGTTGTGAGTTTTTATAATCAGTATTGGAGTTAGACTGGAGTTAGACCGGAGTTAGACTGGAGAACATTGGTGGTCATTCCGAGTTGTTCGCTCGGTAAAAATCTTCGCATCGCAGCGATTTTCCGCTTAATGCGCATGCGCAATGTCCGCACTGCGACTGCGCCAAGTAAATTTGCTATGCAGTTAGGAATTTTACTCACGGCTTTTTCATCGTTCTGGCGATCGTAATGTGATTGACAGGAAATGGGTGTTACTGGGCGGAAACAGGCCGTTTTATGGGCGTGTGGGAAAAAACGCTACCGTTTCCGGAAAAAACGCAGGAGTGGCCGGAGAAACGGGGGAGTGTCTGGGCGAACGCTGGGTGTGTTTGTGACGTCAAACCAGGAACGACAAGCACTGAAATGATCGCAGAAGCCGAGTAAGTCTGGAGCTACTCAGAAAATGCTACGAGGTGTGTAATCGCAATATTGCGAATACATCATTCGCAATTTTAAGATGCTAAGATTCACTCCCAGTAGGCGGCGGCTTAGCATGAGCAAATCTGCTAAAATCCGCTTGCGAGCGAACAACTCGGAATGACCCCCACTGTAAAACCAAACACTACTACAGAAGGACTGCTTTGAAACAAAAAATGTAAGTTCACTAACTCTCCATGGCAAACAGCTGCGGCAGGATGTAACAGCGTCCAAGTCTGCGGGAGGTGCGGATTGCTGGCCGTACTCGGATGTTTTTTTAAAGTGACAGTCATTTACACAGCATTTACCGCTGACAGCATTTACCGCTGACAGTCATTTACACAGCATTTACCTCTGACAGCCATTTACACAGCATTTACAGCTGACATCCATTTACACAGCATTTACCTCTGACAGACATTTTCACAGCATTTACCTCTGAGTCATTTACACAGCATTTAACTCTGAGTCATTTACACAGCATTTACCTTTACAGCTGACAGCCATTTACACAGCATTTATCGCTGACAGTCATTTACACAGCATTTACCTCTGACAGTCATTTAAACAGCATTTACCTCTGACAGCCATTTATACAGCATTTACCGATGACAGTCATTTACACAGCATTTACCGCGGACAGCCATTTACACAGCATTTACAGCTGACAGTCATTTACACAGCATTTACCTCTGACAGACATTTACACAGCATTTACTGCTGACAGTCATTTACACAGCATTTACCGCTGACAGCCATTTACACAGCATTTACCTCTGACAGTCATTTACACAGCATTTACCGCTGACAGCCATTTACACAGCATTTACCACTGACAGCCTTTTACACAGCATTTACCGCTGACAGTTATTTACACAGCATTTACAGCTGACACTCATTTATACAGCATTTACCGCTGACACCCATTTACACAGCATTTACCTCTGACAGCTATTTACACAGCATTTACCTCTGACAGCCATTTACACAGCATTTACCGCTGACAGTCATTGACACAGTATTTTCTGCTGACAGTCATTTACACAGTAACATAGTAACATAGTATCTAAGGTTGAAAAAAGACTATTGTCCATCGAGTTCAACCTATTTGTGGTCTCCTATGCACGATTATTTTGTATAAAATTTTGACTGAAGTTGATGACTGCCGTTACATTTTACCCCTCTTTTTTATAATAACCATAGTGCGTGACTATGGCCCGTAACCTTGGATATCATTATCCATTAGGAATTTATCTAACCCATTCTTAAAGGTGTTGACTGAGTCGGCCATTACAACTCCCTCAGGCAGGGAATTCCAAACACGTATCGTCCTTACCGTAGAAAAGCCTTTACACCGTATTGTGCGAATCTCCTCTCCTCTAACCTGAGCGAGTGTCCATGAGTTCTCTGTGTTGATCTAACCAAAAACAGGTCCTGCGCAAGATCTGTATATTGTCCCCTTATATATTTGTAAATGTTGATCATGTCCCCTCTTAATCTCCTCTTTTCCAGTGTAAACATGCCTAGTCTTGCAAGCCTTTCCTCGTATTCCAGCGACTCCATGCCCTTAATTAGTTTGGTCAACCTCCTCTGTACCTTTTCTAGCTCCAGGATATCCTTTTTGTAGTAAGGTGCCCAGAATTGTACACAGTATTCAAGGTGTGGCCTCACAAGTGATTTATATAACAGGACTATAATACTCTCGTCCCTAGCATCAATTCCCCGTTTTATGCCTGCTAATATCTTATTAGCCTTCTTTGCTGCACTTCTACTTTGGGTACTTCTGCTTAGTTTGCTATCTATGAGGACACCTAAGTCCTTTTCCAGTACAGAATCCCCTAATTTTACCCCATTTAGTAGGTAGGTGTTATTTTTGTTCATGTTACCACAGTGCATTACCTTACACTTGTCTGTGTTGAAGCACATTCTCCATTTCGCTGCCCAAGCTTCTAATTTAACTAAGTCGTTCTGAAGCGACTCAGCATCCTCCTCCGCATTTCTAACTTTACACAATTTGGTATCATCTGCAAAAATTGACACCATGCTCTCTAGACCTCCTGTTAGGTCATTAATGAAAATATTGAACCGCTGACAGCCATTTACACAGCATTTACCACTGAAAGTCATTTACACAGCATTTACCGCTGACACTCATTTACACAGCATTTACAGCTGACAGTCATTTACACAGCATTAACAGCTGACAGTCATTTACACAGCATTTACCTCAGACAGTCATTTACACAACATTTACCTCTGACAGCCATTTACACAGCATTTACCTCTGACAGTCATTTACACAACATTTACCTCTGACAACCATTTACACAGCATTTACCGCTCATTTACACAGCATTTACCGCTGACAGCCATTTACACAGCATTTACCTCTGACAGTCATTTACACAGCATTTACCTCTGACAGCCATTTACACAGCATTTACCTCTGACAGCCATTTACAGAGCATTTACCGCTGACAGCCATTTACACAGCATTTACCTCTGACAGCCATTTACACAGAATTTACCTCTGACAGCCATTTACACAGTATTTACCTCTGACAGCCATTTACACAGCATTTACCGCTGACAGCCATTTACACAGCATTTACCGCTGACAGCCATTTACACAGCATTTACTGCTGACACTCATTTACACAGCATTTACCTCTGACAGTCATTTACACAGCATTTACCTCTGACAGCCATTTACACAGCATTTACCTCTGACAGTCATTTACACAGCATTTACCGCTGAAGTCATTTACACAGCATTTACCACTGAAAGTCATTTACACAGCATTTACCGCTGACACTCATTTACACAGCATTTACAGCTGACAGTCATTTACACAGCATTCACAGCTGACAGTCATTTACACAGCATTTACCTCTCACAGCCATTTACACAGCATTTACCTCTGACAGTCATTTACACAGCATTTACCTCTGACAGCCATTTACACAGCATTTACCTCTGACAGTCATTTACACAGCATTTACCGCTGAAAGTCATTTACACAGCATTTACCACTGAAAGTCATTTACACAGCATTTACCGCTGACACTCATTTACACAGCATTTACAGCTGACAGTCATTTACACAGCATTTACAGCTCACAGTCATTTACACAGCATTTACCTCTCACAGCCATTTACACAGCATTTACCTCTGACAGTCATTTACACAACATTTACCTCTGACAACCATTTACACAGCATTTACCTCTGACAGTCATTTACACAGCATTTACCTCTGACAGTCATTTACACAGCATTTACCTCTGACAGTCATTTACACAGCATTAACCGCTCATTTACACAGCATTTACCGCTGACAGTCATTTACACAGCATTTACCTCTGACAGCCATTTACACAGCATTTACCTCTGACAGCCATTTACACAGCATTTACCGCTGACAGCCATTTACACAGCATTTACCTCTGACAGCCATTTACACAGAATTTACCTCTGACAGCCATTTACACAGTATTTACCTCTGACAGCCGTTTACACAGCATTTACCGCTGACAGCCATTTACACAGCATTTACTGCTGACACTCATTTACACAGCATTTACCTCTGACAGTCATTTACACAGCATTTACCTCTGACAGCCATTTACACAGCATTTACCTCTGACAGTCATTTACACAGCATTTACCGCTGAAGTCATTTACACAGCATTTACCACTGAAAGTCATTTACACAGCATTTACCACTGACACTCATTTACACAGCATTTACAGCTGACAGTCATTTACACAGCATTCACAGCTGACAGTCATTTACACAGCATTTACCTCTCACAGCCATTTACACAGCATTTACCTCTGACAGTCATTTACACAGCATTTACCTCTGACAGCCATTTACACAGCATTTACCTCTGACAGTCATTTACACAGCATTTACCGCTGAAAGTCATTTACACAGCATTTACCACTGAAAGTCATTTACACAGCATTTACCGCTGACACTCATTTACACAGCATTTACAGCTGACAGTCATTTACACAGCATTTACAGCTCACAGTCATTTACACAGCATTTACCTCTCACAGCCATTTACACAGCATAAACCTCTGACAGTCATTTACACAACATTTACCTCTGACAACCATTTACACAGCATTTACCTCTGACAGTCATTTACACAGCATTTACCTCTGACAGTCATTTACACAGCATTTACCGCTCATTTACACAGCATTTACCTCTGACAGTCATTTACACAGCATTTACCTCTGACAGCCATTTACACAGCATTTACCTCTGACAGCCATTTACACAGCATTTACCGCTGACAGCCATTTACACAGCATTTACCTCTGACAGCCATTTACACAGCATTTACCTCTGACAGCCTTTTACACAGTATTTACCTCTGACAGCCGTTTACACAGCATTTACCGCTGACAGCCATTTACACAGCATTTACTGCTGACACTCATTTACACAGCATTTACCTCTGACAGTCATTTACACAGCATTTACCTCTGACAGCCATTTACACAGCATTTACCTCTGACAGTCATTTACACAGCATTTACCGCTGAAGTCATTTACACAGCATTTACCACTGAAAGTCATTTACATAGCATTTACCGCTGACACTCATTTACACAGCATTTACAGCTGACAGTCATTTACACAGCATTCACAGCTGACAGTCATTTACACAGCATTTACCTCTCACAGCCATTTACACAGCATTTACCTCTGACAGTCATTTACACAACATTTACCTCTGACAACCATTTACACAGCATTTACCTCTGACAGTCGTTTACACAGCATTTACCTCTGACAGTCATTTACACAGCATTTACCTCTGACAGCCATTTACACAGCATTTACCGCTGAAAGTCATTTACACAGCATTTACCTCTGACTGTCATTTACACAGCATTTACCTCTGACAGTCATTTACACAGCATTTACCGCTGATAGTCATTTACACAGCATTTACCGCTGACAGCCATTTACACAGCATTTACCTCTGACAGTCATTTACACAACATTTACCTCTGACAACCATTTACACAGCATTTACCTCTGACAGTCGTTTACACAGCATTTACCTCTGACAGTCATTTACACAGCATTTACCTCTGACAGTCATTTACACAGCATTTACCGCTGACAGTAATTTACACAGCATTTACCGCTGACAGTCATTTACACAGCATTTACCTCTGACAGCCATCTACACAGCATTTACCTCTGACAGCCATTTACACAGCATTTACCGCTGACAGCCATTTACACAGCATTTACCTCTGACAGTCATTTACACAGCATTTACCTCTGACAGTCACTAACACAGCATTTACCGCTGACAGTTATTTACACAGCATTTACCTCTGAGTCATTTACACAGCATTTACCTCTGACAGCCATTTACACAGCATTTACAGCTGACAGCCATTTACACAGTGTGACAGGACGGTACCGTACGAAAGCACTCGCCGCTTTCGCGTCCCGTTGGCTGCGCACAGAATGGAAGGTCAAGCCACACGAGGCCTGACCACATAGGGGATTCCTGCTTACTGTCAGTAACCGCCTGTTACTGACTCCACCCACTGCGCTGTGGGCGGGTACTCGCTGCCACCACCAAACTCCTAACCTGCCGTTGCGTTTGGAGCCACAGTTCTGCTCTGTATGTGCCGACGCACTGCCTTACCACAGCTGTGTGGTGCTGACGAATTCCCACTAGCCACTTGCTAGGCCTCTACCGGTAGCTGGCGGAAGGCGGAGCTTGGAGACGTTTGGTGCTTCCCTGGACAGCCGGAGAACGGAGCTAGGTTTGGCCTAACCCTGTTGGTCACAAGATGAAGCAGTCTTCTTGAGGCAAGGATGTTTATTGCTCAATAACCTTTAAAAAGGCTCCTCCCTATTGCTAGGGGCAACAGCATACAATCAGATGTTTTCAGCAGAATAAGATGTTACAATCCCCAATCCTATGGGCCAACTGCCCTCCTTTTATCCCTCTCCAAGACCCCTTACCACAGGGGGTAAGCCCGCCCTGTGGTGCACAACCAATCAATGTTTACCCATGAGCTGTGCATGCCTTGGTCTCATGCACAGCTTACATTGTCCCCTATGGACAGTGGGGAGTGGTCGGTCTCCTTTGACTCTCCCATCTTGGAGGATCAGGATACTCCCCGGTGCCGTTCAGTCTGGCTGGGGGAAAGTTTTCCCTCCTAAACTGACTTCCAGAAACCTGCCCGGGACTCAGCCCACTGGCTGCGGCCTGGATTTGGGCTGCAGAGCTGGGCAGCCTGGCTCCCCGGTCCAGGTTTCTAGGCCATTACGGGTGATCTCCATGGAGCTCCAAGAAACCACTCAGCTTGTTTCATAGCTGAGCTGCTTCTCTCTCTCCCTGTGCCCCTTGGAAGTGTGAGGCTGGATGGGAAAGCATTCCGTTTTTGGGGAAAAGGTCTGGGAGAATCCATCAGCCTGCACAGCCATGGATTCCCCCCTCCTGGGACACACAACCAAGTAAGTGCAATTTACCTTTAAATACATTACATTTAAATCACACTGTACATGTTATACATTTAAATACACTCTGAGCCTGCACAGGCTCCACATACCTAGGCACTGCAGTGCCTTACAACACACTGTACTTTCTCCTTTAAATATACACTGTCTGGTTTGTGGAATACTGTGTCCTAGCCCTGCAGCCTGGCTGCTAGGGCTCTCTCAGTGCTGGAGGTATGGGGCTGGCTTCCCCCACCCTCCAGCCTGCCTGCCTGCCACTGGGGTCCAGGGAGCTGGCTCTCCCTGTCCCCCCAGTGTGGCACTACCTTTGTGGCCTCGCCGCACACAGCGGCGCACCCCCCTGTACTGAAGCCCGGCCGCCGTGACTCTGGCTCTGTTGCAGCGCTGAGGTGCCGGGCGCTGAGGTGCGGTCAGCGGCTGCCCTCTCCCCCGGCGCGCACACTCTGCTGAGCGCGCCGGGGGATGCCCTCACTGCCGTGGTCTCCGGAGGGGTCCGGGACCACGGCACACCATAAAAAGTAAATTTTTAAAACATATTTCTAAACACGGCGCCTAGCGCCCACGGTATTCAAATCTGGCGCCAAGCGCCCATTGTCTTTTAAAATGGCGCCGGGCACTAGGGGTTAACCCCTTCAGTGCCGCGGCGGCCATTTCCCTCGTGGCTGGGGCTCTCCGGCCACACACAGCATTTACCTCTGACAGTTATTTACACAGCATTTACCTCTGACAGTCATTTACACAGCATTTACCTCGGAGTCATTTACACAGCATTTACCTCTGAATCATTTACACAGCATTTACCTTTACCGCTGACAGCCATTTACACAGCATTTACCGCTGACAGTCATTTACACAGCATTTACCTCTGACAGTCATTTACACAGCATTTACCACTGACAGTCATTTACACAGCATTTACCGCTGACAGTCATTTGCACAGCATTTACCGCGGACAGCCATTTACACAGCATTTACAGCTGACAGTCATTTACACAGCATTTACCACTGACAGCCATTTACACACTATTTACCGCTGACAGCCATTTACACAGCATTTACCACTGACAGCCATTTACACAGCATTTACCGCTGACAGTTATTTTCACAGCATTTACCGCTGACACTAATTTATACAGCATTTACCACTGACAGTCATTTACACAGCATTTACCGCTGACAGTTATTTACACGGCATTTACCTCTGACAGCCATTTACACAGCATTTACCGCTGACAGTCATTTACACAGTATTTACCGCCTACAGTCATTTACACAGTAACATAGTAACATAGTAACATAGTATCTAAGGATGAAAAAAGACAATTGTCCATCGAGTTCAACCTATTTGTGGTCTCCTTTGCACGATTATTTTGTATAAAATTTTGACTGAAGTTGATGACTGCCGTTACATTTTACCCCTCTTTTTTATAATAACCATAGTGCATGACTATGCCCCGTAACCCTGGATATCATTATCCATTAGGAATTTATCTAACCCATTCTTAAAGGTGTTGACTGAGTCGGCCATTACAACTCCCTCAGGCAGGGAATTCCAAACACGTATCGTCCTTACCGTAAAAAAGCCTTTACGCCGTATTGTGCGGAATCTCCTCTCCTCTAACCTGAGTGAGTGTCCACGAGTTCTCTGTGTTGATCTAACCAAAAACTGGTCCTGCGCAAGATCTGTATATTGTCCCCTTATATATTTGTAAATGTTGATCATGTCCCCTCTTAATCTCCTCTTTTCCAGTGTAAACATGCATAGTCTTGCAAGCCTTTCCTCGTATTCCAGCGTCTCCATGCCCTTAATTAGTTTGGTCGCCCTCCTCTGTACCTTTTCTAGCTCCAGGATATCCTTTTTGTAGTAAGGTGCCCAGAATTGTACACAGTATTCAAGGTGTGGCCTCACTAGTGATTTATATAACAGGACTATAATACTCTCGTCCCTAGCATCAATTCCCCGTTTTATGCATGCTAATATCTTATTAGCCTTCTTTGCTGCACTCCTACTTTGGGTACTACTGCTTAGTTTGCTATCTATGAGGACACCTAAGTCCTTTTCCAGTACAGAATCCCCTAATTTTACCCTATGTAGTAGGTAGGTGTTATTTTTGTTCATGTTACCACAGTGCATTACCTTACACTTGTCTGTATTGAAGTACATTCTCCATTTCGCTGCCCAAGCTTCTAATTTAACTAAGTCGTTCTGAAGCGACTCAGCATCCTCCTCCGCATTTCTAACTTTACACAATTTGATATCATCTGCAAAAATTGACACCATGCTCTCTAGACCTTCTGTTAGGTCATTAATGAAAATATTGAACCGCTAACAGCCATTTACACAGCATTTACCAATGACACTCATTTACACAGCATTTACAGCTGACAGTCATTTACACAGCATTTACCTCTGACAGTCATTTACACAGCATTTACCTCTGACAGCCATTTACACAGCATTTACCTCTGACAGTAATTTACACAGCATTTACCTCTGACAACCATGTACACAGCATTTACCTCTGACAGCATTTACCTCTGAAAGCCGTTTACACAGCATTTACCGCTGACAGCCATTTACACAGCATTTACCGCTGACACTCTTTTACACAGCATTTACCTCTGACAGTCATTTACACAACATTTACCTCTGACAGCCATTTACACAGCATTTACCTCTGACAGTCATTTACACAACATTTACCTCTGACAACCATTTACACAGCATTTACCTCTGACAGCCATTTACACGGCATTTACCTCTACAGTCATTTACACAGCATTTACCTCTGACAACCATTTACACAGCATTTACCTCTGACAGACATTTACACACCATTTACCTCTGACAGCCGTATACACAGCATTTACCGCTGACAGCCATTTACACAGCATTTACCGCTGACAGTCATTTACACAGCATTTACCTCTGACAGTCATTTACACAGTAACATAGTAACATAGTAACATAGTATCTAAGGTTGAAAAAAGACAATTGTCCATCGAGTTCAACCTATTTGTGGTCTCCTATGCACGATTATTTTGTATAAAATTTTGACTGAAGTTGATGACTGCCGTTACGTTTTACCCCTCTTTTTTATAATAACCATAGTGCGTGACTATGCCCCGTAACCCTGGATATCATTATCCATTAGGAATTTATCTAACCCATTCTTAAAGGTGTTGACTGAGTCGGCCATTACAACTCCCTCAGGCAGGGAATTCCAAACACGTATCGTCCTTACCATAAAAAAGCCTTTACGCCGTATTGTGCGGAATCTCCTCTCCTCTAACCTGAGTGAGTGTCCACGAGTTCTCTGTGTTGATCTAACCAAAAACTGGTCCTGCGCAAGATCTGTATATTGTCCCCTTATATATTTGTAAATGTTGATCATGTCCCCTCTTAATCTCCTCTTTTCCAGTGTAAACATGCATAGTCTTGCAAGCCTTTCCTCGTATTCCAGCGTCTCCATGCCCTTAATTAGTTTGGTCGCCCTCCTCTGTACCTTTTCTAGCTCCAGGATATCCTTTTTGTAGTAAGGTGCCCAGAATTGTACACAGTATTCAAGGTGTGGCCTCACAAGTGATTTATATAACAGGACTATAATACTCTCGTCCCTAGCATCAATTCCCCGTTTTATGCATGCTAATATCTTATTAGCCTTCTTTGCTGCACTCCTACTTTGGGTACTACTGCTTAGTTTGCTATCTATGAGGACACCTAAGTCCTTTTCCAGTACAGAATCCCCTAATTTTACCCCATTTAGTAGGTAGGTGTTATTTTTGTTCATGTTACCACAGTGCATTACCTTACACTTGTCTGTATTGAAGTGCATTCTCCATTTCGCTGCCCAAGCTTCTAATTTAACTAAGTCGTTCTGAAGCGACTCAGCATCCTCCTCCGCATTTCTAACTTTACACAATTTGATATCATCTGCAAAAATTGACACCATGCTCTCTAGACCTTCTGTTAGGTCATTAATGAAAATATTGAACCGCTAACAGCCATTCACACAGCATTTACCACTGACACTCATTTACACAGCATTTACAGCTGACAGTCATTTACACAGCATTTACCTCTGACAGTCATTTACACAGCATTTACCTCTGACAGCCATTTACACAGCATTTACCTCTGACAGTCAGTTACACAGCATTTACCTCTGACAACCATTTACACAGCATTTACCGCTGACAGCCATTTACACAGCATTTACCTCTGACAGCCATTTACACAGCATTTACCTCTGACATCAATTTACACAGCATTTACCGCTGACAGTCATTTACACAGCATTTTCCTCTGACAGTCATTTACACATTTATCTCTGACAGCCATTTATACAGCATTTACCGCTGACAGCCATTTACACATTTACAGCTGACAGCCATTTACACAGCATTTACCTCTGACAGCCATTTACACAGCATTTACCTCTGACAGCCATTTACACAGCATTTACCTCTGACAGCCATTTACACAGCATTTACCTCTGACAGCCATTTACACAGCATTTACCTCTGACAGTCATTTACACAGCATTTACCGCTGACAGTCATTTACACAGCATTTACCTCTGACAGCCATTTACACAGCATTTACCTCTGACAGTCATTTACACAGCATTTACCTCTGACAGCCATTTACACAGCATTTACCTCTGACAGCCATTTACACAGCATTTACCTCTGACAGTCATTTACACAGCATTTACCGCTGACAGTCATTTACACAGCATTTACCTCTGACAGCCATTTACACAGCATTTACCTCTGACAGTCATTTACACAGCATTTACCTCTGACAGCCATTTACACAGCATTTACCGCTGACAGCCATTTACACAGCATTTACCTTTAACAACTACAGACCAGTGAGTCTTAAATCAGTAGTAGGGAAATTGATGGAAACACTCTTAAAAGAAAGAGTTGTAGATTATCTCAAATCCGGCAATTTACTGGATCCCAAACAGCATGGATTCACTGGGGGGAGATCATGTCAAACAAATCTTATTGACTTTTTTGATTGTGTGACTAAAGTGATGGATAAAGGTGGAGCCATGGATATAGCTTATCTAGACTTTAGTAAGGCTTTTGACACAGTTCCACATCGCAGACTGCTAAATAAACTTGAAAGTTTGGGATTGGATATTAGGATTATTGAATGGATAAGATCTTGGTTGAAGGATAGAAAACAGAGAGTTGTGGTAAATGGAGTGCATTCACAGGAGGGAAATGTTACCAGTGGAGTACCCCAGGGATCTGTACTTGGACCAGTGCTTTTTAACATCTTTATTGGTGACATTGCAAATGGCATTAAAGGGAAAGTTTGCCTTTTTGCAGATGACACAAAATTATGCAACGGGGTAGAAACACCAGGTGGGGTAAAACAAATGATTGAGGATCTAGGTAGACTAGAGGAATGGTCAAGAGTCTGGCAATTACAGTTTAATGCCAAAAAATGCAAAATCATGCACTTGAGTCTCAAAAATCCTAAAGCTAAATACAGTATTAATGGCACTATACTGGAAACTACTGAGGAGGAAAGGGATCTAGGAGTCACTATTTCAGGTGACATAAAGGATAAATATAGTATTAATGGCACTATACTGGGAACTACTGAGGAGGAAAGGGATCTAGGAGTCCCTATTTCAGGTGACATAAAGGATAAATATAGTATTAATGGCACTATACTGGAAACTACTGAGGAGGAAAGGGATCTAGGAGTCACTATTTCAGATGACTTAAAGGCAGGTAAGCCATATAACAAGGCAATGAGGAAGGCTAGTCAGATGCTTGGCTGCATTGGGAGAGGAATCAGCAGCAGAAAGAAAGAAGTAATAATGCCACTGTATAGGTCATTGGTACGGCCTCATCTAGAATACTGTATTTAGTTCTGGAGGCCATATCTTCAAAAGGATATTAATACATTAGAAACTGTACAAAGGAGGGCAACTAAAATGGTGCATGGCCTACATCACAAAACATACCCAGAACGACTAAGAAATCTCAATATGTATAGTTTGGAGCAGAGAAGGGAAAGGGGGGACATGATAGAAACTTTCAAATATATCAAGGGTTTTAACAAAGTCCAGGAGGGAAACATTCTCCAAATGCAGAGAAGCAATAGGACACGAGGACATGCACTGAGACTGGAGGGGGGGAGGTTCAGGGGAAATTTGCGGAAAAATTATTTCACAGAAAGGGTAGTGGACAAGTGGAATAGCCTCCCATCAGAGGTGGTAGAGGCTAAGACAGTAGAGCAATTTAAACATGCATGGGATAGACATAAGGATATCCTTACAAAGAAATAAGGATCAAATAAGGTTAGAGATAAAAATAATATATAAAAAAAAAAGGGGCAGACTAGATGGGCCAAGTGGCTCTTATCTGCCGACAAATTCTATGTTTCTATGTTTCTATTTACCTCTGACAGCCATTTACACAGCATTTACCGCTGACAGCCATTTACACAGCATTTACCGCTGACAGTCATTTACACAGCATTTACCTATGACAGTCATTTACACAGCATTTACCTCTGACAGTCATTTACACAGCATTTACCTCTGACAGCCATTTACACAGCATTTACCGCTGACAGTCATTTACACACCATGGTTTTGTCCTGTAATTGATTGCAGTTTAAAAAAAATGCCCGATAGAGTATTTCAAGTGTTTCTCCTTTCGGGCGCGTACAGCCGCTACCGCTGACATATCTGTTATGTTCTTCTATCATTTTCACGGGCTGGTAACTAGTATATACACAGATGTAGCCACACTCATGTAGCCAGCAGCTTGCCGTATTCATGGAAAGCCAGACGTGGCAAGTGTGCCCGCAACTAGGACGCACGTGTGCGTCTAAGTACGCGCACCCATAGGAATACATGGGCGTCGTACTAAGCCACAGCTCAGCGTACTAAGTTGCACCCGTGCCTCAGTTTTAGGGCCTCATTCAGTATGAGTAGCAGATTTAGCTTTTTAGCAGAATCTGCTACTCTTTCAAACGCATACTGGGGGCAGCCCAACAACTGCAACCGCGCTCTAATTGCGATTGCGGCAAGATTAGTGCGCAGTCACGGAAACTAGGGAAGCCTCCAACTGGAGCAGCCAGGCTTCGACGACAGGAGTACCACCGGTATCTTTTGTGACATCACGCAGCCTCCCAGTGGCGTAACTAGAAATTTTTCTCCCCCAAGCCAAAAAATTCTTCGGCGCCCCCCCCCCCCCCCTTTCATGCTACATAATTGGGAGCAAGAAAGGGATAAATATGCGTGCGCCAAAGGCGCGCGCGGCAAAATAAGGGGTGTGGTTTCGTTGGAATGGGCGTGGTTTCGCATAAAGGGGCGTGGCATTGCAGAAAAAGACTACCTTATACCCCAGTTCTGCAACCTGCACGCCCATACGTTGGCCACCACAGGGAAGAAAAATAATCCTGATTCATGCCCCTTACATTATTTGTAATTTTTCCTCATTATAGTAATGCCCAGTATACATTATGCCACATACTGCAATGCCCTTAGACATTATTCCACACACAATAATGCACGACACAATATGCACACACTGTAATGCCCCCGACACATTATGCCACACACCGTAATGCCCGTGACACATTATGCCACACACCGTAATGCCTGTGACACATTATGACAGGAATCGCAATGCCCGTTATACATTATGCTACACACTGCAATGCCCCTGATACATTATAGCACATACAATGTCTGTGACACATTATGACACACACCGCAATGTCCGTGATACATTATACCACAATGCCCGTGATATAGTATACCATACACCGTAATGCCTGTGACACATACCGCAATGCCCTGCCCGTTACACCCTATGCCACACACCTCAATGCCCGTTATGTATTATGCCACACTGCAATGACCCTGAGACATTATACCACATACCACAATGCCCGTGATATAGTATACCACACACCGTAATGCCTGACACATTATGACACACACCGCAATGTCCGTGATACATTATGCCACACACTGCAATGACCCTGAGACATTATACCACATATCACAATGCCCGCGATATAGTATACCATACACCGTAATGCCTGTGACACATTATGACACACACCGCAATGTCCGTGATACATTATGCCACACACCGTAATGCCCATTACACATTAAGTCCTACAGTAAGGCTTCTAATTACTTTTCAATTACCTGCTCGTTGTCAGGGGTTTCATGCACTGTGTGTCATGCTCGTTGCCAGGGGTTTCATGCTCTTGTGACATCACGCAGGGGTTTTCATGCTCAGGGTGTCATGCTCGTTGCCAGGGGTTTCATGCACTGGGTGTCATGCTCGTTGCCAGGTGTTTCATGCACTGTGTGTCATGCTCGTTGCCAGGTGTTTCATGCACTGTGTGTCATGCTCGTTGCTAGGGCTGTGCTCCCAGTGCCACATATGTCCCCAGTGCCAGATATTTCCCCACGGTGCCAGGTACTCACATGCCCCAGTGCCAAATATAGCCCCCCCCCATGTGCCAGGTACACATATACCCCCCCAGTGCCACATATGCCCCCAGTGCCAGATATTCCCCCCCAGTGCCACATATGCCCCCAGTGCCAGATATGCCCCCAGCGCCATATATTCCCCCCCAGTGCCAAATATGCCCCCAGTGCCATATATTCCCCCCCAGTGCCAAATATGCCCCCAGTGCCAGATATGCCCCCCCCCCAGTGCCATATATGGCCCCAGTGCCATATATGCCCCCCCAGTGCCATATATGCCCCCAGTGCCAGATAATGCCCCAGTGCCAGATTTCCCCCCCCTGCCAGATATTCCCCCCCAGTGCCATATATGCCCCCAGTGCCAGATAATGCCCCAGGGCCAGATATCCCCCCCCTGCCAGTTATTCCCCCCCAGTGTCATATATGCCCCCAGTGCCAGATAATGCCCCAGTGCCAGGTATCCCCCCCCTGCCAGTTATTCCCCCCCAGTGTCATATATGCCCCCAGTGCCAGATAATGCCCCAGTGCCAGCTATCCCCCCCCGCCAGTTATTCCCCCCCAGTGTCATATATGCCCTCAGTGCCAGATAATGCTCCAGTGCCAGATATCCCCCCCCTGCCAGATATTCCCCCTCAGTGCCATATATGCCCCCAGTGCCAGATAATGCCCCAGTTCCAGATATCCCCCCCCTGCCAGTTATTCCCCCCCAGTGCCAGATAATGCCCCAGTGCCAGATATCCCCCCCCTGCCAGTTATTCCCCCCAGTGCCAGACATCCACCCCCCCCCGCCAGATATTCCCCCCCAGTGCCAGATAATGCCCCAGTGCCAGATATCCCCCCCAGTGCCATATATGCCCCCAGTGCCAGACAATGCCCCAGTGCCAGATATCCCTCCCCTGCCAGATATTCCCCCCAGTGCCAGATATCATCCCCCCCCCCGCCGCCGCCGCCGCCGCTTTTTGGAGGGACACGGAGGGTACAGCCTCTCCTGTGTCACTCCTGCTGCATCATCTCCAGCGGCCGCGGGTCTAATAGGGGGAAGTGCCGGTACGTGAGCCAATTAGAGCTCACGGACGGCACTTCTCCCTATCAGACCCGCGGCCGCCGGAGATGATGCAGCAGGAGGGACACAGGAGAGGCTGTGCCCTCCGTGTCCCTCCAACAAGCGGCGGAGGGAAGGAGAAAGCAGACTGACATGCGGACGCTCGTCCGCATGTCAGTCTGCTGTAAATCAGTGGCGCCCCCGAAGCCCTCGCCCCCAAGCCACCGCGAGGACTGCGGGGGCAGTAGTTACGCCACTGCAGCCTCCCCAAAAACACAGGCAACCTGTCCCCATTTTCCCCACAACGGTCTGTCGCTGTTCCCTGTTAATCAGGCAGAGGAGTTTGCAGTTAAAAAAACAAGGGAATTGGCGCTGCGCTTATCGCATACAGGTGCGTGTAATGTCTGAACAGAACTGCTTCAACCAATGTGACGTTGTATATTACTTTGTTTTATTTATACAAATTAAAAGAGCAAAAGTGATGATATTCACAATATTTCATTGAAATTCTATGCATATGCTAGAGATGTGCGTCGGGCACTTTACGTGTTTTGTCTTTTAGTTTTGGTTCTGATTCCACTTTCGTGTTTTGGTTTTGGTTTTGGATCTGGATGATTTTGGGGGAAAAACATAAAAACAGTTAAAATCACAGAATTTGGGGGTAATTTTGCTCCTACGGTATTATTAACCTCAATAACATTCATTTCCACTCATTTCCAGTCTATTCTGAACACCTCACACCTCACAATATTGTTTTTAGGCCTAAAAGTTGCACCAAGGTGGCTGTATGACTAAGCTTAGTGACACAACTGTGCGGCACAAACACCTGACCCATCTAGGAGTATCACTGCAGTTGCAGACAAGATGGCACTATTCAAAAACTAGTCCCCAAACAGCACATCATGCAAAGAAGAAAAATAATTGCAATGAGGTAGTTGTATGACTAAGCCAAGCGACACAAACAATTGGCCCATCTAGGCGTGGCACTGCAGTGGCAGACAGGAGGGCAGATATTAAAAAAAGGCCCCAAACAGCACATGATGCAAAGAAGAAAAAAAGGTGCACCGAGGTTGCTGTAAGCCTAAGCTAAGCGACACAACCACCTGGCCCATCCAGTAGTGTCACACAGTGGCTGAATGTCGAGAGTGGGCCACAATTGTTCGGTCCACTGACAGCATCTCCAGCATGCTCCAGTCACTTTAAAAAAAATCTGCAATTGGTGGACTTATACGGCAGTACCTCAGGACTAATACAGCAGTACCCCTGGACTCATACGGCAGTGTCAGACAGGATGGCACTTTTCAAAAACTAGGTCCCAAACAGCACCTCATGCAAAGATGTCGAAGAGGTGCAATGAGGTAGCTGTATGACTAAGCCAAGCGACACAGACAATTCCAACTGGATTTATACGTCCAAATCACTGGAATTAATTGGCAAGATCACTGTAATTAATAATTATAAATCACTGACATTAATTGGCAAAATCACTGTAATTATACGTCCAAATCACTGGAATTAAATGGCAAGATCACTGTAATTAATAATTGTAAATCACTGGTATTAATTGGCAAGATCACTGGAATTAATAATTATAAATCACTGAAATTAATTTGCAAAATCACTGTAATTATACGTCCAAATCACTGGAATTAAATGGCAAAATCACTGGAATTATACGTCCAAATCACTGGAATTAAATGGCAAAATCTCGGTATCACCTGCCTAGTGAAGTGGAATCTAGATGGGATTTGGTACCGGGGACACAATACCTCCATCAATTGTCTAAATCCCACTGCACTAATGGCAGATACCGGACACACGTCTAACACCAACATAAGTGTCAAGGCCTCAGTTATGAGGGCTTCCATCATCATGTGAAGATGAACCACTAGTCATGAACATAGGCCAGGGCCTCAGCCGTTCCTTGCAACTCCCTGTCGTAAATGGCATATTGGCAAGTTTACGTTTCTCCTCAGACCATTTAAATTTATTTTTTTGGTTCTTTTACTGAACTTTGGCTTTTTGGATTTTACATGCCCTCTACTATCACATTGGGCATCGGCCTTGGCAGACGACGTTGATGGCATTTCATCATCTATGTCATGGCTAGTGGCAGCAGCTTCAGCACTAGGAGGAAGTGGTTCTTCTTGATCTTTCCCTATTTTATCCTCAGAATGTTTGTTCTCCATTATTTTTTGGGAGTTATATGAGACAATATGCGACACAGGAATGACTGGAATGACTGATGGACAGGACACTACCAGTGGTCTGATGCAGCACAACACAACAATACTATAAGAGACTTGTGGTTGTTGTTATAATTATTATACGGCAGCAGTGGACATATAGCAGCAGCGTATATCGCCACTGGAATTACTGATGACACAGGACACTACCACTGGTCTGATGCAGCACAACACGTTGTTGTTATAATTGTTATACTGCAGCAGTGGACATATAGCAGCAGTGTATATCGTCACTGGAATTACTGATGACACAGGACACTACCACTGGTCTGCACAACACAGCACCACTTTATACAGCTACACTGGATATATGGCAGCAGAGAACACCAACACTGTGAATGGCTGGACTGATACAGCACAATACACTGACTACAATGGACTGGTCTGCACAAAACAACACAGCACAACTTATACAGCTACACTGGATTAGTGATAAGCAGGTTCGGTTTCTCGGAAACCGAACCCCCCGAACTTCACCCTTTTTACTAGTGATGTGCACCGGACATTTTTCGGGTTTTGTGTTTTGGTTTTGGATTCGGTTCCGCGGCCGTGTTTTGGATTCGGACGCGTTTTGGCAAATCCTCCCTGAAAATTTTTTGTCGGATTCGGGTGTGTTTTGGATTCGGGTGTTTTTTTTACAAAAACACCTCAAAAACAGATTAAATCATAGAATTTGGGGTTCATTTTGATCCCATAGTATTATTAACCTCAATAACCATAATTTACACTAATTTTCAGTCTATTCTGAACACCTCACAATATTATTTTTAGTCCTAAAATTTGCACCGAGGTCGCTGGATGGCTAAGCTAAGCGACACAAGTGGCCGACACAAACACCTGGCCCATCTAGGAGTGTCACTGCAGTGTCAGACAGGATGGCAGATTTAAAAAATTGTCCCCAAACCGCACATGATGCAAAGAAAAAAAGAGGCGCAATGAGGAAGCTGTGTGACTAAGCTAAGCGACCCAAGTGGCCGACACAAACACCTGGCCCATCTAGGAGTGGCACTGCAGTGTCAGGCAGGATGGCACTTCAAAAAAATAGTCCCCAAATAGCACATGATGCAAAGAAAAAAAGAGGCGCACCAAGGTCGCTGTGTTACTAAGCTAAGCGACCCAAGTGGCCGACACAAACACCTGGCCCATCTAGGAGTGGCACTGCAGTGTCAGGCAGGTTGGCACTTCAAAAAAATTGTCCCCAAACAGAACATGACGCAAAGAAAAATGAAAGAAAAAAGAGGTGCAAGATGGAATTGTCCTTGGGCTCTCCCACCCACCCTTATGTTGTATAAACAGGACATGCACACTTTAACGAACCCATCATTTCAGCGACAGGGTCTGCCACACGACTGTGACTGAAATGACTGGTTGGTTTGGGCCCCCACCAAAAAAAGAACCAATCAATCTCTCCTTGCATAAACTGGCCCTACAGAGGCAAGATGTCCACCTCATCATCATCCTCCGATTCCTCACCCCTTTCACTGAGTACATCCCCCTCCTCACAGATTATTAATTCGTCCCCACTGGAATCCACCATCTCAGGTCCCTATGTACTTTCTGGAGGCAATTGCTGCTGGTGAATGTCTCCACGGAGGAATTGATTATAATTCATTTTGATGAACATCATCTTCTCCACATTTTCTGGAAGTAACCTCGTACGCCGACTGCTGACAAGGTGAGCGGCTGCACTAAACACCCTTTCGGAGAACACACTGGAGGGAGGGCAACTTAGGTAGAATAAAGCCAGTTTGTGCAAGGGCCTCCAAATTGCCTCTTTTTCCTGCCAGTATACGTACGGACTGTCTGACGTGCCTACTTGGATGCGGTCACTCATATAATCCTCCACCATTCTTTCAATGGTGAGAGAATCATATGCAGTGACAGTAGACGACATGTCAGTAATCGTTGGCAGGTCCTTCAGTCCGGACCAGATGTCAGCACTCGCTCCTGACTGCCCTGCATCACTGCCAGCGGGTGGGCTCGGAATTCTTAGCCTTTACCTCGCACCCCCAGTTGCGGGAGAATGTGAAGGAGGAGATGTTGACGGGTCACGTTCCGCTTGACTTGACAATTTTCTCACCAGCAGGTCTTTGAACCTCTGCAGACTTGTGTCTGCCGGAAACAGAGATACAACGTAGGTTTTAAATCTAGGATCGATCACGGTGGCCAAAATGTAGTGCTCTGATTTCAACAGATTGACCACCCGTGAATCCTGGTTAAGCGAATTAAGGGCTCCATCCACAAGTCCCACATGCCTAGTGGAATCGCTCTGTTTTAGCTCCTCCTTCAATGTCTCAAGCTTCTTCTGCAAAAGCCTGATGAGGGGAATGACCTGACTCAGGCTGGCAGTGTCTGAACTGACTTCACGTGTGGCAAGTTCAAAGGGCATCAGAACCTTGCACAACGTTGAAATCATTCTCCACTGCGCTTGAGACAGGTGCATTCCACCTCCTATATCGTGCTCAATTGTATAGGCTTGAATGGCCTTTTGCTGCTCCTCCAACCTCTGAAGCATATAGAGGGTTGAATTCCACCTCGTTACCACTTCTTGCTTCAGATGATGGCAGGGCAGGTTCAGTAGTTTTTGGTGGTGCTCCAGTTTTCTGTACGTGGTGCCTGTACGCCGAAAGTGTCCCGCAATTCTTCTGGCCACCGACAGCATCTCTTGCACGCCCCTGTCGTTTTTTTAAAAATTCTGCACCACCAAATTCAAGGTATGTGCAAAACATGGGACGTGCTGGAATTTGCCCAGATTTAATGCACACACAATATTGCTGGCGTTGTCCGATGCCACAAATCCACAGGAGAGTCCAATTGGGGTAAGCCATTCCGCGATGATCTTCCTCAGTTGCCGTAAGAGGTTTTCAGCTGTGTGCGTATTCTGGAAACCGGTGATACAAAGCGTAGCCTGCCTAGGAAAGAGTTGGCGTTTGCGAGATGCTGCTACTGGTGCCGCCGCTGCTGTTCTTGCGGCGGGAGTCCATACATCTACCCAGTGGGCTGTCACAGTCATATAGTCCTGACCCTGCCCTGCTCCACTTGTTCACATGTCCGTGGTTAAGTGGACATTGGGTACAGCTGCATTTTTTAGGACACTGGTGACTCTTTTTCTGAGGTCTGTGTACATTTTCGGTATCGCCTGCCTAGAGAAATGGAACCTAGATGGTATTTGGTACCGGGGACACAGTACCTCCAACAAGTCTCTAGTTGGCTCTGCAGTAATGATGGATACCGGAACCACGTTTCTCACCACCCAGGATGTCAAGGCCTCAGTTATCCGCTTTGCAGTAGGATGACTGCTGTGATATTTCATCTTCCTCGCAAAGGACTGTTGGACAGTCAATTGCTTGGTGGAAGTAGTACAAGTGGTCTTACGACTTCCCCTCAGGGATGACCATCGACTCCCAGCAGCAACAACAGCAGCGCCAGAAGCAGTAGGCGTTACACGCAAGGATGCATCGGAGGAATCCCAGGCAGGAGAGGAATCATCAGAATTGCCAGTGACATGGCCTGCAGGACTATTGGCATTCCTGGGGAAGGAGGAAATTGACACTGAGGGAGTTGGTGGGGTGGTTTGCGTGAGCTTGGTTACAAGAGGAAGGGATTTACTGGTCAGTGGACTGCTTCCGCTGTCGGCCCAAGTTTTTGAACTTGTCACTGACTTATTATGAATGCGCTGCAGGTGACGTATAAGGGAGGATGTTCCGAGGTGGTTAACGTCCTTACCCCTACTTATTACAGCTTGACAAAGGGAACACACGGCTTGACACCTGTTGTCCGCATTTCTGGTGAAATACTTCCACACCGAAGAGCTGATTTTTTTGGTATTTTCACCAGGCATGTCAATGGCCATATTCCTCCCACGGACAACAGGTGTCTCCCCGGGTGCCTGACTTAAACAAACCACCTCACCATCAGAATCCTCCTGGTCAATTTCCTCCCCAGCGCCAGCAACACCCATATCCTCCTCATCCTGGTGTACTTCAACACTGACATCTTCAATCTGACTATCAGGAACTGGACTGCGGGTGCTCCTTCCATCACTTGCAGGGGGCGTGCAAATGGTGGAAGGCGCATGCTCTTCACGTCCAGTGTTGGGAAGGTCAGGCATCGCAACCGACACAATTGGAGTCGGACTCTCCTTGTGGATTTGGGATTTCGAAGAACGCACAGTTCTTTGCGGTGCTACTGCTTTTGCCAGCTTGAGTCTTTTCATTTTTCTAGCGAGAGGCTGAGTGCTTCCATCCTCATGTGAAGCTGAACCACTAGCCATGAACATAGGCCAGGGCCTCAGCCGTTCCTTGCCACTCCGTGTGGTAAATGGCATATTGGCAAGTTTACGCTTCTCCTCCGACAATTTTATTTTAGGTTTTGGAGTCCTTTTTTTACTGATATTTGGTGTTTTGGATTTGACATGCTCTGTACTATGACATTGGGCATCGGCCTTGGCAGACGACGTTGCTGGCATTTCATCGTCTCGGCCATGACTAGTGGCAGCAGCTTCAGCACGAGGTGGAAGTGGATCTTGATCTTTCCCTAATTTTGGAACCTCAACATTTTTGTTCTCCATATTTTAATAGGCACAACTAAAAGGCACCTCAGGTAAACAATGGAGATGGATGGATACTAGTATACAATTATGGATGGACTGCCGAGTGCCGACACAGAGGTAGCTACAGCCGTGGACTACTGTACTGTGTCTGCTGCTAATATAGACTGGTTAATAAAGAGATGTAGTATGTATGTATAAAGAAGAAAGAAAAAAAAACCACAGGTAGGTGGTATACAATTATGGACGGACTGCCGAGTGCCGACACAGAGGTAGCTACAGCCGTGGACTACTGTACTGTGTCTGCTGCTAATATAGACTGGTTGATAAAGAGATGTAGTATGTATGTATAAAGAAGAAAGAAAAAAAAAACACGGGTAGGTGGTATACAATTATGGACGGACTGCCGAGTGCCGACACAGAGGTAGCTACAGCCGTGGACTACCGTACTGTACTGTGTCTGCTGCTAATATAGACTGGTTGATAATGAGATGTAGTATGTATGTATAAAGAAGAAAGAAAGAAAAAACCACGGGTAGGTGGTATACAATTATGGATGGACTGCCGAGTGCCGACACAGAGGTAGCTACAGCCGTGGACTACTGTACTGTGTCTGCTGCTAATATAGACTGGTTGATAAAGAGATGTAGTATGTATGTATAAAGAAGAAAGAAATAAAAACCACGGGTAGGTGGTATACAATTATGGACGGACTGCCGAGTGCCGACACAGAGGTAGCTACAGCCGTGGACTACTGTACTGTGTCTGCTGCTAATATAGACTGGTTGATAATGAGATGTAGTATGTATGTATAAAGAAGAAAGAAAAAAAAACCACGGGTAGGTGGTATACAATTATGGATGGACTGCCGAGTGCCGACACAGAGGAAGCTACAGCCGTGAACTACCGTACTGTGTCTGCTGCGACTGGATGATAAATAATGATATAAAAAATATATATATATCACTACTGCAGCCGGACAGGTATATATTATATAATGACGGACCTGCTGGACACTGTCTGTCAGCAGAATGAGTTTTTTATAGAATAAAAAAAAAACACCACACAAGTCACACGACGAGTGTTTAACTTTTTCAGGCAATCACAATATAGTATACTACTAACTATACTGGTGGTCAGTGTGGTCAGGTCACTGGTCAGTCACACTGGCAGTGGCACTCCTGCAGCAAAAGTGTGCACTGTTTAATTTTAATAATATGTACTCCTGGCTCCTGCTATAACCTATAACTGGCACTGCTCCCCAGTCTCCCCCACAATTATAAGCTGTGTGAGCACAGTCAGATATATACATAGATGATGCAGCACACTGGGCTGAGCAGTGCACACAGATATGGTATGTGACTGAGTCACTGTGTATCGTTTTTTTCAGGCAGAGAACGGATTATATTAAATAAAACTGCACTGTCTGGTGGTCACTGTGGTCAGTCACTACTAAACTCTGCACTCTCTACAGTACTCCTAAGCTCCAGTAAATCAAGTGTCTCTGTTTAAAATCAATCTCACTCTCTCTCTTCTAATCTAAATGGAGAGGACGCCAGCCACGTCCTCTCCCTATGAATCTCAATGCACGTGTGAAAATGGCGGCGACGCGCGGCTCCTTATATAGAATCCGAGTCTTGCGATAGAATCCGAGCCTCGCGAGAATCCGACAGCATCATGATGACGTTCGGGCACGCTCGGGTTAACCGAGCAAGGCGGGAAGATCCGAGTCGCTCGGACCCGTGAAAAAAAGCATGAAGTTCGGGCGGGTTCGGATTCCGAGGAACCGAACCCGCTCATCTCTACTTATTACTAATTTACCATATGGCAATGTAAAAATATTACAGCATCTGAAGAACAATATCATGCATCAGGTGTTCTAGTTTTCCACACACGTGTGTTTGGGCCTCCAGTAATGTCCTCTTGTTGTTGGACTGTTATGAGAATAAACTTATGTTTTTGGTCACAGTCCTTTCTTATGTTATTATTTCTGTATACAGCAGGTATTGCACTGGGAGTACATGGATATATATTTGAATGGCTCACGGAGGAGGTCATGTGACTGTCGGTCAGCCGACCGGCGGTCACATGACTACCACCCATTTGAACACTAGCTCCAGTTTGTACTATAAGATGTAGGGATGAGCGGGTTCGGTTCCTCGGAATCCGAACCCGCCCGAACTTCATGTTTTTTTACACGGGTCCAAGCGACTCGGATCTTCCCGCCTTGCTCGGTTAACCCGAGCGCGCTCCGAACGTCATCATCCCGCTGTCGGATTCTCGCGAGGCTCGGATTCTATCGCGAGACTCGGATTCTATATAAGGAGCCGCGCGTCGCCGCCATTTTCACACGTGCATTGAGATTCATAGGGAGAGGACGTGGCTGGCGTCCTCTCCGTTTATAGAGAAGAGAGTGAGACAGTAGAGAGAGACACAGTAGTAATTTTGGGGAGCATTAGGAGGAGTACTAGTTACTTGCTGAAGTGATAGATAGTGTGACTGTATATTATCTGACTTGTGGGGGAGACACTGACAGTGGGGAGCAGTTAGAGTCTGAGAGCAGGACTCAGGAGTACATATAACGTACAGTGCACACTTTTGCTGCCAGAGTGCCACACTGCCATTGTGACCACACTGACCACCAGTATAATATATATTGTGATTGTCTGCTTAGGAGTACTACTTGCAAGTTGCTGATAGTGTGACCAGTGACCTGACCACCAGTCACCACCAGTTTAATATATATATATATATATATATATATATATATATATATATAATTGTATATAATATATATATAATATTGTATACCACCTACCCGTGGTTTTTTTTTTTCTTTCTTCTTTATACATACTACTATAGTAGCTTACTGTAGCAGTCTGCGGAGCTGCTGAGCTGACTGTGTCCAGCAGGTCCGTCATCAGTCATTACATAATAAATATATATACATGTCCGGCTGCAGTACTAGTGATATTATATATATATATATATATATTGATTTCATCTCATTATCATCCAGTCTATATTAGCAGCAGACACAGTACGGTAGTCCACGGCTGTAGCTACCTCTGTGTCGGCAGTCGCTGGTCCATCCATAATTGTATACCACCTACCCGTGTTTTTTTTTTTTTTCTCTTCTTCTTTATACATACTACTATAGTAGCTTACTGTAGCAGTCTGCGGTGCTGCTGAGCTGACAGTGTCCAGCAGGTCCGTCATCAGTCATTACATAATAAATATATATACCTGTCCGGCTGCAGTACTAGTGATATTATATATATATATATATATATATATTGATTTCATCTCATTATCATCCAGTCTATATTAGCAGCAGACACAGTACGGTAGTCCACGGCTGTAGCTACCTCTGTGTCGGCAGTCGCTCGTCCATCCATAATTGTATACCACCTACCCGTGTTTTTTTTTTTCTTTCTTCTTTATACATACTACTATAGTAGCTTACTGTAGCAGTCTGCGGTGCTGCTGAGCTGACAGTGTCCAGCAGGTCCGTCATCAGTCATTACATAATAAATATATATACCTGTCCGGCTGCAGTACTAGTGATATTATATATATATAAATTGATTTCATCTCATTATCATCCAGTCTATATTAGCAGCAGACACAGTACGGTAGTCCACGGCTGTAGCTACCTCTGTGTCGGCAGTCGCTCGTCCATCCATAATTGTATACCACCTACCCGTGGTTTTTTTTTTCTTTCTTTCTTCTTTATACATACTACTATAGTAGCTTACTGTAGCAGTCTGCGGTGCTGCTGAGCTGACTGTGTCCAGCAGGTCCGTCATCAGTCATTACATAATAAATATATCTACCTGTCCGGCTGCAGTACTAGTGTGATATAATATATATTGATTTCATCTCATTATCATCCAGTCTATATTAGCAGCAGACACAGTACGGTAGTCCACGGCTGTAGCTACCTCTGTGTCGGCAGTCGCTCGTCCATCCATAATTGTATACCACCTACCCGTGTTTTTTTTTTTTTTTCCTCCTTTATACATACTACTATAGTAGCTTACTGTAGCAGTCTGCGGTGCTGCTGAGCTGACAGTGTCCAGCAGGTCCGTCATCAGTCATTACATAATAAATATATCTACCTGTCCGGCTGCAGTACTAGTGTGATATAATATATATTGATTTCATCTCATTATCATCCAGTCTATATTAGCAGCAGACACAGTACGGTAGTCCACGGCTGTAGCTACCTCTGTGTCGGCAGTCGCTCGTCCATCCATAATTGTATACCACCTACCTGTGGTTTTTTTTTTCTTTCTTCTTTATACATACTACTATAGTAGCTTACTGTAGCAGTCTGCGGTGCTGCTGAGCTGACAGTGTCCAGCAGGTCCGTCATCAGTCATTACATAATAAATATATCTACCTGTCCGGCTGCAGTACTAGTGTGATATAATATATATTGATTTCATCTCATTATCATCCAGTCTATATTAGCAGCAGACACAGTACGGTAGTCCACGGCTGTAGCTACCTCTGTGTCGGCAGTCGCTCGTCCATCCATAAGTATACTAGTATCCATCCATCTCCATTGTTTACCTGAGGTGCCTTTTAGTTGTGCCTATTAAAATATGGAGAACAAAAATGTTGAGGTTCCAAAATTAGGGAAAGATCAAGATCCACTTCCACCTCGTGCTGAAGCTGCTGCCACTAGTTATGGCCGAGACGATGAAATGCCAGCAACGTCGTCTGCCAAGGCCAATGCCCAATGTCATAGTACAGAGCATGTAAAATCCAAAACACCAAATATCAGTAAAAAAAGGACTCCAAAATCTAAAATAAAATTGTCGGAAGAGAAGCGTAAACTTGCCAATATGCCATTTACCACACGGAGTGGCAAGGAACGGCTGATGCCCTGGCCTATGTTCATGGCTAGTGGTTCAGCTTCACATGAGGATGGAAGCACTCAGCCTCTCGCTAGAAAAATGAAAAGACTCAAGCTGGCAAAAGCACCGCAAAGAACTGTGCGTTCTTCGAAATCCCAAATCCACAAGGAGAGTCCAATTGTGTCGGTTGCGATGCCTGACCTTCCCAACACTGGACGTGAAGAGCATGCGCCTTCCACCATTTGCACGCCCCCTGCAAGTGCTGGAAGGAGCACCCGCAGTCCAGTTCCTGATAGTCATGTTGAAGATGTCAGTGTTGAAGTACACCAGGATGAGGAGGATATGGGTGTTGCTGGCGCTGGGGAGGAAATTGACAAGGAGGATTCTGATGGTGAGGTGGTTTGTTTAAGTCAGGCACCCGGGGAGACACCTGTTGTCCGTGGGAGGAATATGGCCGTTGACATGCCTGGTGAAAATACCAAAAAAAATAAGCTCTTCGGTGTGGAAGTATTTCAACAGAAATGCGGACAACATTTGTCAAGCCGTGTGTTGCCTTTGTCAAGCTGTAATAAGTAGGGGTAAGGACGTTAACCACCTCGGAACATCCTCCCTTATACGTCACCTGCAGCGCATTCATAATAAGTCAGTGACAAGTTCAAAAACTTTGGGCGACAGCGGAAGCAGTCCACTGACCAGTAAATCCCTTCCTCTTGTAACCAAGCTCACGCAAACCACCCCACCAACTCCCTCAGTGTCAATTTCCTCCTTCCCCAGGAATGCCAATAGTCCTGCAGGCCATGTCACTGGCAATTCTGACGATTCCTCTCCTGCCAGGGATTCCTCCGATGCATCCTTGTGTGTAACGCCTACTGCTGCTGGCGCTGCTGTTGTTGCTGCTGGGAGTCGATGGTCATCCCAGAGGGGAAGTCGTAAGACCACTTTTACTACTTCCACCAAGCAATTGACTGTCCAACAGTCCTTTGCGAGGAAGATGAAATATCACAGCAGTCATCCTGCTGCAAAGCGGATAACTGAGGCCTTGGCATCCTGGGTGGTGAGAAACGTGGTTCCGGTATCCATCATTACTGCAGAGCCAACTAGAGACTTGTTGGAGGTACTGTGTCCCCGGTACCAAATACCATCTAGGTTCCATTTCTCTAGGCAGGCGATACCGAAAATGTACACAGACCTCAGAAAAAGAGTCACCAGTGTCCTAAATAATGCAGCTGTACCCAATGTCCACTTCACCACGGACATGTGGACAAGTGGAGCAGGGCAGGGTCAGGACTATATGACTGTGACAGCCCACTGGGTAGATGTATGGACTCCCGCCGCAAGAACAGCAGCGGCGGCACCAGTAGCAGCATCTCGCAAACGCCAACTCTTTCCTAGGCAGGCTACGCTTTGTATCACCGGTTTCCAGAATACGCACACAGCTGAAAACCTCTTACGGCAACTGAGGAAGATCATCGCGGAATGGCTTACCCCAATTGGACTCTCCTGTGGATTTGTGGCATCGGACAACGCCAGCAATATTGTGTGTGCATTAAATCTGGGCAAATTCCAGCACGTCCCATGTTTTGCACATACCTTGAATTTGGTGGTGCAGAATTTTTTAAAAAACGACAGGGGCGTGCAAGAGATGCTGTCGGTGGCCAGAAGAATTGCGGGACACTTTCGGCGTACAGGCACCACGTACAGAAAACTGGAGCACCACCAAAAACTACTGAACCTGCCCTGCCATCATCTGAAGCAAGAAGTGGTAACGAGGTGGAATTCAACCCTCTATATGCTTCAGAGGTTGGAGGAGCAGCAAAAGGCCATTCAAGCCTATACAATTGAGCACGATATAGGAGGTGGAATGCACCTGTCTCAAGCGCAGTGGAGAATGATTTCAACGTTGTGCAAGGTTCTGCTGCCCTTTGAACTTGCCACACGTGAAGTCAGTTCAGACACTGCCAGCCTGAGTCAGGTCATTCCCCTCATCAGGCTTTTGCAGAAGAAGCTGGAGACATTGAAGGAGGAGCTAACATGGAGCGATTTCGCTAGGCATGTGGGACTTGTGGATGGAGCCCTTAATTCGCTTAACAAGGATTCACGGGTGGTCAATCTGTTGAAATCAGAGCACTACATTTTGGCCACCGTGCTCGATCCTAGATTTAAAACCTACCTTGGATCTCTCTTTCCGGCAGACACAAGTCTGCTGGGGTTCAAAGACCTGCTGGTGAGAAAATTGTCAAGTCAAGCGGAACGCGACCTGTCAACATCTCCTCCTTCACATTCTCCCGCAACTGGGGGTGCGAGGAAAAGGCTCAGAATTCCGAGCCCACCCGCTGGCGGTGATGCAGGGCAGTCTGGAGCGACTGCTAATGCTGACATCTGGTCCGGAATGAAGGACCTGTCAACGATTACGGACATGTCGTCTACTGTCACTGCATATGATTCTCTCCCCATTGAAAGAATGGTGGAGGATTATATGAGTGACCGCATCCAAGTAGGCACGTCACACAGTCCGTACTTAAACTGGCAGGAAAAAGAGGCAATTTGGAGGCCCTTGCACAAACTGGCTTTATTCTACCTAAGTTGCCCTCCCACAAGTGTGTACTCCGATAGAGTGTTTAGTGCCGCCGCTCACCTTGTCAGCAATCGGCGTACGAGGTTACTTCCAGAAAATGTGGAGAAGATGATGTTCATTAAAATGAATTATAATCAATTCCTCCGTGGAGACATTCACCAGCAGCAATTGCCTCCACAAAGTACACAGGGAGCTGAGATGGTGGATTCCAGTGGGGACGAATTGATAATCTGTGAGGAGGGGGATGTACACGGTGATATATCGGAGGATGATGATGAGGTGGACATCTTGCCTCTGTAGAGCCAGTTTGTGCAAGGAGAGATTAATTGCTTCTTTTTCGGTGTGGGTCCAAACCAACCCGTCATTTCAGTCACAGTCGTGTGGCAGACCCTGTCACTGAAATGATGGGTTGGTTAAAGTGTGCATGTCCTGTTTATACAACATAAGGGTGGGTGGGAGGGCCCAAGGACAATTCCATCTTGCACCTATTTTTTCTTTAATTTTTCTTTGCATCATGTGCTGTTTGGGGAGTGTTTTTTGGAAGGGCCATCCTGCAGTGCCACTCCTAGACGGGCCAGGTGTTTGTGTCGGCCACTAGGGTCGCTTATCTTACTCACACAGCTACCTCATTGCACCTCTTTTTTTCTTTGCATCATGTGCTGTTTGGGGAGTGTTTTTTGGAAGGGCCATCCTGCGTGACACTGCAGTGCCACTCCTAGATGGGCCCGGTGTTTGTGTCGGCCACTAGGGTCGCTTATCTTACTCACACAGCTACCTCATTGCGCCTCTTTTTTTCTTTGCGTCATGTGCTGTTTGGGGAGTGTTTTTTGGAAGGGCCATCCTGCGTGACACTGCAGTGCCACTCCTAGATGGGCCCGGTGTTTGTGTCGGCCACTAGGGTCGCTTATCTTACTCACACAGCTACCTCATTGCGCCTCTTTTTTTCTTTGCGTCATGTGCTGTTTGGGGAGTGTTTTTTGGAAGGGCCATCCTGCGTGACACTGCAGTGCCACTCCTAGATGGGCCCGGTGTTTGTGTCGGCCACTAGGGTCGCTTATCTTACTCACACAGCTACCTCATTGCGCCTCTTTTTTTCTTTGCGTCATGTTCTGTTTGGGGAGTGTTTTTTGGAAGGGCCATCCTGCGTGACACTGCAGTGCCACTCCTAGATGGGCCCGGTGTTTGTGTCGGCCACTAGGGTCGCTTATCTTACTCACACAGCTACCTCATTGCGCCTCTTTTTTTCTTTGCGTCATGTTCTGTTTGGGGAGTGTTTTTTGGAAGGGCCATCCTGCGTGACACTGCAGTGCCACTCCTAGATGGGCCCGGTGTTTGTGTCGGCCACTAGGGTCGCTTATCTTACTCACACAGCTACCTCATTGCGCCTCTTTTTTTCTTTGCGTCATGTGCTGTTTGGGGAGTGTTTTTTGGAAGGGCCATCCTGCGTGACACTGCAGTGCCACTCCTAGATGGGCCAGGTGTTTGTGTCGGCCACTAGGATCGCTAATCTTACTCACACAGCTACCTCATTGCGCCTCTTTTTTTCTTTGCGTCATGTGCTGTTTGGGGAGTGTTTTTTGGAAGGGCCATCCTGCGTGACACTGCAGTGCCACTCCTAGATGGGCCAGGTGTTTGTGTCGGCCACTAGGGTCGCTTATCTTACTCACACAGCTACCTCGGTGCAAATTTTAGGACTAAAAATAATATTGTGAGGTGTGAGGTATTCAGAATAGACTGAAAATGAGTGGAAATTATGGTTTTTGAGGTTAATAATACTTTGGGATCAAAATGACCCCCAAATTCTATGATTTAAGCTGTTTTTTAGGGTTTTTTGAAAAAAACACCCGAATCCAAAACACACCCGAATCCGACAAAAAAAATTCGGTGAGGTTTTGCCAAAACGTGGTCGAACCCAAAACACGGCCGCGGAACCGAACCCAAAACCAAAACACAAAACCCGAAAAATTTCAAGTGCACATCTCTAATAAGATGCTGTCTCCATGGGAGTAATTCAGAGTTGATCGCAGCAACAACTTTGTTAGCAGTTGGGCAAAACCTTGTGCTTAATTCAGACCTGATCGCTCGCTAGGGGTTTTTTGGGGTCATTCCGACCCGATCGCACGCTGCGCTTTGTCATAGCCGTGCGATCAGGTCGGAACTGCGCATGTGTTGCGCCTGCATTGCACAGGCGCGTCGTTGCCCGGCGCCGGGCAGCGACGCCGCTAGCAAAGAAAGTAGTCACAGCGGCGACTGCAAGAAGATTGACAGGAGGAAGGCGTTCCGGGACGTCAACTCACCGTTTTCTGGGCGTGAAGATCCGAATGCAGGCGTGTCGAGGCGTTTGGAGGGCGGATGTCTGACGTCAATTCCAGGACCTGCAACTCTGGATTCATCGCACAGGGTAAGTTTTACCCTGGTCTTGTTTTACACAAAACTTCTTTTGCATAGCAGGGCTGCACAAGCGATCGCAACCTTGCTATGCAAAAAAAACACTCCCCCATAGGTGGCGTCTAGTTGATCGCACGGACAGCAAAAAGTTGCTAAATACGATCAACTCGGAACGACCCCCCTTATGTACTGCTGTGTACAGATAGTCGCCGCCCATAGGGGAGTGTATTTTAGCTGTGCAAGTCTGCGAACGCCTGTGTAGCAGAGCTGTATAAACAGATCTTGTGCAGTCTCTGAGTAGCCCAGGACTTACACAGCCGCTGCGATCAGGAACCCTTTCTGCAAACGCATGGACACGCCTGTGTTTTTCCAACCACTCCCAGAAAACGGTCAGTTACCACCCACAAACGTCCTCTTCCTGTCAATCTCCTTGTGATCGGCCTTGCAAATGGATTCTTTGCACAAACCCATCGCTGAGCGGCGATCCGCTTTGTACCCGTGCAACAAACCTACGCATTAGGCATACACATGCGCAGTTCTGACCTGATCGCAGCACTGCAAAAAACACTAGCGAGCGATCAGGTCTCAATTACCCCCCCCCATGTGCACTGCAGGTGGGGCAGATATAACATGTGCAGAGAGAGTTAGATTTGGGTGGGTTATATTGTTTCTGTGCAGGGTAAATACTGGCTGCTTTATTTTTACACTGCCATTTAGATTTCAGTTTGAACACACCCCACCCAAATCTAACTCTCTCTGCACATGTTACATCTGCCCCACCTGCCACACCACACCAAAATCTAACTCTCTCTGCACATGTTACATCTGCCCCACCTGCAGTGCACATGGTTTTGCCCAACTGCTATCACGTTTGCTGCTGTGATCAACTCTGAATTAGGCACTATGGATGCTTGAACAGAGCGGTTTTGTTGGTACTCAGCTTACCATATGGCCACATCTGCGGGACCGTTCCACTGTCTTACTAGGTTCCCGTCAGCGATGTCAGATACAGCGCGTGTACAGTATGTAGGCTGAATGACTTTGTGTCAGCCGCTTCTCCGGACTCACGTCACTCCTCCAGCTGCTTCCCGTCTGCAGCGCTGCTACAGGTGAGTGTGCGCTGGTTAAAGCTCTCACCCCAGTAAGATTAACTGAATGTTCCACAGGTGAAATAGTTTCCCGGTGCTGCTGTAATAAATGAGGACTCTGGTGTGCCCAGTCGCTATCTCTCGTGGCAACAAAAGTGAGGTCCAAAACGCTGTGTGTGGGACAAAACCAAGTCCACTAACGCGTTTCGCTCCACCTTGGGCTTTAGCAAAGTTAATGCGACCCAACAGCATTAACTGCACGCGCAGGACAGGGCCTGCGCGTGCTCACTGCGGTCCAATCGCCAAAGTTGCAATCACATCATCTGAATAAAGCCCTAAGGGGGACATTTACTAAGCAGTGATAAGAGCGGAGTACTGAGCCAGTGAAGAAGTTGCCCATGGCAACCAATCAGCACTGAAGAAACTAAATCTAAAATTTGCATACTATTAAATGATACAGAGCTGCTGATTGGTTGATGGGGCAACTTCTCCACTGGCTCACTTCTCCGCTCTTATCACTGCTTAGTAAATGTCCCCCTAAGTACATAATTATTGCAATATTTTCTCTGATTTTAAATACAGTTTGGAATTTATTTAGGTGAGTACTGAATATGTCTGATTTTGTTATTGCAATGGTGTGGCCACATACCGCTGGCACCGCAGTAGGTTGAGTGCTGTGTATGTAAAATGTTGGGGTCACACTTTCTCTTGCACCCGTTTCTCATGTGTAAGTCATGTTTTGTCGGCTGTTGTCCCAGGTGCTCAGTAATGAATAAGCTTGGGTGTGGTTGTGTCTCTAAATGCCAGTGTGCCAGAACTTAAACCATACTTTCCTACCTTACAGCTACTCCAACCGGGTCATACAGGAAGGGGGCACGGATAACAAAAAGGGGCAGTCCAGGGGTGTGGAGACGTGATTGCATCATCGCGGCCCTGCCTCCTGCTTTACAATGCCCACGTTACATTGTCAAGCAGGGGCTGGGCTCTGATGTCATCGACCCACCCATTTTTCTTTGTGAGTGGGCAGTGAGCGAGGGTCTGCTGAATGCGGGAGACTTGCCCACTTTTCGGTTGGCTCACCAGGGGGGCGGGCCATGGGCGTGGAGAAGCAATCTATCATCACGGACCGGCCCCTGGCTATGCAATGCTTACATTACCAGCATTGCAAAGCTTGGGGTGGGGCTATGATGATGTAATTCACCGTGAATCGCGTCATCACCCCACCCACTGTTCCTGGCTGTTCCCACTGTAGCAATGTAGGATAATTCTTAGTTGGGAGCAAAGCACAAAAAGCTACTACAGTTACTCTGCACCTGGCTAACACCATGCTGCGCTGCAGGTGGGGTCAGACTTACAGCGTGCAGAGGCAGGTGAGTCTCAGATGGTTTGCTGGTATTACCAGCTATATGTGGGAGGGATGGGGGCGGAGCAGCACAAATCATTACCTGCTCTTCTACACTGGGGTGGGGCAGCAATTACAGGAGTCATAGCGAAACGCGTCGTTTGGACAGCAGCAAAGGAATAAAGCAAGTAACTTTGCAAATCAGAGACTCTCAGCTCCCAGTAGGTGGGCAACCATGAACTGGGCGGGAAGATGGGTATTTGCCACTTTACCAGGAGCCGAGAAACTCTAGCAAAGAAAGTAGTCACAGCGGCGACTGCAAGAAGATTGACAGGAGGAAGGCGTTCCGGGACGTCAACTCACCGTTTTCTGGGCGTGAAGATCCGAATGCAGGCGTGTCGAGGCGTTTGGAGGGCGGATGTCTGACGTCAATTCCAGGACCTGCAACTCTGGATTCATCGCACAGGGTAAGTTTTACCCTGGTCTTGTTTTACACAAAACTTCTTTTGCATAGCAGGGCTGCACAAGCGATCGCAACCTTGCTATGCAAAAAAACACTCCCCCATAGGTGGCGTCTAGTTGATCGCACGGACAGCAAAAAGTTGCTAAATACGATCAACTCGGAACGACCCCCCTTATGTACTGCTGTGTACAGATAGTCGCCGCCCATAGGGGAGTGTATTTTAGCTGTGCAAGTCTGCGAACGCCTGTGTAGCAGAGCTGTATAAACAGATCTTGTGCAGTCTCTGAGTAGCCCAGGACTTACACAGCCGCTGCGATCAGGAACCCTTTCTGCAAACGCATGGACACGCCTGTGTTTTTCCAACCACTCCCAGAAAACGGTCAGTTACCACCCACAAACGTCCTCTTCCTGTCAATCTCCTTGTGATCGGCCTTGCAAATGGATTCTTTGCACAAACCCATCGCTGAGCGGCGATCCGCTTTGTACCCGTGCAACAAACCTACGCATTAGGCATACACATGCGCAGTTCTGACCTGATCGCAGCACTGCAAAAAACACTAGCGAGCGATCAGGTCTCAATTACCCCCCCATGTGCACTGCAGGTGGGGCAGATGTAACATGTGCAGAGAGAGTTAGATTTGGGTGGGTTATTTTGTTTCTGTGCAGGGTAAATACTGGCTGCTTTATTTTTACACTGCCATTTAGATTTCAGTTTGAACACACCCCACCCAAATCTAACTCTCTCTGCACATGTTACATCTGCCCCACCTGCCACACCACACCAAAATCTAACTCTCTCTGCACATGTTACATCTGCCCCACCTGCAGTGCACATGGTTTTGCCCAACTGCTATCACGTTTGCTGCTGTGATCAACTCTGAATTAGGCCCTATGGATGCTTGAACAGAGCGGTTTTGTTGGTACTCAGCTTACCATATGGCCACATCTGCGGGACCGTTCCACTGTCTTACTAGGTTCCCGTCAGCGATGTCAGATACAGCGCGTGTACAGTATGTAGGCTGAATGACTTTGTGTCAGCCGCTTCTCCGGACTCACGTCACTCCTCCAGCTGCTTCCCGTCTGCAGCGCTGCTACAGGTGAGTGTGCGCTGGTTAAAGCTCTCACCCCAGTAAGATTAACTGAATGTTCCACAGGTGAAATAGTTTCCCGGTGCTGCTGTAATAAATGAGGACTCTGGTGTGCCCAGTCGCTATCTCTCGTGGCAACAAAAGTGAGGTCCAAAACGCTGTGTGTGGGACAAAACCAAGTCCACTAACGCGTTTCGCTCCACCTTGGGCTTTAGCAAAGTTAATGCGACCCAACAGCATTAACTGCACGCGCAGGACAGGACCTGCGCATGCAGACTGCTGCACAATCGCCAAAGTTGCAATCACATCATCAGAATAAAGCCCTAAGGGGGACATTTAGTAAGCAGTAATAAGAGCGGAGAAGTGAGCCAGTGGAGAAGTTGCCCATGGCAACCAATCAGCACTGAAGAAACTAAATCTAAAATTTGCATACTATTAAATGATACAGAGCTGCTGATTGGTTGATGGGGCAACTTCTCCACTGGCTCACTTCTCCGCTCTTATCACTGCTTAGTAAATGTCCCCCTAAGTACTTAATTATTGCAATATTTTCTCTGATTTTAAATACAGTTTGGAATTTATTTAGGTGAGTACTGAATATGTCTGATTTTGTTATTGCAATGGTGTGGCCACATACCGCTGGCACCGCAGTAGGTTGAGTGCTGTGTATGTAAAATGTTGGGGTCACACTTTCTCTTGCACCGTGTCCCATGTGCCAGTCATGTTTTGTCGGCTCTTGTTCCAGGTGCTCAGTAATGAATAAGCTTGGGTGTGGTTGTGTCTCTAAATGCCAGTGTGCCAGAACTTAAACCATACTTTCCTACCTTACAGCTACTCCAACCGGGTCATACAGGAAGGGGACACGGATAACAAAAAGGGGCAGTACAGGGGTGCGGAGACGTGATTGCATCATCGCGGCCCTGCCTCCTGCTTTACAATGCCCACGTTACATTGTCAAGCAGGGGCTGGGCTCTGATGTCATCGACCCACCCATTTTTCTTTGTGAGTGGGCAGTGAGCGAGGGTCTGCTGAATGCGGGAGACTTGCCCACTTTTCGGTTGGCTCACCAGGGGGGCGGGCCATGGGCGTGGAGAAGCAATCTATCATCACGGACCGGCCCCTGGCTATGCAATGCTTACATTACCAGCATTGCAAAGCTTGGGGTGGGGCTATGATGATGTAATTCACCGTGAATCGCGTCATCACCCCACCCACTGTTCCTGGCTGTTCCCACTGTAGCAATGTAGGATGATTCTTAGTTGGGAGCAAAGCACAAAAAGCTATTACAGTTACTCTGCACCTGGCTAACACCATGCTGCGCTGCAGGTGGGGTCAGACTTACAGCGTGCAGAGGCAGGTGAGTCTCAGATGGTTTGCTGGTATTACCAGCTATATGTGGGAGGGATGGGGGCGGAGCAGCACAAATCATTACCTGCTCTTCTACACTGGGGTGGGGCAGCAATTACAGGAGTCATAGCGAAACGCGTCGTTTGGACAGCAGCAAAGGAATAAAGCAAGTAACTTTGCAAATCAGAGACTCTCAGCTCCCAGTAGGTGGGCAACCATGAACTGGGCGGGAAGATGGGTATTTGCCACTTTACCAGGAGCCGAGAAACTCTAGCAAAGAAAGTAGTCACAGCGGCGACTGCAAGAAGATTGACAGGAGGAAGGCGTTCCGGGACGTCAACTCACCGTTTTCTGGGCGTGAAGATCCGAATGCAGGCGTGTCGAGGCGTTTGGAGGGCGGATGTCTGACGTCAATTCCAGGACCTGCAACTCTGGATTCATCGCACAGGGTAAGTTTTACCCTGGTCTTGTTTTACACAAAACTTCTTTTGCATAGCAGGGCTGCACAAGCGATCGCAACCTTGCTATGCAAAAAAACACTCCCCCATAGGTGGCGTCTAGTTGATCGCACGGACAGCAAAAAGTTGCTAAATACGATCAACTCGGAACGACCCCCCTTATGTACTGCTGTGTACAGATAGTCGCCGCCCATAGGGGAGTGTATTTTAGCTGTGCAAGTCTGCGAACGCCTGTGTAGCGGAGCTGTATAAACAGATCTTGTGCAGTCTCTGAGTAGCCCAGGACTTACACAGCCGCTGCGATCAGGAACCCTTTCTGCAAACGCATGGACACGCCTGTGTTTTTCCAACCACTCCCAGAAAACGGTCAGTTACCACCCACAAACGTCCTCTTCCTGTCAATCTCCTTGTGATCGGCCTTGCAAATGGATTCTTTGCACAAACCCATCGCTGAGCGGCGATCCGCTTTGTACCCGTGCAACAAACCTACGCATTAGGCATACACATGCGCAGTTCTGACCTGATCGCAGCACTGCAAAAAACACTAGCGAGCGATCAGGTCTCAATTACCCCCCCATGTGCACTGCAGGTGGGGCAGATGTAACATGTGCAGAGAGAGTTAGATTTGGGTGGGTTATTTTGTTTCTGTGCAGGGTAAATACTGGCTGCTTTATTTTTACACTGCCATTTAGATTTCAGTTTGAACACACCCCACCCAAATCTAACTCTCTCTGCACATGTTACATCTGCCCCACCTGCCACACCACACCAAAATCTAACTCTCTCTGCACATGTTACATCTGCCCCACCTGCAGTGCACATGGTTTTGCCCAACTGCTATCACGTTTGCTGCTGTGATCAACTCTGAATTAGGCCCTATGGATGCTTGAACAGAGCGGTTTTGTTGGTACTCAGCTTACCATATGGCCACATCTGCGGGACCGTTCCACTGTCTTACTAGGTTCCCGTCAGCGATGTCAGATACAGCGCGTGTACAGTATGTAGGCTGAATGACTTTGTGTCAGCCGCTTCTCCGGACTCACGTCACTCCTCCAGCTGCTTCCCGTCTGCAGCGCTGCTACAGGTGAGTGTGCGCTGGTTAAAGCTCTCACCCCAGTAAGATTAACTGAATGTTCCACAGGTGAAATAGTTTCCCGGTGCTGCTGTAATAAATGAGGACTCTGGTGTGCCCAGTCGCTATCTCTCGTGGCAACAAAAGTGAGGTCCAAAACGCTGTGTGTGGGACAAAACCAAGTCCACTAACGCGTTTCGCTCCACCTTGGGCTTTAGCAAAGTTAATGCGACCCAACAGCATTAACTGCACGCGCAGGACAGGGCCTGCGCGTGCTCACTGCGGTCCAATCGCCAAAGTTGCAATCACATCATCAGAATAAAGCCCTAAGGGGGACATTTAGTAAGCAGTGATAAGAGCGGAGTACTGAGCCAGTGAAGAAGTTGCCCATGGCAACCAATCAGCACTGAAGAAACTAAATCTAAAATTTGCATACTATTAAATGATACAGAGCTGCTGATTGGTTGATGGGGCAACTTCTCCACTGGCTCACTTCTCCGCTCTTATCACTGCTTAGTAAATGTCCCCCTAAGTACATAATTATTGCAATATTTTCTCTGATTTTAAATACAGTTTGGAATTTATTTAGGTGAGTACTGAATATGTCTGATTTTGTTATTGCAATGGTGTGGCCACATACCGCTGGCACCGCAGTAGGTTGAGTGCTGTGTATGTAAAATGTTGGGGTCACACTTTCTCTTGAACCCGTTTCTCATGTGTAAGTCATGTTTTGTCGGCTGTTGTCCCAGGTGCTCAGTAATGAATAAGCTTGGGTGTGGTTGTGTCTCTAAATGCCAGTGTGCCAGAACTTAAACCATACTGTCCTACCTTACAGCTACTCCAACCGGGTCATACAGGAAGGGGGCACGGATAACAAAAAGGGGCAGTCCAGGGGTGTGGAGACGTGATTGCATCATCGCGGCCCTGCCTCCTGCTTTACAATGCCCACGTTACATTGTCAAGCAGGGGCTGGGCTCTGATGTCATCGACCCACCCATTTTTCTTTGTGAGTGGGCAGTGAGCGAGGGTCTGCTGAATGCGGGAGACTTGCCCACTTTTCGGTTGGCTCACCAGGGGGGCGGGCCATGGGCGTGGAGAAGCAATCTATCATCACGGACCGGCCCCTGGCTATGCAATGCTTACATTACCAGCATTGCAAAGCTTGGGGTGGAGCTATGATGACGTAATTCACCGTGAATCGCGTCATCACCCCACCCACTGTTCCTGGCTGTTCCCACTGTAGCAATGTAGGATGATTCTTAGTTGGGAGCAAAGCACAAAAAGCTATTACAGTTACTCTGCACCTGGCTAACACCATGCTGCGCTGCAGGTGGGGTCAGACTTACAGCGTGCAGAGGCAGGTGAGTCTCAGATGGTTTGCTGGTATTACCAGCTATATGTGGGAGGGATGGGGGCGGAGCAGCACAAATCATTACCTGCTCTTCTACACTGGGGTGGGGCAGCAATTACAGGAGTCATAGCGAAACGCGTCGTTTGGACAGCAGCAAAGGAATAAAGCAAGTAACTTTGCAAATCAGAGACTCTCAGCTCCCAGTAGGTGGGCAACCATGAACTGGGCGGGAAGATGGGTATTTGCCACTTTACCAGGAGCCGAGAAACTCTCCCCCAAATTTGGGAATCTCCCGCTACAGTCCTTTCGGGAGAGTTGGTGGGTATGATTGGCAAAGTTACTTGCATTTTGCCTTTATTTTTATCCCAACTTGGGTATAAATTTACTAAGCAGCGTGTTTATTCGAGTTTACAATCACAGGCGTAATTTGCATCTCTGTAATTTTCTAAATACAAAATGGCAGTGTTTGCTCAAATAGAACTGAAAAGCTAAGGTAGAACAGACATGTACGAACAAATCCACCATCGGCCAAACGCGGAAGGACTTTCCACAGGCGCCACTACAACACGGAAATTTACCAACATTCGCTTCTGCAAACACAACCGTCAATCGGCTCAAAATGCACTTTTCTTATAGACGTCCCCTGAGCAGCGTGTTTAGAGAATTCTGTATGGATCGTGAGATCCGTGCACGCTTCTCAGTGTAAAAGTGAAAGAAAGTGTTAAAAATAAAAAAAAATAAACTGTGTGGGGTCCCCCCCTCCTAAGAATAACAAGCCCCGGGCTTTTTGAGCCCGTCCTGGTTCTAAAAATACAGGGTATAAATTGTGTGAGGACCCCCTGTATTTAAAGAGCCAGCACTAGGCTCTTGGACCAGTCCTGGCTCCAAAAATATGGGGGGGAAAAGGACGTAGAGGTCTCCCGTATTTTTAAAACCAGCTCCGTGCTCCACTAATCAAGTAGGTAATGCCACAGCCGGGGGACACATTTATACTGGTCCATGCAGCCATACCATTACCCCCTTCCCCCCACTAGTCAGCCCTGGCCGAGGTTCCCTCAAAGAGCCCGGGGCTGGTTATGCTTAGGAGGGGGGACCCCAGGCAGTTTATTTCTTATACTTTTTACACAAAGAAGCCCTGCACGGATCTCACTGATCCGTGCGCACTTCATGTCTGGCAGTGTTAAGCAAGCCCGGCAGCCAAACACGAATGTATAAACCATCGGAAAACACAAATCCAGCAAACATGGAGACTTACTAAATTACCGAGATTTTTTTTTTTAAAATACACCTGTGTACGTTGATGACCAGCCGAGTTCAATATTGTCTAAAACTCGGAGGTTAGTAAATTTACCCCTCAGAGACAGCCTCATTATATAATCAGAGGAGTAACTGTGGGAGGCAACGGATTCAGTTGCCGCAAGGCTCCTGCTCTGTAGGGGGGCACCTCTCATCCATTCCTTGTTCAGGGACACCATTCAATTAAGTTAATTGACAGCCACCGCTATCTCTTCCGTGGCCGACTCCGCTCCCCTACTAGTCCCTGCAACTTACAAAGTCACACCCTCTTTATTATAGATGCACATTGTAAAAGTATCAAGCCCCGCAATAGCTCCACCAGTTAGGTGCCTGCTTCCAGTGTAATAGGTTGTGGGTTCTAATCCAGCGCATGACACTTGTAAAATATATAGAGAAATTATCAGCATTGCGAGTGACGGAGCAGACTGACGTAGACTGTGGCTGCAGGGGATTGATGTGTGGCTGCACACTACAGAGATCTGCCTAGTTGCAATGGTTTTAAATTAACAGTTCTAAGTAACTTCATATAATTAGAGTTGGCAGTCTTGCTACACAGGAGCAAATAACTTGATCAGTAGGGTGTCTGCCTTCCGTGTAACGAGTAATGGGTTCTAATCCTGTATATGACTGCTAAGAAATGTGTGATTTCAAATAAATGACAATGAAATGTAAATATATGTATGTACATACATACATTTATAAATAGGGGGGCACCAATATTTATCTTGCCTCCGGGCAACTGTGATGAACTTACGCCACTGTATATGATGTAACATAAAGTGGAAGCAGCCAATGATGATGGATAATATTTCTTTTATAGGGAAGCCCTTCAACCCTATTACCCTCCTGGCCTGCGCTGTAGCAAACGTCACCAGCTACGCGCTGATGGGGGAGCACTTTTACTACGAGGATCCAAAGTTACAGGAACTTATTATAACTACAAGAAAGTTTGCTCTGATTTCTCACAACCCTTTACATGAGGTACAGCATTGAATGTTATCTGCAGGGAATATAGATTGTAAGCTCACTGGATGCTTTATTACCATAGGTGTAGCTATAGTGGGTACAGGGGGTGCCGTTGCTATAGGACACTAAGATTTAGGGGGGCCCCACACCCAGGACATTGTTTACCAACTTCCCGGAATAGCCTGCTAAGCAATTGGGTCCAGCCCATTGCCCAGCCTGGAAGTAGGACTCGTCCACACTCATTCTCTGTCTCTCCCACTCAGAAAAGCCCCACACTGGGATGGTGCATCCCCCACAGTTCCGTTTCTCCCTTACAGGCACACCTGAGCTATCCAGTAATCCTGGCACTGTCGCAGAGTAGGGGTCTCCTTGTTACAGCCAGTGTTGGAAAAAACTATGTGTTCCCTAATGCACACCGAGTGAAAAATATTACTACATAATAGTCAGATAATACGGAGATCTTAGTTGCGTATATCTGCAGATATAGGGTTAAGCCCCCAGGCCGATCGACAAGGCTTCTCCGTCACTGGGGGTCCCTAATACTAGGTATGGGTCCGGGGTGCAGGACCCCACGATGTCGGCACAGGTCGGCCACCCCAGGTCAGCACACAGGTGAGAATTAATAGGGGTTAATAAGAAGCACAGAAGTGCTATGTAAGTGGTGTGATTAAAATAATATATACAAAGTGATAGGGAAAATCATAAGTGTTAATAAAGTGTTAGGGTGTGCCGACCTGAAGCAGCCCAGCCACACCGACACAGGGGCCACCGCACCCCACACCCACCCCATAAATAATTACAAATATGTCTGGGTTAAATTCCCAGTGTAAGGCCACATGGTAATGGCTCCTACAGCATCTGAGAGCCAGCTTACCTGGGGATACCCCTGGCTTCCCCTATGGCACTCTGGAGTCAGCAATCCCTCCTAATGCTGACCCATCCATGCCTCTCAATACAATGCACAAAATGGAAAGCTGCTCAATCAGATTGTAATGTCACTCAGGTGCTAAAAGAGAGGGGTAATTCTGTGTAGGAAAAAACTATGTGTTCTCTAATGCACACCGAGTGATATACCTGGGGTATATCAGGGAATGCAGTGTTAGGAACTCAGGTCAGCCACCAGTCCATGGTCCCCATTCTCCCAAATAACTGGCCAACTGAGGGAAAAACAATGTATTATATGAGTGCACAATCTAAAACCAGATCTATAAGGGAAGAGAAATACAGATGGAGCCGCGCTCATCTGAGGCGGCTCCGTCGCATACGTGCACTCCCTTGTGTGACTAGGTGATCCATCCGCCTAACCCCGTCGGAGTGCATTCTAGTGAATGGGGCGTGTTATCGTCACGGGCACTCGCGCCCCAGGCAGAGACGCTCTTGGCGATAGGTGCGCCCAGACACAGATGGAGCCACGATTAGTGGCTCCACCCCTTTAACAGAATTATTTAACCAGTCACTAAACACAGGTGCTATTCCAGAGAACTGGAAAAGAGCAAATGTAGTTCCACTGCACAAAAGTGGAAGCAAGGAAGAAGCAAGTAACTACAGACCAGTAAGCCTTACATCAGTAGTAGGGAAAGTAATGGAAAAACTATTAAAATAAAGAGTTGTGGAATATCTTAAATCAAACAATTTACAGGATCCAAAACAGCATGGATTTACTGGTGGGAGATCATGCCAAACAAATCTTATTGACTTTTTTGACTCTGTGACAAAAATAATAGATCAAGGGGGAGCTGTAGACGTAGCATATCTAGACTTTAGTAAGGCATTTGACACTGTCCCACATCGTAGACTGCTAAATAAACTTGAAAGCGTGGGGGTGGATTATAAAACAGTTAAATGGATAAATCCTGGTTGCAGGATAGGAAACAGACAGTTGTAGTTAATGGAGTGCAATCTATGGAGGGAATGTTACCAGTGGAGTACCCCAGGGATCTGTACTTGGTCCAGTTCTCTTTAATATATTTGTTGGTGACATTGCAGATGGTATTGAAGGGAAGGTATGCCTTTTTGCAGATGATACAAAGATATGCAACAGGGTAGACACACCGGGAGGGGTAAAACAAATGATTGATGACATAGGTAGGCTTGAGAAATGGTCAAGAACCTGGCAACTACAGTTTAATGCTAAAAAATGCAAAATCATGCACTTGGGTCTCAAAAACCCAAAGGCTAAATATAGTATCAAGGGTACTATAATGGAAACTACTGAGGAGGAAAGGGATTTAGGAGTCACTATTTCAAGTGACTTGAAGGCAGGAAAGCAATGCAACAAAGCAATGAGAAAGGCAAGTCAGATGCTTGGTTGCTGTTATAGCCGTACCAAATAATTGAAGAACAATGAAGTCTCTTTGGTAGATTTATTGCATTGTGAAGTTCACAGGGCTCACGATAAGAGAATATCATGAACTGAACATTGACACATTGATTTCATCTTATATACTTGTCATTACAGCGTTACATGATCCAATCAAATTTGCAGACCAATCATATACATAAACCAATCACAATTCATTTATCAGAATATATTATTAATTCATACACTCCCCTTATGGGGGATTTCCAATTAATTAGCTCAACATCTTGTGATTATGACTGTTTAATATCAAAATACATTTTACCTTTCACCTAATTTAAATTATCTTTATTCTGCAAAACACAATTCCTTATTTTGCAAAACACTAGCTAACCGCAGTCTTGTGATACACTGCGCAGCTGGCTTTAACTTCTTGTTTTGTCTGAAAATCAAAGTTTCTGCAAACATATAAAAATCACATTTAAAACAACAGTTTCTTTTAAAGCAATAGACAAACTGACATCCAGCTTCCATTTTGGATTCACTTATCCATATCAGTTGCATAGGGAGAGGAATCAGTAGCAGGAAAAAATAAGTGATAATGCCACTGTATAGGTCATTGGTGCGGCCCCATCTGGAATACTGTGTCCAGTTCTGGAGACCATATCTCCAGAAGGATATAAATACATTAGAGAGTGTACAAAGAAGGGCAACTAAAATGGTGCATGGCCTACATCACAAAACATACCCGGAAAGGCTAAAAGATCTTAACATGTATAGTATGGAGGAAAGAAGGGAAAGGGGGGACATGATAGAAACTTTCAAATATATCAAGGGCCTTAACAAAGTTCAGGAGGGAAACATTCTTCAAAGGAAGAGAAGTATTAGAACTCGAGGACATACACTGAGACTGGCGGGGGGGGGGGGGGGGGGTCAGGGGAAATTTAAGGAAAAATTACTTCACAGAAAGGGTAGTGGATAAGTGGACTAGCCTCCCATCAGAGGTGGTAGAGGCTAAGACTGTAGAGCAATTTAAACATGCTTGGGATAGGCATATGAATATCCTTACAAAGAAATAAGGTTCAAAAAAGGGTTGAGATTGCCTAAAGGATAAAAAAAAAGGGGCAGACTAGATGGGCCAAGTGGTTCTTATCTGCCGTCAAATTCTATGTTTCTATGTTTCTATGTTTCTATCTGTATACCCCAGGCAGTGGAGCACACCAAGTATTTCCCTGGTCCCACTCTGAGCCATTCTGACCCTGATTTCAGCCTTTGGGAAGTTAGCTGGTGGGGGGGTCTAGTCTGAGATTAGGATTGTCTCAGAAAGGGACGGTGTGCTGGAATAAAGTAGATCTCCAAGTGGAGTTCTCTGCATTAGGAAGTCGGAGCCGGCTGGTCACTTCCCCTCTTCCCCTGTCTGTGCACTCACTATAAACTACAATCTCCTCTGCAGGCCCTGTAGACGTGGGTCTGCTGAGTAAGATTCAACAGCTACTAATAGGGTCGGAGCACTTCAAGAGTCTCCACCCAGCTACTATAGAAATCCTTTAATGGGGTGCAGAGAAAACAATGCTCACTGGCAGGAAACTCCTCATCCACCACAAAGCCTCACTTGGAAATACTACATTGATGATTTGGGAAAGGATTGAAACAAAACTTTAAAAAAAATGTTATGATTTGAACTTTCGCTTTGAATCTTCCAATCCCAGAGAGAGAATTGTTTTCCAAGACTAGTATTTGTTACCTTCAAGTTAACACAATCCAACAATCCAATCCTCAAAGGCCAATTAAGTAGAGTAAGACAGAATTGCTCTAACGATAACAAGTTTAAGGACCACGTAAAGTTTATGGAATTGAGGAAAGAGGTACCGGCCACCTCACCTTGCAAAATCCATCAGACAAATAGAGGGCTCTACACAAGAAGACTTATTTATTATTTAATAACAGTGTCTTATATAGCGCAGCATATTCCGTTGCACTGTACAGTTGGAAACATCAGTGATAGAACAAAACTTGGTGATAACCAGTGCTGAAAGTAGGGTGGTACGGGGTGGTACAGAGTACCATTAAGAAATATGGTGGTGTTACTCAGTACCACCAGCCCACCACTGGGGCATAATTTATAAGGGGCATTTTTGTGTGTGGGACATAAAATAGTGTCAGTGGCATAACTGTGTGTGGCATAATATGTAATAGGCATTTTGGTGTGTGGAATAATATGTAATGGATATTATGGTGTGTGGCATAATGTCTAATGAACATTACGATGTGTGGTATAATATGTAATAGGCATTATGGTGTGTGGCATAATGTGTAATTGGCATTACGGTGTGTGGCATAATATGTAATGGGCATTATGGTGTGTGGTATAATATGTAATGGGCATTACGGTGTGTGGCATAATGTGTAATGGGCATTACGGTGCATGGCACAATATGTAATAGGCATTATGGTGTGTAGTATAATATGTAATGGGCATTACAGTGTGTGGTATAATATGTAATGGGCATTATGGTGTGTGGTATAATATGTAATGGGCATTACTGTGTGTGGCATAATGTGTACTGGGCATTATGGTGTGTGGCATAATGTGTAATGGGCATTACAGTGTGTGGCATAATATGTAATGGGCATTATGGTGTGTGGCATAATGTGTGATGGGCATTATGGTGTGTGGTATAATATGTAATGGGCATTAAGGTGTGTGGCATAATGTGTAATGGGCATTATGGTGTGTGGCATAATATGTAATAGGCATTACGGTGCATGGCACAATATGTAATGGACACTCGCTCAGGTTAGAGAAAAGGAGATTCCGCACAATACGGCGTAAAGGCTTTTTCACGGTAAGGACAATACGTGTTTGGAATTCCCTGCCCGAGGGAGTTGTAATGGCGGAATCTGTCAACACCTTTAAGAATGGGTTAGATAAATTCCTATTGGATAAGGATATCCAGGGGTATGGTGCATAGTCATGCATTATAGTTACTATAAATAGGGATAAAATGCAATGGCTGACAGCAGCATCAGTCAGAAATTTTAGTCAAATCATCATGCATAGGACACCACAAATAGGTTGAACTCGATGGACAATTGTCTTTTTTCAACCTCAGATACTATGTTACTATGTTACTATGTTACTATTACGGTGTGTAGTATTATATGTAATGGGAATTACAGTGTGTGGTATAATATTTAATGGGCATTATGGTGTGTGGCATAATGTGTAATGGGCATTACGGTGTGTGGTATAATATGTAATAGGCATTATGGTGTGTGGTATAATGTGTAATGGGCATTACAGTGTGTGGTATAATATGTAATGGGCATTATGGTGTGTGGTATAATATGTAATGGGCATTACTGTGTGTGGCATAATGTGTACTGGGCATTATGGTGTGTGGCATAATGTGTAATGGGCATTACACTGTGTGGCATAATATGTAATGGGCATTATGGTGTGTGGTATACTATTTAATAGGCATTATGGTGTGTGGTATAATGTGTAATGGGCATTACGGTGTGTGGCATAATATGTAATAGGCATTACGGTGTGTGGTATAATATATAATGGGCAGTACGGTGTGTGGTATAATGTGTAATGGGCATTATGGTGTGTGGTATAATATGTAATAGGCATTACGGTGTGTGGTATAATATGTAATGGGCATTACGGTGTATGGCATAATGTGTAATGGGCATTATGTTGTGTGGCATAATATGTAAAAGGCATTACGGTGTGTGGCATAATGTGTGATGGCATAACGGTGTGTGGTATAATGTGTAATGGGAATTACGGTGTGTGGTATAATGTGTAATGGGCATTACAATGTGTGGTATAATATGTAATAGGCATTACGGTGTGTGGTATAATATGTAATGGGCATTACGGTGTGTGACATAATGTGTAATGAGCATTACAGTGTGTGTTATAATGTGTAATGGGCATTACGGTGTGTGATATAATGTGTAATGGGCATTACGGTGTGTGGTATAATATGTAATGGGCAGTACGGTGTGTGATATAATGTGTAATGGGCATTAAAGTGTGTGGTATAATATGTAACGGGCATTACGGTGTGTGATATAATGTGTAATGGGCATTACGGTGTGTGGTATAATATGTAATGGGCAGTACGGTGTGTGATATAATGTGTAATGGGCATTAAAGTGTGTGGTATAATATGTAACGGGCATTACGGTTTGTGATATAATATGTAATGGGCATTACGGTGTGTGGTATAATATGTAATGGGCATTACGGTGTGTGGTATAATATGTAATGGGCATTACGGTTTGTGATATAATATGTAATGGGCATTATGGTGTGTGGTATAATATGTAATGGGCATTACGGTTTGTGATATAATATGTAATGGGCATTATGGTGTGTGGTATAATATGTAATGGGCATTACGGTGTGTGGTATAATATGTAATGGGCATTACGGTTTGTGATATAATATGTAATGGGCATTACGGTGTGTGGTATAATATGTAATAGGCATTACAGTGTGGCATAATGTGTCCATGCCCTTATTGACATGTAGTCACCCCCCTAGTTTCATGTGACCACGCCCCTCATGTCACATGACCACGCCCATTTTTACTATCAGTACCACTAAGAAAAAATTTCTACTTGCACCACTGGTGATAACAGAAAGTCACAAAGGTCAGAAGGCCCTGCTCACAAGCTTACACTCTGTAGGGAAGATTTGATACAACCTGAGCAGAATGGCCACAGCCCTCAGAAACCTATTCTCCCCTGTAATACAATACACTGACCAAACAGAACAAATAAAAAGACACTCTCCCACACATTGGCACAACCTACAGCAGGATTCTTCATGTAATTCTCCTACCCACGCCTCGGGAAATGTACAAGAGAGTACCGTCCCTTACATAGAGGCTTGCTCCAATGGTCCCCAGAAGGCCGCGATCATAGGGATACTGTACATTGGCTTGGGGTTAATACACATGGATTCTTTCCATGCGTCAGCTGTAAGTCATGCAGATTCAGCACCAAAACTCATACATTTAGCTGAATGTGGAGCAGAAAGATTACCCTATCACACCTAACATCACCTACTGGCTGGAACGTCCAGTGTGTAGGGAAAACATCAGAGAACCGAATTAGGGAACATTTACTTATCACAGAAGGAGGTGTCACAGTCTAAGCATTTCCTTGTCTCACAGTAAATATGTCACTTTAAACTCAAAATGATATAGAACTAGTCTCAGAGGAGGGGACGGATCAAAGGACGGTCACACGAGGGGACAAGGTGGATTTACCCCCAGAGGAATGCACATTGCTATAGATCTAGCATCATTGTAATAGTACAATGACACTTCTATCCATAAAGACGTTTCCATACACAACGCCGCTCCTATATTATCATTTGTCTATGCAGGTATGGAAATTATTCTATGTATACCTCCCTACGTATGCATTATTGTATGCGCTAGTCCTATCAATACCTATGCATCACTCTACATACTGGTTCTAGCAATTTTCTATACAGTATGAGTTATATAGCTATACACGTACATCATCCGTATATTAAATAATACACAATATATACAGTATGTACATGTACACATTAATGTATAATCGTCAATATATTAGATATGCCTGCTATCCATATTCTAGCACTGTTTTATTTCACATCATATTATTAGAGATGAGCGGGATTGGTTCTCAGAGAACTGAACCCTACCGAACCTCCCTACCCGAGCCCGGATCTGAGCCAGGCTTGAGTTTTCCCGTCTGACTCGGAAACCAGAACGAGGCAAAACGTCATCATCCCGCTGTCGGATTCTCGCGGGGTTTGGATCCCATATAAGGAGCCGCGCGTCGCGGCCATTTTCACTCCAGTCTCGGTGAGGGTAGTGAGAGGACGTGTCCTCAGTGTTCAGTGTCTGTGTGGGGGTGGGAAGTCTTGTGCTGCTCAGTCCAGTCCAGTGTAGTCACTCAGTGTATTGTGCTGCATCAGTCCAGTCCAGTGTAGTCACAGTGTTGGTGTTCTCTGCTGTCATATATCCAGTGTAGCTGTATAAGTCCCTTTCAGTGGTGCTGTGTTGTCCTGCATTAGACCAGAGGTAGTGATCAGCGATCGGCGTAGGAAGTTACTTCCATTAATTGTGGAGAAGATGATGTTCATCAAAATGAATTATAAATTCCTCCGGGAAGACCTTTACCAGCAATTGCCTCCAGAAAGTACACAGGGACCTGAGATGGTGGATTCCAGTGGGGATGAATGTATAATCTGTGAGGAGGGGGATGTACACAGTGAAAGGGGTGAGGAATCGGAGGATGATGATGAGGTGGACATCTTGCCTCTGTAGAGCTAGTTTGTGCAAGGAGAGATTAATTGCTTCTTTTTTGGTGGGGGCCCAAACCAACCAGTCATTTCAGTCACAGTCATGTGGCAGACCCTGTCACTGAAATGATGGGTTCGTTAAAGTGTGCATGTCCTGTTTATACAACATAAGGGTGGGTGGGAGGGACCAAGGACAACTCCACCTTGTGCCTCTTTTTCTTCATGTGCTGTTTGGGGACTAGTTTTTTTAACGTGCCATCCTGTCTGACACTGCCGTACAATTCCAGTGATACTGCCGTATAAGTCCAGGGGTACTGTCTTATTGCTGCATCAGTCCAGTGGTGGTGTCTTGTGCTGCCATAAGTCCAGTGTCCTGTGCTGTATATTATTTACTCCAAATAAAAGTGTTACATACATTACTTATATTATTATTAGTGATGAGCGGGTTCGGTTTCTCGGAAACCGAACCCCACCGAACTTCACGCTTTTTACACGGGTCCGAGGCAGACTCGGATCTTCCCGCCTTGCTCGGCTAACCCGAGCGCGCCCGAACGTCATCATCCCTCTGTCGGATTCTCGCGAGGCTCGTATTCTATCGCGAGACTCGGATTCTATATAAGGAGCCACGCGTCGCCGCCATTTTCACACGTGCATTGAGATTGATAGGGAGAGGACGTGGCTGGCGTCCTCTCCGTTTAGAATAGAAATAGATAGTGAGAGTGAGACACTTGATTTACTGGAGCTTAGGAGTACTCAGAGAGTGCAGAGTTTACTAGTGACTGACCAGTGACCACCAGTGCAGTTTTATTATTATTTAATATAATCCGTTCTCTGCCTGAAAAAAAACGATACACAGTGACACAGTATACCATATCTGTGCTCAGCCTCAGTGTGCTGCATCATCTATGTATATCTGACTGTGCTGAGTGCTCACTGCTCACACAGCTTAATTGTGGGGGAGACTGGGGAGCAGTTATAGCAGGAGTACATTAACAGTGCACACTTTTGCTGCCAGAGTGCCACTGCCAGTGTGACTGACCAGTGACCAGTGACCACCAGTATATTGTGATTGTCTGCCTGAAAAAGTTAAACACTCGTCGTGTGGTGTTTTTATTCTATAAACGCATTCTGCTGACAGTGTCCAGCAGGTCCGTCATTATATAATATATACCTGTCCTGCAGTAGTGATATATATATATTTTTTATATCATTATCATCCAGTCTATATTAGCAGCAGACGCAGTACAGTAGTCCACGGCTGTAGCTACCTCTGTGTCGGCAGTCGCTCGTCCATAATTGTATACCTACCTGTGGTGGGTTTTTTTTTTTCTATCTTCTTGATACTAGTAGTTAACTTTAGGAGTCTGCAGTGCTGACAGTGTCCAGCAGGTCCGTCATTATATAATATATACCTGTCCGGCTGCAGTAGTGATATATATATATTTTTTATATCATTATGATCCAGTCTATATTAGCAGCAGACGCAGTACGGTAGTCCACGGCTGTAGCTACCTCTGTGTCGGCAGTCGCTCGTCCATCCATAATTGTATACCACCTACCTGTGGTGTTTTTTTTTTTTTTCTATCTTCTTGATACTAGTAGCTTACTTTAGGAGTCTGCAGTGCTGACAGTGTCCAGCAGGTCCGTCATTATATAATATATACCTGTTCGGCTGCAGTAGTGATATATATATATTTTTTATATCATTATCATCCAGTCTATATTAGCAGCAGACGCAGTACGGTAGTCCACGGCTGTAACTACCTCTGTGTCGGCAGTCGCTCGTCCATCCATAATTGTATACCACCTACCTGTGGTGTTTTTTTTTTCTATCTTCTTGATACTAGTAGCTTACTTTAGGAGTCTGCAGTGCTGACAGTGTCCAGCAGGTCCGTCATTATATAATATATACCTGTCCGGCTGCAGTAGTGATATATATATATTTTTTATATCATTATCATCCAGTCTATATTAGCAGCAGACGCAGTACGGTAGTCCACGGCTGTAGCTACCTCTGTGTCGGCAGTCGCTCGTCCATCCATAATTGTATACCACCTACCTGTTGTGTTTTTTTTTTTTCTATCTTCTTGATACTAGTAGCTTACTTTAGGAGTCTGCAGTGCTGACAGTGTCCAGCAGGTCCGTCATTATATAATATATACCTGTCCGGCTGCAGTAGTGATATATATATATTTTTTATATCATTATCATCCAGTCTATATTAGCAGCAGACGCAGTACGGTAGTCCACGGCTGTAGCTACCTCTGTGTCGGCAGTCGCTCGTCCATCCATAATTGTATACCACCTACCTGTGGTGTTTTTTTGTTCTATCTTCTTGATACTAGTAGCTTACTTTAGGAGTCTGCAGTGCTGACAGTGTCCAGCAGATCCATCATTATATAATATATACCTGTTCGGCTGCAGTAGTGATATATATATATTTTTTATATCATTATCATCCAGTCTATATTAGCAGCAGACGCAGTACGGTAGTCCACGGCTGTAGCAACCTCTGTGCCGGCAGTCGCTCGTCCATCCATAATTGTATACCACCTACCTGTGGTGTTTTTTTTCTCTATCTTCTTGATACTAGTAGCTTACTTTAGGAGTCTGCAGTGCTGACAGTGTCCAGCAGGTCCGTCATTATATAATATATACCTGTCCGGCTGCAGTAGTGATATATATATATATATTTTAAATATCATTATCATCCAGTCTATATTAGCAGCAGACGCAGTACGGTAGTCCACGGCTGTAGCTACCTCTGTGTCGGCAGTCGCTCGTCCATCCATAATTGTATACCACCTACCTGTTGTGTTTTTTTTTTCTATCTTCTTGATACTAGTAGCTTACTTTAGGAGTCTGCAGTGCTGACAGTGTCCAGCAGGTCCGTCATTATATAATATATACCTGTCCGGCTGCAGTAGTGATATATATATATTTTTTATATCATTATCATCCAGTCTATATTAGCAGCAGACGCAGTACGGTAGTCCACGGCTGTAGCTACCTCTGTGTCGGCAGTCGCTCGTCCATCCATAATTGTATACCACTTACCTGTTGTGTTTTTTTTTCTATCTTCTTGATACTAGTAGCTTACTTTAGGAGTCTGCAGTGCTGACAGTGTCCAGCAGGTCCGTCATTATATAATATATACCTGTCCAGCTGCAGTAGTGATATATATATATTTTTTATATCATTATCATCCAGTCTATATTAGCAGCAGACGCAGTACGGTAGTCCACGGCTGTAGCTACCTCTGTGTCGGCAGTCGCTCGTCCATCCATAATTGTATACCACCTACCTGTGGTGTTTTTTTTTTCTATCTTCTTGATACTAGTAGCTTACTTTAGGAGTCTGCAGTGCTGACAGTGTCCAGCAGGTCCGTCATTATATAATATATACCTGTCCGGCTGCAGTAGTGATATATATATATTTTTTATATCATTATCATCCAGTCTATATTTGCAGCAGACACAGTACGGTAGTCCACGGCTGTAGCTACCTCTGTGTCGGCAGTCGCTCGTCCATCCATAATTGTATACCACCTACCTGTGGTGTTTTTTTTTTTTCTATCTTCTTGATACTAGTAGCTTACTTTAGGAGTCTGCAGTGCTGACAGTGTCCAGCAGGTCCGTCATTATATAATATATACCTGTCCGGCTGCAGTAGTGATATATATATATTTTTTATATCATTATCATCCAGTCTATATTAGCAGCAGACGCAGTACGGTAGTCCACGGCTGTAGCTACCTCTGTGTCGGCAGTCGCTCGTCCATCCATAATTGTATACCACCTACCTGTTGTGTTTTTTTTTCTATCTTCTTGATACTAGTAGCTTACTTTAGGAGTCTGCAGTGCTGACAGTGTCCAGCAGGTCCGTCATTATATAATATATACCTGTCTGGCTGCAGTAGTGATATATATATTTTTTTTATATCATTATCATCCAGTCTATATTAGCAGCAGACGCAGTACGGTAGTCCACGGCTGTAGCTACCTCTGTGTCGGCAGTCGCTCGTCCATCCATAATTGTATACCACCTACCTGTTGTGTTGTTGTTTTTTTTTCTATCTTCTTGATACTAGTAGCTTACTTTAGGAGTCTGCAGTGCTGACAGTGTCCAGCAGGTCCGTCATTATATAATATATACCTGTCCGGCTGCAGTAGTGATATATATATATTTTTTATATCATTATCATCCAGTCTATATTAGCAGCAGACGCAGTACGGTAGTCCACGGCTGTAGCTACCTCTGTGTCGGCAGTCGCTCGTCCATCCATAATTGTATACCACCTACCTGTTGTGTTTTTTTTTTCTATCTTCTTGATACTAGTAGCTTACTTTAGGAGTCTGCAGTGCTGACAGTGTCCAGCAGGTCCGTCATTATATAATATATACCTGTCCGGCTGCAGTAGTGATATATATATTTTTTTTATATCATTATAATCCAGTCTATATTAGCAGCAGACGCAGTACGGTAGTCCACGGCTGTAGCTACCTCTGTGTCGGCAGTCGCTCGTCCATCCATAATTGTATACCACCTACCTGTGGTGTTTTTTTTTTTTTTCTATCTTCTTGATACTAGTAGCTTACTTTTGGAGTCTGCAGTGCTGACAGTGTCCAGCAGGTCCGTCATTATATAATATATACCTGTCCGGCTGCAGTAGTGATATATATATTTTTTATATCATTATCATCCAGTCTATATTAGCAGCAGACGCAGTACGGTAGTCCACGGCTGTAGCTACCTCTGTGTCGGCAGTCGCTCGTCCATCCATAATTGTATACCACCTACCTGTGGTGTTTTTTTTTCTATCTTCTTGATACTAGTAGCTTACTTTAGGAGTCTGCAGTGCTGACAGTGTCCAGCAGGTCTGTCATTATATTATCAATACCTGTCCGGCTGCAGTAGTGATATATATATATTTTTTATATCATTATCATCCAGTCTATATTAGCAGCAGACGCAGTACGGTAGTCCACGGCTGTAGCTACCTCTGTGTCGGCAGTCGCTCGTCCATCCATAATTGTATACCACCTACCTGTGGTGTTGTTTTTTTTTCTATCTTCTTGATACTAGTAGCTTACTTTAGGAGTCTGCAGTGCTGACAGTGTCCAGCAGGTCCGTCATTATATAATATATACCTGTTCGGCTGCAGTAGTGATATATATATATTTTTTTTATCATTATCATCCAGTCTATATTAGCAGCAGACGCAGTACGGTAGTCCATGGCTGTAGCTACCTCTGTGTCGGCAGTCGCTCGTCCATCCATAATTGTATACCACCTACCTGTGGTGTTTTTTTTTTCTATCTTCTTGATACTAGTAGCTTACTTTAGGAGTTTGCAGTGCTGACAGTGTCCATCAGGTCCGTCATTATATAATATATACCTGTCCGGCTGCAGTAGTGATATATATATATTTTTTATATCATTATCATCCAGTCTATATTAGCAGCAGAAGCAGTACGGTAGTCCACGGCTGTAGCTACCTCTGTGTCGGCAGTCGCTCGTCCATCCATAAGTATACTAGTATCCATCCATCTCCATTGTTTACCTGAGGTGCCTTTTAGTTGTGCCTATTAAAATATGGAGAACAAAAATGTTGAGGTTCCAAAAATAGGGAAAGATCAAGATCGACTTCCACCTCGTGCTGAAGCTGCTGCCACTAGTCATGGCCGAGATGATGAAATGCCATCAAAGTCGTCTGCCAAGGCCGATGCCCAATGTCATAGTACAGAGCATGTAAAATCCAAAACACCAAATATCAGTAAAAAAAGGACTCAAAAATCTAAAATAAAATTGTCGGAGGAGAAGCGGAAACTTGCCAATATGCCATTTACCACACGGAGTGGCAAGGAACGGCTGAGGCCCTGGCCTATGTTCATGGCTAGTGGTTCAGCTTCACATGAGGATGGAAGCACTCAGCTTCTCGCTAGAAAAATGAAAAGACTCAAGCTGGCAAAAGCACAGCAAAGAAGTGTGCATTTTTCGAAATCACAAATCCACAAGGAGAGTCCAATTGTGTCGTTTGCGATGCCTGACCTTCCCAACACTGGACGTGAAGAGCATGCACCTTCCACCATTTGCACGCCCCCTGCAAGTGCTGGAAGGAGCACCCGCAGTCCAGTTCCTGATAGTCAGATTGAAGATGTCAGTGTTGAAGTACACCAGGATGAGGAGGATATGGGTGTTGCTGGCGCTGGGGAGGAAATTGACCAGGAGGATTCTGATGGTGAGGTGGTTTGTTTAAGTCAGGCACCCAGGGAGACACCTGTTGTCCGTGGGAGGAATAGGGCCATTGACATGCCTGGTGAAAATACCAAAAAAAATCAGCTCTTCGGTGTGGAAGTATTTCAACAGAAATGCGGACAACATTTGTCAAGCCGTGTGTTGCCTTTGTCAAGCTGTAATAAGTAGGGGTAAGGACGTTAACCACCTCGGAACATCCTCCCTTATACGTCACCTGCAGCGCATTCATCATAAGTCAGTGACAAGTTCAAAAACTTTGGGCGACAGCGGAAGCAGTCCACTGACCAGTAAATCCCTTCCTCTTGTAACCAAGCTCACGCAAACCACCCCACCAACTCCCTCAGTGTCAATTTCCTCCTTCCCCAGGAATGCCAATAGTCCTGCAGGCCATGTCACTGGCAATTCTGACGAGTCCTCTCCTGCCTGGGATTCCTCCGATGCATCCTTGCGTGTAACGCCTACTGCTGCTGGCGCTGCTGTTGTTGCTGCTGGGAGTCGATGGTCATCCCAGAGGGGAAGTCGTACTCGTAAGACCACTTTTACTACTTCCACCAAGCAATTGACTGTCCAACAGTCCTTTGCGAGGAAGATGAAATATCACAGCAGTCATCCTGCTGCAAAGCGGATAACTGAGGCCTTGGCATCCTGGGCGGTGAGAAACGTGGTTCCGGTATCCATCATTACTGCAGAGCCAACTAGAGACTTGTTGGAGGTACTGTGTCCCCGGTACCAAATACCATCTAGGTTCCATTTCTCTAGGCAGGCGATACCGAAAATGTACACAGACCTCAGAAAAAGAGTCACCAGTGTCCTAAATAATGCAGCTGTACCCAATGTCCACTTCACCACGGACATGTGGACAAGTGGAGCAGGGCAGGCTCAGGACTATATGACTGTGACAGCCCACTGGGTAGATGTATGGACTCCCGCCGCAAGAACAGCAGCGGCGGCACCAGTAGCAGCATCTCGCAAACGCCAACTCTTTCCTAGGCAGGCTACGCTTTGTATCACCGCTTTCCAGAATACGCACACAGCTAAAAACCTCTTACGGCAACTGAGGAAGATCATCGCAGAATGGCTTACCCAAATTGGACTCTCCTGTGGATTTGTGGCATCGGACAACGCCAGCAATATTGTGTGTGCATTAAATATGGGCAAATTCCAGCACGTCCCATGTTTTGCACATACCTTGAATTTGGTGGTGCAGAATTTTTAAAAAAACGAGAGGGGCGTGCAAGAGATGCTGTCGGTGGCCAGAAGAATTGCGGGACACTTTCGGCGTACAGGCACCACGTACAGAAGACTGGAGCACCACCAAAAACGCCTGAACCTGCCCTGCCATCATCTGAAGCAAGAAGTGGTAACGAGGTGGAATTCAACCCTCTATATGCTTCAGAGGTTGGAGGAGCAGCAAAAGGCCATTCAAGCCTATACAACTGAGCACGATATAGGAGGTGGAATGCACCTGTCTCAAGCGCAGTGGAGAATGATTTCAACGTTGTGCAAGGTTCTGCAACCTTTTGAACTTGCCACACGTGAAGTCAGTTCAGACACTGCCTGCCTGAGTCAGGTCATTCCCCTCATCAGGCTTTTGCAGAAGAAGCTGGAGACATTGAAGGAGGAGCTAACACAGAGCGATTCCGCTAGGCATGTGGGACTTGTGGATTGAGCCCTTAATTCGCTTAACAAGGATTCACGGGTGGTCAATCTGTTGAAATCAGAGCACTACATTTTGTCCACCGTGCTCGATCCTAGATTTAAAACCTACCTTGGATCTCTCTTTCCGGCAGACACAAGTCTGCTGGGGTTCAAAGAACTGCTGGTGACAAAATTGTCAAGTCAAGCGGAACGCGACCTGTCAACATCTCCTCCTTCACATTCTCCCGCAACTGGGGGTGCGAGGAAAAGGCTCAGAATTCCGAGCCCACCCGCTGGCGGTGATGCAGGGCAGTCTTAAGCGACTGCTGATGCTGACATCTGGTCCGGACTGAAGGACCTGACAACGATTACGGACATGTCGTCTACTGTCACTGCATATGATTCTCTCCCCATTGAAAGAATGGTGGAGGATTATATGAGTGACCGCATCCAAGTAGGCACGTCAGACAGTCCGTACTTATACTGGCAGGAAAAAGAGGCAATTTGGAGGCCCTTGCACAAACTGGCTTTATTCTACCTAAGTTGCCCTCCCACAAGTGTGTACTCCGAAAGAGTGTTTAGTGCAGTCGCTCACCTTGTCAGCAATCGGCGTACGAGGTTACATCCAGAAAATGTGGAGAAGATGATGTTCATTAAAATGAATTATAATCAATTCCTCCGTGGAGACATTGACCAGCAGCAATTGCCTCCACAAAGTACACAGGGAGCTGAGATGGTGGATTCCAGTGGGGACGAATTGATAATCTGTGAGGAGGGGGATGTACACGGTGATATATCGGAGGATGATGATGAGGTGGACATCTTGCCTCTGTAGAGCCAGTTTGTGCAAGGAGAGATTAATTGCTTCTTTTTTGGTGGGGGTCCAAACCAACCCGTCATTTCAGTCACAGTCGTGTGGCAGACCCTGTCACTGAAATGATGGGTTGGTTAAAGTGTGCATGTCCTGTTTATACAACATAAGGGTGGGTGGGAGGGCCCAAGGACAATTCCATCTTGCACCTCTTTTTTCTTTCATTTTTCTTTGCGTCATGTGCTGTTTGGGAAGTAGTTTTTGGAAGGGCCATCCTGCGTGACACTGCAGTGCCACTCCTAGATGGGCCAGGTGTTTGTGTCGGCCACTTGGGTCGCTTATCTTAGTCACACAGCTACCTCATTGCGCCTCTTTTTTTCTTTGCGTCATGTGCTGTTTGGGGGGTGTTTTTTTGGAAGGGCCATCCTGCGTGACACTGCAGTGCCACTCCTAGATGGGCCAGGTGTTTGTGTCGGCCACTTGGGTCGCTTATCTTAGTCACACAGCTACCTCATTGCGCCTCTTTTTTTCTTTGCGTCATGTGCTGTTTGGGGAGTGTTTTTTGGAAGGGCCATCCTGCGTGACACTGCAGTGCCACTCCTAGATGGGCCAGGTGTTTGTGTCGGCCACTAGGGTCGCTTAGCTTACTCACACAGCTACCTCATTGCGCCTCTTTTTTTCTTTGCGTCATGTGCTGTTTGGGGAGTGTTTTTTGGAAGGGCCATCCTGCGTGACACTGCAGTGCCACTCCTAGATGGGCCAGGTGTTTGTGTCGGCCACTAGGGTCGCTTAGCTTACTCACACAGCTACCTCATTGTGCCTCTTTTTTTCTGTGCGTCATGTGCTGTTTGGGGAGTGTTTTTTGGAAGGGCCATCCTGCGTGACACTGCAGTGCCACTCCTAGATGGGCCAGGTGTTTGTGTCGGCCACTAGGGTCGCTTAGCTTAGTCATCCAGCGACCTCGGTGCAAATTTTAGGACTAAAAATAATATTGTGAGGTGTGAGGTGTTCAGAATAGACTGGAAATGAGTGGAAATTATGGTTATTGAGGTTAATAATACTTTGGGATCAAAATGACCCCCAAATTCTATGATTTAAGCTGTTTTTTAGGGTTTTTTGAAAAAAACACCTGAATCCAAAACACACCCGAATCCGACAAAAAAAATTCGGTGAGGTTTTGCCAAAACGCGTTCGAACCCAAAACACGGCCGCGGAACCGAACCCAAAACCAAAACACAAAACCCGAAAAATTTCCGGCGCTCATCTCTAATTATTATCCAAATTATTTTTACAGGGTTTGCCCTGTGTGATGTAGGGGTACGCTCGCCTGTGCTGCATATTATTATAATAGCTTCAAATAAAAGGGTTATTATCCAAAATAATTTTACAGGCTTTGCCATGTGTGTGTGTGTGGTTTAGGGGTACACTCTCCTGTGCCACCAATATTGTGCGTGTATTACATCTGGCCAAATTCCAGCACGTCCATGTTGTTTGTGCCGCACAGCTTAGTCATACAGCCACCTCATTGCACCTCTTTTTCTTCTTTGCATCATGTGCTGCTTGGGGCCTAGTTTTTAAAAGTGCCATCCTGTCTGACACTGCAGTGCCACTCCTAGATGGGCCAGGTGTTTGTGCCGCACACTTGTGTTGCTTAGCTTAGTCATAGCGACCTCGGTGCAACTTTTAGGCCTAAAAACAATATTGTGAGGTGTGAGGTGTTCAGAATAGACTGGAAATGAGTGGAAATGAATGCTATTGAGGTTCATAATACTATGGGATCAAAATTACCCCCAAATTCTGTGATTTTAGCTGTTTTTCAAAAATCATTCAGCAAAACTAAGCCAAAACCAAAACAAGAGTGGGAAATTAGAACCAAAACCAAAATACAAAACACGAAAAGTGCCCGCCACACATCTCTACATATTATATCATTATATTATATCAATTGTATTCAGACACTACAAGTAATTTATCCATGTGTAATGTAATTTACTGTATGTCTGCTTTATTATGTGTTACTGCAGAAATGCTTTCAAATGCTTTATTTCTTCCCTTTATCCTCTATTAGCTGTTCTACGCATTCTTCACATGGGAGTTTCTGATTTTCACGGTTGTACATATAAATGAGTGGTAATAATTTGGTTAATCTGTAGAGGTGTAAATGTGAGACGTCTTAATGTAAGTAAATATGAATCCATGCTTCTTGGCATTTACCTAGGAGCACCCGCAGCAGATACGGTGTCAGTGAAATGTCATAATTTCTCCTGTGATCTGACCTCAGGGTTGTGTATTGTCAAAAATATAAATGATATGTGGTCTGGGTCGATGACATGACTTAGCTCTGTTCTGTAACAAGTTGAAAAACTGGATTGCATTTCTACATCAAAAGCATGTGTTCAAAGCAGATATTGCCAAGCTCTGGACATTGAGGTCTGATAAGCCCAATTAGTTTGTTATGTAAACAGGGGGCTCTGTAAACAGACCAGGGAAGTGTGACCAAATGTACAGTACCTGCCTGAAAGGAATGTTCAGAAATCCTATTTCCTGACTAGTCATAAACCAGTTCTGGAGCTTCAGTACACAACTCCATCCTTAGGAAGATGTGACACACACATCACAGGCCCTTCTACCTGTAATTCAAGGGGCAGTGACCTTCCACTGCTGGATATGAATAAGTCCAGTAGAGGAAGGGTAAAAACTCCAAGAGGTGGGGGCTGGTGCTGAGGAGGGGCATGTGTCCTATAACTATGAGAATCACTGATAGATTTTAGTTCATTCTTATGGAAGTGGCTGCCAATGCCTCAATGGATGTCTACTTTCCTGTGAAGCTTCCTCACACAGGACTTGGGGCCTAATTCAGACCTGATCGCTCACTAGTGTTTTTGCAGCGATGCAATCAGGTCAGAACTGCACATGCGTATGCACTGCAATGCGCAGACGCATCACACGGGTACAAAGCGGTTCATTGCTGTGCGATGAGTTTGTGCGAAGAATCCATTCGCACAGCCGATCGCAAGGAGAGTGACAGGAAGAAGGCGTTTGTGGGTGGCAACTGACCATTTTCAGGGAGTGGTTGGAAAAACGCAGGCGTGTCCAAGCGTTTGCAGGGCGGGTGTCTGACGTCAATTCCGGGACCGGACAGGCTGATGTGTTCGCAGCAGCTTAGTAAGTCCTGGGCTACTCTGCCCTGCGGTTGACCGAAAGTGACCTCACCGCTGAGCAGAAAGTTCCCACCATTGGTTACAATGGAGCGCATAGGCGCTACATTGTAACACTGCCGCGTGCTGCCTGTCAGTCAGTACAGGAGCACACAGCCGATCAGGAGGGTGCTACAACGTGGCGCCCCCTGATTGGCTGAAGAAACCCACTTAGACATCAGTCAGAGTGGGTTTCTGGCATTCGGGGAAAGGGGGCCCATGTGCAAACATGGGTCCCCTTTCAGTGCGTGGCTCGGGTGTCCGTTTTTTTTTTTTAATCAAGTACGTGGATTACAAAAGGATTCTCCGAGGAGCCTGGGACCCTGGATCTGGTGAGTAGAATTTATTCAACAGGTACCCCATGGATTCTACTGGAGAAGAGGACCGACCCTCGTGTGAACATAAGGTAAGTATGTTTGTATTTTGTGTGGATGTATGTAATAAAACTTTACTTTCAAGGTGTGTGTGTATTGTCTTTTTTTGGGTATTTTTTTAGTAGTAGTACTACAGGTACCAGCGGGCCCGTTTTTCCGCCGCATGCTGGTACTTGTGGTTCTCCAAGTACCAGCATGCGGGGGAGGCTTGCTGGGCCTTGTAGTACTGCTACTAAAAACAATATATTTTCATTTTCACAAAAGGCTATCAGCCCCCCATCCGCAGCCAATTGGATGGGGGGGACAGCCTCGGGCTTCACCCCTGGCCCTTGGGTGGCTGGGGGGGGGACCCCTTGATTGAAGGGGTCCCCACTCCCCCAGGGTACCCCGGCCAGGGGTGACTAGTTGGATATTTGATGCCACGGCCGCAGGGCACTATATAAAAGTGACCCCCGGCTGTGGCATTATCTGTCCAGCTAGTGGAGCCCGGTGCTGGTTTTAAAAATACGGGGGACCCCTACTCTTTTTGTCCCCTGTATTTTTGGAACCAGGACCAGGCGCAGAGCCCGATGCTGGTTGCTTAAATATGGGGGAACCCCTGTCAATTTTTTCCCCATATTTCTGCAACCAGGATCGGCTCAAAGAGCCCGAGGCTGGTTATGCTTAGGAGGGGGGACCCCACGCAATTTTTTTTTAAGTTTTACAGTGTTTATTTAAAAAAAAAATGAACCCCAGCACACAGATCCGTCCGAGATTCATTTTAAAAAAGTCGGCAGTGTTTTGCTAATCACTGCCGTAAAAAACAGAAAAAAAAAACGAATGACATCGACATCGGAAAACCCGAAAAGGCAAAATACGGCAGCTTAGTAAATTAGTCGTAATAAATTCAAAAAGTTGCATATTTACACTTTCGATGTCATTCGTGATTGAACTTTGACCTCAAACGGGAAAACACGAATCTTAGTAAATTTACCCCAAAGAGTGAACCGAGACAGGGTGATAACTAGGGGCCCTCTAACTAAACAACAAGGCCAGGGGCTACTAACAAACCTAAAACCAAAGTATGTGCGGCTTGCCGCCAAAGGAAAAGAACAAAGGAAATGCTGACCACACACCGACACAATACTTTTGTGTACCGGCGGTGACAGCATAAGCAGAACCCTCTGCAAAACACCAGTGACAGAAATAATAACGGAATACAGCGGCCTAGGCCGACGGACGAATACTGGCAAACGGACAGTAATCCCCAATGCTGCCGACACAGACTCTCAGAACTGGAGGACAGGCAGAATCCCAAACGACAGACCGGTGGACACCAAGAAGCCAGAAACTCAACCAGGCACAGGCAAAGCCACAGGACTTCAGGATAGGAACGCTTCACGGCAGGACACGGGATCAGACACAGGAATCGACATGGGAACTGACACAGGAATCGACACAGGAAGCAGCTAGTCAGACACTGCTAGACAGGAGCTCAGGAATTGGCAGTAACAAGCTCAGAACTCAAACACTCTGGAAGACTGGAAACCTAGAAATATCACCAGCGTCTGTGAATTGCACTCAGCCAGCATATAACAGAGAGGCCTAATTAATTATGTCATGCAGCTGCCCTGTTGCATGACTCCAAACTGACAAGATGCAATTAGCAGCCAGGTGAGGCTGAACACATGGGAACAAGCTGCAATTACACAGACTCACCACCGGCAGCAAACAAGAGTATTCTTAAACAGAGCAACGGGAAATCCTGGCCTGCAAGACAACTTATAAACATAAAATAGGAATGAACCACTACCTGTGGTTCATAACAGTATCCTCTCCTAAAGGGTGAGATCCGAGCACCCCATGACACCCACGGGGAACATAAACAGAAGTATAACATAAAATACATAACCAAAATGCAAAATGGAAATGAGCCACAGCCGTGGCTCATAACAGGCTGATAGCCATAGTGTAAAAAAAAATTATATTGTTTTTGTAGCAGTAATACAAGTCCCAGCCCAAGCCTCCCCCCGCAAGCTGGTACTTGGAGAACCACAAGTACCAGCATGCGGGGGGGAAACGGGCCCGCTGGTACCTGTAGTTCTACTACAAAAAAATACCCAAATTAAAACAAAACACACACACCGTGATAGTAAAATTTTATTAAACATACTTGCACACTTACATTCATACATACTTACCTATGTTGACACAAAGCAGTCGGTCCCCTTGTCCAGTAGAATCCCGGGATACCTGTAAATAAAAATTATACTTACAAAAAATCCGGGGTAGATCGGTCCTCTTCTTTAAGTTTGTAATCCAGGGACTTGGCAAAATAAAAAAACGGATTACCCGGACCACGCACTGAAAGTTTTGAATTAAAATGGTTCTTATGATTTTTCATCTGCCCTCTCCATATTCTTGACTACAAAAAAAAAAAAAAAAAAATATTTTCATGTAATTCATGGTAATTTATGTAAATATGTACAATTATTTCCTTTATAATGATTTTTTAATTTTAATTATGATCTGTTTTTTATATTCATGATTTTGTTTTACTTTTTCTGAAATATACTACTCTGATATGTATAGAACATCCATCTTAGACTAGTTATGGTTATCCTAATGACAATACTGCTAATTCTGTTGTATATTTAATACATCCATAGTATATTCTATATTGTGTAAATAAAATGCTGCTCGAGAGGTGTGAAATGCCTAGCCGCATTTTCAGACCCGGTGGAACGCACTTCCGGTTTCAGGTGGAACGCATCGCTGTTCACGGCCACTTCCGGTTTAGCGCAACTTCCGGTTTCAGGTGGAACGCATCGCGGACCATGGTTACTTCCGGTCCGCGGATGCATTAATCATTCCACCGTAAATAACCCTCTCAATCTCTATATATTCCCTTCCTCTTTGTAAACCTTTGTGTAAGTTTATTTTATTATATTACACTTATCAAGATATTGTCAATTTTGATACAGTAGATTTATTTGATTACCATCATGCATTGCAAACCTCTCATTTCCGGTTTCACAGGATAAATAGCTCCTTTCCCCTCTCAGCTCATACACCTTGAAAAAGACCTTAGGGTTGAAACGGCGTTGGTGCATGCTGAGAGTGGATTTCTTTTATTGACCTAAGCCTGATCACCTCTGTAAGGTACACGGGGGGTTTGTTTACAGGAGGGAATTCCGGATTACCCTCTTGTTTTTGGAGTTTATCAACACTCTCTCCCCACACCCCCGCTGTTACCATACAAATAAGGTTTTCGCATTGGCTTCTGTATTTGTTTTTATTTTATTTTATTTTATTTTTATTTCAAATTGACTTTTTGTCATTCATTAAAAAGAAACATTTTTATTGAAATCGATTTCGTTGGATCCATTTTTGAAAGATACCATTATATGAGGAAATTTTCTGCTGTACATGTGAGTGAGGTACGCTGTACCTTCCATCGATCAGAAAAAGATAAAGATACCTTTATGTGCTTTCTCCCATCTTTCTCACTGTGAGTCTTGGTACGTCCCTACTCTCGAAAGAATTGGTGGTGAGACCCTGTCCTTTCTGCTATCAAGTTCCCCAATCACCAGGGCTCCATCTTCCGGACACCACTGCTTTATAGACTCTCTTAAACATACTACACATTGGTCTTTCTCTTATTTTCTCTATTTTATATATCCATTGAGGCTTCTTACCATAGACGGACGTTCTGATTGAGACCCGTTTGAAGAATACATCAAGTATTGTTGAAATTAATTATATTTACTTATTTTGCTTATGTCATAATCCAAGTAATCACCTCGTATACCCTGTATCCCTTCCCGTTTTTCCCTTCCCACCCATTCAGGCGCCTTTGATCATACCCCCTTTTTTCCATTTTGTATTGATTCTCACCTGTTGTTTGGGCAGGTTTAGGGGTTTGATTGGGCAGACTTTTCCCTGCGCCAGAGTTCACCACCCACTTTTTCTTCAGATCCATGTTTACACATGGATCCCCTTTCCCCGACTGGCGGGACCCCCCGTGACTGCTGTCAAAGAGGGTCCCTTCAGCCAATCAGGGAGCGCCACATCATGGCACTCTCCTGATTGGCTGTGCGCGCCTGAACTGTCAGTCAGGCTGCGCACTGTAGATACAATGTAGCGCAGAGCTGCTCCATTGTATACAATGATGGGGACTTTGCGGTCTGCGGTAGACCGCGAGGTTAAGTGGGGCCAACCACAAGAGTGACCCCACTTAACCTCGCGGTCTACCGCAGACCGCAAAGTTCCCATCATTGGATATAATGTAGCGCCTCTGCGCTACATTGTATCTACAATGCGCAGCCTGACTGACAGTTCAGGAGCGCACAGCCAATCAGGAGAGTGCCATGATGTGGCGCTCCCTGATTGGCTGAAGGGACCCTCTTTGACAGCAGTCACGGGGGATCCCGCCAGTCGGGGAAAGGGGATCCATGTGTAAACATGGATCCCCTTTCAGTGCGTGGTCCAGGTGATCCGTTTTTTTATTTTGCCAAATCCCTGGATTACAAATTTAAAGAAGAGGACCGATCTACCCCATATTTTTTGTGAGCATAATTTTTATTTACAGGTACCCCAGGATTCTACTGGAGAAGAGGACCGACTGCTTCGTGTCAACATAGGTAAGTATGTATGAATGTAAGTGTGCAAGTATGTTTAATCAAATTTTACTATCAAGGTGTGTGTTTTGTTTTTATTTGGGTATTTTTTTGTATTAGAACTACAGGTACCAGCTGGCCCGTTTCCCCCCCACATGCTGGTACTTGTGGTTCTCCAAGTACCAGCTTGCGGGGGGGGGGCTTGCTGGGACTTGTAGTACTGCTACAAAAATAAATATTCTTTCTTTTACACACAAGGTTATCAGCCTCCCATCCGCCGCCCTTGGATGGGGGGGACAGCCTCGGGCTTCACCCCTGGCCCTTGGGTCGCTGCAGTGGGGGGACATCTTGATTTAAGGGTCCCCACTCCTCCACGGTACACCAGCCAGGGTTGAATAGTTGGGGGGGTAATGCCACAGCCGCAGGGACCAATATAAAAGTGTCCCCCGGCTTTGGCATTATCTCTCTGACTAGTGGAGCCCGATGCTGGTGTCAAAAATATGGGGGACCCCTACGCTTTTTGTCCCCCGTATTGTTTGCAACAGGACCAGGTGCAGAGCCTGGTGCTGGTTGCTAAAATATGGGGGAACCCCTGTCTATTTTGTCCCCATATTTTTACAACCAGGACCGGCTCAAAGAGCCCGAGGCTGGTTATGCTTAGGAGAGGGGACCCCACGCAATTTTTTTCTGAATTTTTAACACTTTAAACACTTTTTTTAAGGTACACAATGAAGCCCTGCATGGATCTCACAGATCTGGCCGGGATTCATTGTGTTAAGTTCGGCAGTGTTTTACTAATCACTCCCGTAAAAAACTGGCCGAAATTACGATTGACATCGACATCGGAAAAAATGAAAATGCAGACTATGACAGCATAGTAAATGAGGCGTAAAAAATTTAAAAAGTTGCAAATTCACACATTTGATGTCATTCGTGTTTAATCTCCCTCCAAATCCTGACAATTACAAATCTTAGTAAATATACCCCATGGTGTCTACTTAATGATTTTCTATCTTTAAACTCTATCTATAGACTGGAACCCTGGTATAATTAACCTCAATAACATTCATTTCCACTCATTTCCAGTCTATTCTGAACACCTCACAATATTGTTTTTAGGCCAAAAGGTTGCACTGCAGTGTCAGACAGGATGGCACTTTTAAAAACTAGTCCCCAAAGAGCACATAATGCAAAGAAAAAAATAAGAGGTGCAAGATGGAATTGTCCTTGGGCCCTCCCAACCACCCATATGTCGTATAAACAGGACATGTACATTTCAACAAACCAATAATTTCAGCCACAGGGTCTGCCACATGACTGTGGCTGAAATTACTGGTTTGTTTGGGCCCCCACCAAAAAAAGAAGCAATTAACCTCTCCTTGCACAAACTGGCTCTACAGAGGCAAGATGTCCACCTCATCCTCATCCCCTGATTCCTCACCCCTTTCAGTGTGTACATCCTCCTCCTCACAGAGTATTAATTCGTCCCCACTGGAATCCACCATCACAGGTTCCTCTGTACTTTCTGAAGGCAATTGCTGGTAAATGTCTTCCCGGAGGAATTTATAATTCATTTTGATGAATATCATCTTCTCCACATTTTGTGGAAGTAACCTCGTACGCTGATTGCTGACAAGGTGACCGGCTGCACTAAACACTCTTTCAGAGTAATAATAATGAATAATAATAATAACTGTATTTATATAGCGCTCTTTCTCCAACAGGACTCAAGGCGCTTTGCAGACATCAAAAACAATGCACATAATACAAAAGACTTAAGTAATACAGCAATAGTTCAGCCACACAGACATAAAAGAAAACCTTAAGAACACAGAAAGCATAATGCAGGATTGGTGTAGGAATTTTGGGTAATAACTTCCAAGGGTTGTGTAGTCCACCCTCACAAGGTACCAGGTGCGGCAGCCACCTTGGGCGCACAGCGTAGGATTACCCAGGGTGGAATAGTCTCCCCCTAGAAGAGATGACACAAAATGGGGGTGATTTCAGAGTCCTAAAGTTCAGAGTAGGGTTCCAACAAAACCACCAGGTCCATGTAATTTTCATCCCATCCACAAGTGTACCAGATGAGGTAGACATGTTGGGTGCACTTTAAAAGTTACACTGTGGGAGGTGAGCCATACAAGGCCCAGTGCATATATGGGAAAACTGACACTTGTGTAGTAGTATGATGTACCCTGTATGTAGGGCGCAATGGCAGGATGTGCGATCAGTGAAGGTGGAAGAGAAAGAAAAAAAACAATTGTGGTAACCAGTGGCAGAAGGAAAATTGGGATAACATTATTATGATAAGATCATAGTACGGGTGGGTGTGAGAATGTGGGGGGCACACTCAGGAGTAATTTAGATGTCCCTGCTAAACCTGGTCCTGGTGCTCTCCCCCCCACAGATCCCTGCTTATCTTGAGGGTTAGGCCCAGAAGCAGACTTGATGTCCTTAGCTGGAGAGGTTGTAGGCCTGGTCCTGGAGATCTCATGGTAGAGGTGAGGAGGGGCCACATAATGATCTTGAGTTTTGTGGGTGTAACGCAGTCCTTCTGTTTTATTGTTGTTTTGTTTGCCTTCTGTTTCCCTTCTGTTTAACACAGGTATAACACTGATGTTGATTTTAGCTGCCACTTTATAACTAGCGACTTCATATACTAGGCACTGCAGCGTCCTAAGGGACTGGCGTCCAGACCTATACTGAATAAATAAGTCTACAGACACATGTTCATCCCAATTACAACACCCTCCCCCACACAGCAACCCTCCACCTTCAGCAAAAGGTGTTAATCAAATCTAACAAATGTAAGGTCAGTAAACCCCACTCTATCACAGTAAGTTCTTTGCATATTACAGATATAAATCCACTTAGAACAGCTTTCTAAAGTTATAATCAGACAATGTAAGTTGGAATAGTCTGCAAATATTGTTTACCTAGTAATACTTCAGTAAAAGTAGTTGGAATAGTCTGCAAATATTGATTACCTGGTGACGAGAAGGGGAGAGGAGATGTCAATTTGCAGTCGATATCAGTTGAAGATGTAACTAATGACATTCAGGTATAACACTGCTGTTAATTTTAGCTATCACTTTATAACTAGCCACTTCATATACTAGGCACTGCAGCGTCATAACGGACTGGCGTCCTGACCTATACTCACGCTGGGGGGGGGGGGGGGGGGGTGTCGAGCAACTTAGGTAAAATAAAGCCAGTTTGTGCAAGGGCATCCAAATTGCCTCTTTTTCCTGCCAGTATACATACGGACTGACATGCCTACTTGGATGCTGTCACCGATATAATCCTCCACCATTCTTTCAATGGTGACAGCATATATACAGTGACAGTAGACATGTCAGTAATTGTTGGCAGGTCCTTCAGTCCGGACCAGATGTCAACACTTGCTCCTGCCTGCCCTGCATCACCACCAGCGGGAGGGCTAAGAAATGTTATCCTTTTTCTCGCAGCCCCAGTTGTGGGCGAAAATGAAGGAGGAGCTGTTGACGGGTCACGTTCCGCTTGAATTGACAATTTACTCACCAGCAAGTCTTTGCACCTCTGCAGACTTGTGTCTGCCGGAAAGAGAGATACAACGTAGGCTTTAAACCTAGAATCGAGCACAGTGACCAAAAAGTGGTGCTCTGATTTCAACACCCTTGAATCCTGGCAAAGCGAATGAAGGGCTCCATCCACAAGTCCCACATACTTTGCGGAATCGCTCCGTCTTAGCTCTTCTTTCAATTTTTCCAGCTGCTTCTGCAAAAGCCTGATGAGGGGAATGACCTGACTCAAGCTGGCAGTGTCTGAACTGACTTCACGTATGGCAAGTTCGAAGGGTTGGAGAACCTTGTACAACACGGAAATCATTCTCCACTGCACTTGAGTCAGGTGCATTCCCCCTCCTTTGCCTATATCATAGGTGGATGTATAGGCTTGAATGGCCTTTTGCTGCTCCTCCATCCTCTGAAGCATAAAGAGTGTTGAATTCCACCTCGTTACCACCTCTTGCTTCAGGTGATGGCAGGGCAAGTTCAGAAGTGTTTGCAGGCACTCCAGTCTTTGGCACGCAGTGGCTTAATGTTGAAAGTGGCCCACATCTCCTGCACGGCCCTGTAGTTTAAAAAAAAATTCAGCACCACCAAATTAATTGTATGTGCAAAACATGGGACATGCTGGAATTTGCTCATATGTAATGCACGTACAATATTGGTGGCATTGTCCGATATCACAAATCCCCAGGAGAGTCTAATTGGGGTAAGCCATTCTGCGATGATGTTCCTCAGTTCCTGTAAGAGGTTGCCAGTGGTGTGCCTCTTACGGAAACCGGTGATACATAGCGTAGCCTGAGTTGGCATTTGCGAGATGCTGCTACTGGTGCCGCTGCTGTTGTTGCTGCGGGAGGCAATACATCTACCCAGTGGGCTGTCACAGTCATGTAGTCCTTAGTTTGCCCTGCTCCACTTGTCCACATGTCCGTGGTTAAGTAGACACTGGGTACAACCGCATTTTTCAGGACACTGAGGACACTTTTTCTAATGTCCCTGTACAGTCCGGGAATCGCTTTCCTAGTGAAGTGGAATCTAGATAGGACTTGGTACCGTGGACACTCTACCTCCATCAATTGTCTAAATCCCACTGCATTAATGGCGGATACCGGACGCATGTCTAACACCAACATAGCTGTCAAGGCCTCAGTTATCCGCTTTGTAACAGGGTGACTGCTGTCATATTTCATTTTCCTCACAAAGGACTGTTGGACAGTCAATTGCTTAGTTGAAGTAGTACAAGTGGTCTTCCAACTTCCCCTCTGGGATGACGATCGACTCACAGCAGCAACAACAGCAGTGGCAGCAGCAGAAGTAGGCGTACCACTCAAGGATCCTCCAGAGCAATTCTGGTTAGGAGAGGACTCATCAGTCATGACAGTGACGTGGCCTGCAGGACTACTGACGTTCCTGACTGAGGAGGAAATTGATGTTGAGGGAGTTGGTGGTGTGGCTTGCAGTAGCTTGGGTACAACAGGAAGAATGGATTTAGGTGTCAGTGGACTGCTTTCGCTCTTACCCAAAGTTTCTGAATTTGACACTGACTTCTGATGAATGTGCTGCAGGTGCCATTTAAGGGAGGATGTTCCTAGGTGGTTAATGTCCTTACCACTACTTATAATGGATTGACAAAGGCCACATTCGGCTTGACATATGTTTTCCGGAATTGTGGAGAAATAATTCCACACCGAAGAGGTGGCTTTTTTGGTTTTTTGCCCAAGCATCACAATGGGCTTCTTCATTCCACGGACAACAGGTGTCTCCCCTGGTGCCTCATTTAAACAAACCACATCACCATCAGAATCCTCATCGTCAACTTCCTCCTCAGCTCCAGCAACACCCATATCCTCATCCTGGTGTACTTCAACAGTGACATCTTCAATTTGAATATCAGAAACTGGACTGTGGGTGCTACTTCCAGTACTTGCAGAGGGCGTACAAATGGTGGAAGGAGCCACCTCTTCCCATCCAGTGTTGGGAAGGTCAGGCATCGCAACCGCCAACACACTTGGACTCTCCTTGGGGATTTGTGAACGTACAGTTCTTTTCTGTGCTTTTCCCAGCATAACTCTTTTCATTTTTCTAGCGGGAAGATGAGGGCTTCCATCGTCATATGAAGCTGAACCACTAGTCATGAACATAGGCCAGGGCCTTAGCCGTTCCTTTCCACTCCGTTTACGTTTCTCCTCAGACCATTTCAGTTTACTTGTTTTGGGTCTTTTTACTGAACTTTGGATTTTTGGATTTTACATGCCCTCTACTATCACATTGGGCACCGTGCCTTGGCAGACGATGTTGATGGCATTTCATCGTCTATGTCATGACTAGTTGCAGCTGCTTCAGCACTAGGCGGAAGTGGTTCTTGATCTTTCCCTATTTTATCCTCCAAATTTTTGTCCTTCATTATTTTTCTGGAGTTATATAACAATATGCAGGAGAGTGTACCCCTACACCACACAGGGCAAAACCTGTAAAAATTATTTGGATTTATTATTAATAATCCCTTTATTTGGAGTAAATAATATACAGCACAGGACAGCACCACTGGACTTATACAGCAGTACCGTTGGAGTTATATGGCAGTACCGCTGGACTTATACGGAAGTACCCCTGGTCTTATACGGCAGTATCGCTGGACTTATACGGAAGTACCCCTGGGCTTATACGGCAGTACCGCTGGACTTATACAGCAGTACTGTTGGAGTTATACGGCAGTACCGCTGGACTTATACGGCAGTACCCCTGGACTTATACGGCAGTACTGCTGGACTTATATGGCTGTACAGGACACCACCACTGGAGTGACTGGTCTGATGCAGCACAAGACACCACAACTGGACTGGATTTTTACATCACCACTGGACTTATTGCAGCACAGGACACCACCACTGGACTTATGGCATCACAGGACACCACCACTGCACTGATGCAGCACAAGACAGCACCACTGGACTGGACTTATACAGCACTGGACTTATAGCAGCACAGGACATCACCACTGTGACTGGACTGATGCAGCACAAGACACCACCACTGGACTGATGCAGCACAAGACAGCATCACTGGAACGATACAAAAGAGCAGGTCACCACCCCACGCGCCATGCCACTATCCCGCAAAGACACTGAGGGGACATGTCCTCTCGCTACACTCTCCAGGACTGGAGTGAAAATTGTGGCGATGCGCGGCTCCTTATATGGAATCCAAAACCCGCGAGAATTCGACAGCAGGATAATGACGTTTTGCCTCGTTCTTGTTTCCGAGTCTGGTGGGAAAACCAGAGCTGGACTCGGATCTGGACTCGGTGCGTGAAGTTCAGGGGGGGTCGGTACTCAGGGAACCAAACCCACTCATCTCTAGTAATTAGGTTCTGAGTTTCTTTTCTTTTTTTTCCCAAACATTTTTATTGGAGTTTTCAGTGGTACATGAATTTCAATAACAAGTATATATAGAAATATTCAATAAGCAGATATTCAATATGCGTGAGAACATGCGATGCAGAGATAATCAAATTCAGGGTCCTGGGATGTGCATTATATTTCTTAATACATTTTACTTCTGTGTAATATTAGAGTTTAGAATGAAACTTAAAATTCTAGTTTCATGGCACATCGTATCGCTAAACATCTAAAATCAAAACTATGTAAACCAGACAAGACACACACATTAGGGAAGAGGGGGGTGGGGGTTGAGAGTTATAGAGATGTCAAGAAGAGAACATTATGACGGATGCTAAGGTGCAATATTCAAATTGGTGATGGTATTTCAGCGGGAGTCATTGTTAGAAAATGAATCCATTGTAGTGGAAGAGTGGGAGGAGAGAGAGAGTCTTGAGGATTAATATGGGTCATCATTCCATGTTTGTTGGTTGTATCTTCCTGAGGACAAAAGTACGGATTCCAGGTGTGGGGGACAGCAAGGAGTTATGACACTGTAAGGTAATTTACCCTAATAAATAGTACATCTTAATAAGTACGGTGATTCTGGGGACACCAGCACACCCTAGTGATGTAGATTTGTTAGTTAGGAGTATTAAATAGAATCTGGGCCTTATGCCATTCGATATTTCCAAAATATTTAGATAATTTATTCATGTCGTTTTCATCAAGGGAATCTATGTATGGATCCCATCTGTTGTGAAGGGTCCTGGTATTTCCAGAATCACTGAGCACAGAAGAACGAATATCAAAATATAATATTTGTAGTAATCTAGTTTTAAGCTCAAGTATCGTAGGAGCAGATTTCTTGATCCAATGAATCAAGATAAGTTTTTTGGCAATTGTGAGAATAATAACGATGATATAAAGACTTTTTAAAAAACGCATTCTGGAGCATGCATACAACATTAAGAATGCACTAAGAGATCTGAATAATTAAAAAAAAAACTTACCAGTGTAGCAAGACATTTCTTGCGGTTCCATGAGAGCGATCATAAAAAGATGAAAATCTATGGACTGGAGCATATTGAATTAGGAATCAGAGGAGGTAACAGAACTCCTAAAAAAAGAACCCAGATACATTTTTTTGCTGGACACCCTGACTCCCTCTGGACTTAATGAGGAGATACACTACTCAGCATTTATATGATATCTCTTTTTCACGATATTAATATTACAACAGGTGATGGGATCACTAGGTTGTAATTTAACTATAAGGTCATTGGACATCATGACATTGAATCATAATAACATGTATAATATGCATGTATCATACTATGAGTCCAGACTTGTTCTGATACTCCTCTGAAAAGATGTGAGAAAGGGCCTTTCGGTTCTCCTTTCCAAACATGTCCTAATATTCAGTGTAGGAAGACCAATCTATAACTCCCATGTGATTTGTGTGTTATTGCTTATGTGAATTAGTCTAATCTTACCAATATATTTGGATCAATTTTGTGCATGAATACATATATACAACGATACATCTATTCATTAACATAGGGGACTCTGTACTTAATATTGGAGAATTAGACCTTTCAATATAATACATAATATGTATATATTTTAAACACTTACCTCTTTATCAGTAGATCATGAGCATAAGATTGTTGTGTACATCCATAATAGACTTTGATCAATACAGTACTACTCTTATTATCTTTCTATTACACTTACTTGATGTAATGCAGAAATCTCAGATTTCTATACAGTACCATACTTACTGTTACCTTATTAGACTTACTTGACACAGTGCACAAATTCCACCTGATGTTATGCAGAAATTTTGGATTCATGTACAGCACCATACTTACCGTTACCTCGCTAGATTTATCTGACACAGTGCATACATTTCAGACTTATGTATATTATACTTACCGAATAAGAACAACAGTTTCCGGATAAGCACTTAAGTTTGAGAGTAATGTTAGTAACTCGGCATTATGAATAGGATTGGGATGTATTTGTGGTAATATTTTATTGTCCAGTCACCATTTAAAGTCAGATGATTGATATTTATCATAAGAATGGTTATCCATACAGAACACGTTATCAGGATATGAATGCTGTTATTCACTTTCACATATGGGAACACTTATACCTAGTAGTATAAAATTATATCCTAGGCAGTGTGGATTGAATGTCCATATCTTGCACATATCAATTCACACTCTTATCACATATCATTTTTGTTTCACTAATATGTGCTTAATGGCACTTCCAGAACACAGTATGGTGTCACAACACAGATATGGTTTTACCTTTTTTTCTTTTTATATATACAGATATCGTCACGACCCTGTGGCATGGTTTTGAGTAGTTTTATTAGTCACAGTGTGGGTCTCATTTATATTTGTTCACGTTTGTTATATTTGGTTTGTTTGCACAAATCACTAATAATGTTTATTAATAGTTTTTACACAGTTGACTGTGATATAGTCAACCTATACACACAGCCTCTCCGTGATAATATATATACTGATTGCATCACCAGCTTTTCTGACTTCAACCTCTTATATCTGATACACTATTTATCTTAAAGTGTTTGAAAATCACTGACATATGGATGTTGTGAGACCCCATAATGTATTAGGTATGGACTGCATCATTGTAGGATCCACATCTATAATCTGATCCACTGTTTATTAATCTGTATGAAAAGGATCGTGAGCGCCAGACTTAAAGATCAAGGGCTCATTTAGTGTCTGCGTAAAAATCAGCTGTCTAATACAATATATAGGGTAGTACATATATATATATATTCCCATAAAGAAATGGATAGGTTATTAATAGAGTTATATATCGATACTAAATATTATTACATTCTGACATATGAGCAATTTAAATCATTTAATATCACATAATATGTGGTTATTATTATAAATTACGGACATATATAAATCTAAAAATTATAGGATCGATGTAAATAATCCAATCACTATATCATCTTGCTCTGGAAGGGAGGACAATCATATTTAACGTAGGATAAGCATAGGATGCATAATATAGTCCTATTACTCTGATTGACAGATAGCCGGTGCACTAGTTCACGATCATTACAAGCAGGAGCCTATGCGGCTAATTAGAAGTAACAGTTTTCCTTTTTAAAACACAAATGTCTTGATAACAATTGGATCATTCACGTCTACGGCCTCCTATAAATATGTCATGTCCGGTGGGCGCCGTTTACTATAGTGCCATGAGGAAGCCTATGAGCGAAATGTGCATTGGCTAAACAGCTACTGTGTCTTATGTGTAAAATACTGATATAAAATGTCCAATGAATTTATGCAATGTACCGTATAATACAGGAACTACTATGCACAAAGGTATAGCCAGTATATAGGAGTGTACAAGATGAGCGGCTTAACGGCCCGTCTAGCTGCAGAATACACGGTGACAGCTGAAGTGAGATATCAGTGACGGCACCGTGGATTACGTGGCAGCGGCTGCAATAGTTTAATAACTTCATTACAAATGTACCGTTTATAGCCGCTGATCATACTTTGTCGTCTGAAAATATATATCCTTCACGGCACTTTGGATTATACCAAAGTGGCCATTAGAATTGAATATTAACATATGTCCTGTATAACTGCAGGCTCTATTACGACACAGTGATACGAGTATTTGTCATGGTATTATAACTGTGTTATTACGGCCTCAGTAACCTAGTAAATTAATAATCTCTGTGCTCCGCAGATTTGTGGACTACACGGGGATACCCTATCATTAGGATCTGCCACGGCAGGGCGATCTTGTTACAGCGGCTATGATTATTAAAATAACACTCCGATTCATGGTTATATAACATGGTATTCCTGGCTATACCATATCTGATATGACACTAGAAGTATCTTATTATATTAGTGGTCAGACGGCGTGAACTGCCCGCAGTTACATAGTGATAGTATAACCCCTATATTTGCCATAGCAGGATAGCTATGGCAGTTGTATTTATATAATACAGTAAATGGGTAGTCTCTTATTGGGCTACTATTAACACGAGACTGCATAATTGGCATTACAGGCAAGAGACGTTAGTTTATATTCACTGTAATTGCGAGTGACCAAATATATAAGTTCTAGTTGACACATATCTAGTGTTCTTTTGCTCACATCAGAGCCGGCCATAGGTATAGGCAAACTAGGCAATTGCCTAGGGCATTTGATATGCGTAGGGGCATCATCAGCTTCTGCTGATTAAAATGATATGCGGCATGCCTATATTCTGTGTGTAGCATTTCATATGCAGATACAGCCACAGTCTCACACAGTATATAGGCATGCCGCATATCATGTTAATCAACAGAAGCTGCTTGTACATCCTAGCCACATAGCAATGCAAATAAGATGCATTTTCATAAAAAAAAAGGTGCCCGACGTTAGCATTGAGGCAAGATTTAATTGGATATGTGAGGATACGGGTTTCTTCTAATCACTCAGACACAGAGCCGATGAAACCAAAGTGATTGTTTATTTCTCACAGCACACAGGAATAGATAATTCACAGGAAACAGACGTAAATATAGCCCAGAAACAGTATACAGGTAGCAGTCCAGATAGTAAGTCCCAGTAGAGGATTTAGGTCCACAGCAATTCCGTGCAGAAGTTCCAGATAAACAAGTCCATACAGCAGAACTATCACTGAGTCCACACAGCAGTGATAGCAGATTAGTCCCTGCAGTAGTAAGTACATATAAGTCCACACAGCACTGTTGATGCGTTCCACAAGGTACCCTGGCAGAGAATCACCCCTTAGCCAGAGTCCTGCGACTAACATGCAGAGCTGACCTGCGCAACCTCTTTTAAAACCTTCCAAATGCCCATCATGCCGCGCTCACCTGGGGAGGAGACGCAGGTTCCTGATTGGTGGTATCCCACCTCAGGTATTTCCCTACTCCCTCCCACAGCTGGCCTTCTCCTGCTGACCACATGCTGGGTCAGGCTCCGCGATGTCTGTCAGAGACCAGGATGGAACAGAGGACAGTAAACAGAAGGGACAATGACAGGGAAATTGGATTAAGTCCTGATTGTCCCCTGTGGAGGAGAAGCTTCAAAGAGACATTACCTGGTCCTCAAATGTATTTCCTGGGTGACCATATGAGGATCATAGATGGACTCAATAGGCATAGCAATGATAACCTGTAGTAACCTCATACCAGACTGGCATCCTCCTACAATAACATAACATGGCAGCACTAGGTGCCAGGTCACAGCACACCTGTATTTACCTGGGTAAGATTATAGTACAGAATATATAGGCTAATGGATGAACACACACATGGGGTAATAGTGACACAAGCCAGAGAGACATGGGAACAGAAGGAATAAAAAGTACATTAAACGCTATAAAGATTGAAACACCACAAATACAGTATTAGCCCCTGCCTATATCTTTACATTCCTTCCTCTACTTTTTGTTCCTCGTTCCGAAGTGTTGAGGAAACATTACCACCCAGGAGCGGTGGGTGCAGGGGAGAGAATATCATGCATGTGTGTACCACCTGAGTCCCACAGGGTGATGTCACACCAGACCCATGTGGTAAGAGGCAGTAGTGTTAAACAACCAGCAAGGACAATATTACAATATGACACATTCATTTTCACCAGCAGGGGATTTAGCAATTCAGATGTTGGGTATCCCCACTCCGCAACATTGCAAACTTTTACACCCGGCCCACCTATTGGGTGTACTAATACCTGTGCCTCTGGCACAACGGGGCAGGGTGTACCTTCCACCTCCCCCCCTTGCACAAGGAACAGTTGCCTAAAGGCAGGCCAATGTTGGGGTTCTGCCCCCGGCACTTCCGCAACTCTGTCCAGTCCTTCCTTCCTCAAACCCCAACTAGGGGGCTGGCAAATTTCTGTACAGCACGTGGTCTCAATACCCAGTGCTGAGGATGGACCCTTCATCAGAAACAATTCAGCTGGTGGCTGCAGGGGAGTCACCAGCACAGGCTGGTCCTGTGCCAGCGCTCCCCCCTCAAAAGCCAGTATCTCACCTGCAGCTCCTTCTGCGCACTCCTCCTCCTAGATAACCTCCTCCCCCGCCAGTCCTGTGCGCTTGGTAGCTGGTGGGGTACCAGTCAGGGTTTTAACAACTGAAGCTTCCACAATTATCTCCACAACTTTCTCTTGCTCTGCAGATGGAAGGGGTGTGGGTGGCACTGTGCCTTCACCCTGGTAAAGGAGACAAGGTAACAAGCGGCATCTCCCAACCTCCACTTGATCTTTAGTTGCTTGGGCCTGGCTTATGGCAGGCACATCCCTCGGCACATAGTTAGAGTCCACAACACTTTCACAGGTATTACGGTGGTGCAACACATCCTTTTCTGGTTCCTGCTCTGATATTATGTTAACAGTCTCTGCTACCAATGTCACTGTTGAATCACAGGGTACGTACCAGTATTCACATCGCAGCTCCTCATTCTCCAAATCGTTAAAATGGAATAATCCTTCATAATCTTCTTGTGGAGTTAGGGTAGCAGGAGATACACAGGGCATTTTCTCATCAGCCTTCCTCAGTGAAATGAATGGGGCTGCCGTTGCCAATCCATCGCGATGAGCCTCCCCCAGCTGAATAAGCTGGGCATCCTGGAGCAAAAGGCCATCCGTGACTGGTATGTTTGTAGTCGGGAGTGGAACAATACTCCCCCATCCATGGTGATCTCTTGGGCACAGTCTTCATTGATTCCCTGGCAGCTGGTTACTAGGTCTACATCTTCCACCTCAGCAAAAGGGAAGGTGTAGCGCAGCTCCTCCTGGGATGTCTGTATTGTGGGCATAGCCTTCACTTCAGCGCTAGCCTCTCCCAGCATAGTACACCGGGCAACTGCTTCCCTTGGGTGTGGGAGAAGCTGTTGCAGACGGTGCCTTTCTGCATCCACCCTGCAACACTGGTCTAGCCATGCTGGGGTATCCAGGAGCCCCCGATCCATTGCCCCTTCCTCTGCCACAATGAAGCACTCCTCCAGACACTCCAGTTGTTCCCACACACTCATCCCTGGGCCGAGACGAAGGATCCACGTCCGGTAATCGGTGAACGCTTTTGTTGGATCCCGCTGATCCTGGAGAACAAGCTGGAGGATTTCCCTGCGAGTGCAGAATTGGAAAGGGATGCCTCGCAGCTGGCATTCTGCTATCAGCTCCTCCATGCTCATTTCTTCCAATGTGGTTATGGGCCCCGTTGACAAGGACTTTGCTCCCTTGGTAACAGGCACTTGCAAGGCGGACCCCTCAGTCATCTGCCCGAGTTGCAGCGGCGCCATTTTGGATATTTCCTCTGGCTCTAACCCAGAAGATAATTGATTCTGGACTTGCCCTTCAGCCTCAGAATATTGACTTCTCTGCATCATTTGGGTCACTGTAGCACTCACTTCCTCTGTGAATTCTACAAACTCTGGCTCCCCCAGCAGATTCCATGAGGCTGCCTCACTTTTACAGTGCAGGAATGCATCCCCCAGGTAACACAACTTGTCCTGTATGCTGGATACTCTTCAGCCACTGATCATCCGCATAGCTTCATTCCAGTACTCCCAAATGTACTGCATCTTTATAGCACTCAATAACAGTACCGGCTTTCCAGCCTGCCGATACACCGACACACCTCCATCCACGAGCTCCTCTGCCCTGGGAGACTTGAGGCGTTCATTTTCTTTCCGTGGAAACATTTTATTTTGCACAGGACTGACACCTGCTCACTTGTTACCACCTCACTGCAGATCCTCTTGCATTACATATGGCCTGATCCTCTGTTCTCTGCTGGGCCTTCACGCTTCCTGCGGTCGTTGTTTGGTGTCTGAATGATCCCACCGCTGCCGCCAAATGTGAGGATACGGGGTTCTTCTAATCACTCAGACACAGAGCCGATGAAACCAAAGTGATGGTTTATTTCTCACAGCACACAGGAATAGATAATTCACAGGAAACAGAGGTAAATATAGCCCAGAAACAGTATACAGGTAGCAGTCCAGATAGTAAGTCCCAGTAGAGGATTTAGGTCCACAGCAATTCCGTGCAGAAGTTCCAGATAAACAGGTCCACACAGCAGAACTATCACTGAGTCCACACAGCAGTGATAGCAGATTAGTCCATGCAGTAGTAAGTACATATAAGTCCACACAGCACTGTTGATGCGTTCCACAAGGTACCCTGGCAGAGAATCACCCCTTAGCCAGAGTCCTGCGACTAACATCCGGAGCTGACCTGCGCAACCTCTTTTAAAACCTTCCAAATGCCCATCATGCCGCGCTCACCTGGGGAGGAGACGCAGGTTCCTGATTGGTGGTATCCCACCTCAGGTATTTCCCTACTCCCTCCCACAGCTGGCCTTCTCCTGCTGACCACATGCTGGGTCAGGCTCCGCGATGTCTGTCAGAGACCAGGATGGAACAGAGGACAGTAAACAGAAGGGACAATGACAGAGAAATTGGATTAAGTCCTGATTGTCCCCTGTGGAGGAGAAGCTTCAAAGAGACATTACCTGGTCCTCAAATGTATTTCCTGTGTGACCATATAAGGATCACAGGATGGACTCAATAGGCATAGCAATGATAACCTGTAATAACCTCATACCAGACTGGCATCCTCCTACAATAACATAACATGGCAGCACTAGGTGCCAGGTCACAGCACACCTGTATTTACCTGGGTAAGATTATAGTACAGAATATATAGGCTAATGGATGAACACACACATGGGGTAATAGTGACACAAGCCAGAGAGACATGGGAACAGAAGGAATAAAAAGTACATTAAACGCTATAAAGATTGAAACACCACAAATACAGTATTAGCCCCTGCCTATATCTTTACAGGATACATCTGTATCCAAGCAGAGGCAGAGGTCACAGTGTTAGTGGCAGTGTGAGTGCTGTGTGCATGTGAGTGGGTTGGTTGTGCAATAGTGTTCAGAATATGTGTAAGGAGCATGTGTGTCATGTAAAAATGCATTAATGTGCAACATGTGTGTAGGGGGCACTATGTGTGTCATTATGTGTATAAGGGCATTAATAATGTGCGGCATATGTGTAACAGGGTACTACTGTATGTGTGTAATTATGTGTATAGGGGCACTAATAATGTGCAGTAAATGTGTAGGGGGCACTATGTGTGTCATTATGTGTATAAGGGCATTAATAATGTACGGTATATGTGTAAGGGACATTATGTGTAAAAGGGCATTAATAAAGGTTGTCATAATGTGTAAGGCGCATTATGTTTATAAGGACATTAATAAGGTGTCTCATGTGTAAGGGGCATTACTGTGTGGAATTATGTGTATAAATGCATTACTAATGTGTGGCATTATGTGTATAAGGTGCTCTACTATGTGGTGTTGCGTATAGAAAGGGCACTACTGTGTCATCTAATGTGAATAAAGAGCAATATAGTGTGGTGTAATGTGAATAAGGAGCAATTCAATGTGATGTAATGTGAATAAGGGGCTCTCCTGTGAGGAGTAACGTTTATAAGATAAAGTGATACTACTGTGGGATGTAATATGAATTATGGACACTATCGCAAGATCAAATGTGAATAAAGGTGCAGTACTGTTTGGCGTAATTGGAATTGGGGTTACTATTGTGTGGCCATGCCCCTTGCCAGCAAAAACACACCCCTGTTTGGGCTGTGCGCCAAATGTGCGAACTGTTCCTGGTTAAAATATAGGGGGTGCAAACACCAATATAAGGACTGCTATGGATGAGGGGTGATGGTGCTGGGAAAGAGGTGCAAGGTCAGAGGCGGAACCAGCGGTGGTGCTAGGGGGCACCAGCCAAAATCTTGCCTAGGGCATCATATTGGTTAGGGCTGGCTCTGGCTCACATCATATGTGACTAATTTATAATAGCAAAACACTTGTGTCTACTTCTAGCATTATAATAATACAGGCATAGTACTTAACATCCTAAGGGTAGGATTACCGGAGATACCAGATAACATTTTGGTATACAGCAACTATCATCCTTTAAAACTATCTGAAAGAGGATATAAAATATCAAATGCTTATACCTATCAGTACATTTATCACTCTATTATTTCTGGACTACACTCTCTTGAAGAGTCTCATTTTGATGTGACTACCTTTAGATCTCTCTTTGCATACATTTAGCTTTCGCATATTATATAGAGAACCAAATGGTTCATACATATCAGGACTATTTAATAATAATTACACACAATGAATATGACACATTAGCCTTGTTTTTAATCTTTATTCACTTTATTTTCATTCTTGTTCACTTTCTTTACTATTTTTTATTACTTCGCTTTACTTTGAATAAAGGACAATACAAGTCCAGTAAATAAATTAATTATATACAAGATAAATAAACATCCATTGTGGCATTCTGCCTATATTTTAGAATATGACAGGGGTTTTAATTAACTTATGTCGAATACTGTGACTGAGGCAACCTGCTGAAGGCCTAACAGTTATGTGTGTGCACTACGGGATAGTACGTATATTATGTATACATCCAATAAGCAAAGGGTTCTCATATTCACTAGTGTAATATGAAAGCATAACAGAATCCATTTTGATTCTAGCTAGATGATATAGCAAATTCATCTTGAACTTTATACACACCCTGAGAGAAAAACAACTTTGTTGGCTGAATATTGTTTCCAACTACGCACTTTCTAAAAGCTCATAGAGACCAGATGTAATTCCTAATATGGACACAGCTGAAGCTCACGAGTATCTTTTTAGTATTCTTGACAATTGTCCCAATATTGCATAACTCTATTGCCTAACACTGTATTCCTGAGGTATGAAATCATATGGGAGGGACATACAAAAGGGGCGTAACTGTGTATTATATAAAACTCATTGTTGATACGTGTATCGGGTTGTTGTTAAATGATTTGACACAGGACTAGAGAATGCTACCTCTTCCCTGTATACGGGCGTGGCCCTTTGAATAAATAATAATTGATTTTTATAAATCCATTTTCAATTCATTCTTTTACCTAACAACCCAAACAGCAACAAGATGGTTAATTTAGTTAATCCAAGAGAATTCAACAGATGGGGACTCGTCCGGGATTTTTTTTTTTTTTTTGTTCTTATATTTTCTGATTACAGTTATGCTGTAGAAAGAAATTGGCAGAATTTTCTACAGGTTATCTGGTAAAGATATTAATTTTTATATTAAAACTGGAGTAGATAGTTTGTATAACAAACATTTCTAGAGTATTGCTTATGCAGAGGTTCCCAAACTGTGTGCCGTAGCTACCTGGGGTGCCTAGGACACTTGCAGGGGTGCCCTGGGTTGATGATACAGGACCAATTCAAATTATCCAGTGCTGGTGGCTGCCAGTCATAAAATATGTGGCCAAACAGAAGCAAATATCCCTCACCACACAACTGACTCTAAGGATGACATATAAACGCCATCTACTTAATGTAATATCTATTTTTACATTTCTCAATAATAAATTTTTTTTCCTAGGGGTGCCGTGAAAAAAAAAATTCTGATATTCTAGGGCCACATGATTAAAAAAAAATTTGGAAACCCCTGACTTATGCTTATTATGATCTATCTTGTTAGATGAAAAAAAATCAAAGCTCACTGAACACTTTTTTTTTCTTTACTGCGTCATGGCTTACACTGCTGCTGGAAAGGAGGGGGCACGTTTCTGCGCTGTTACAGCCCTCCTAGCTCTCTGTGCTTTTACACAGCATTGGAAACTGAAGGGGTTTTCTTTTCTTTTCTTTTTCTGCTGCTGGCAGACCTTCTCACAATATATTGCATTAAAGAATATTTGCGTATTAAACAATACCATATGGAAACTTCACTTCATAGTTAGATAGTAACATTAGATAAACACATATTTTTAACTACAGATCTGCCAAAAGCCATTTGAACACGGACATCAACTTTTGTTTCCTCCGTTCACAAATATATATATATATATATATATATATATATATAAACTTTATTTCAAAACTTGTAACCATGCCAATCACAGACAGAAGGTTTCCATTAGACACAGATCTGAGAATATACTTAACTGAACATTATGTTCCACACACAAAAAAAACCATAACACAAAAATTTAAATAGTTTGCAAACTTCAATTTCTTGCAGATTTCAACAGTTTTGCCGATTTCAAAATACGCTTAGTATTGGTTGATCAGGCCAATATTATACAGCATGATTGAAATGCAAAACATATACTGTACCCTTTGTCACAGTACTATACAAAATTTGTGCTTCTATGGAATATTTCTTCCATACATGATATGCACACTTAGAGTTAATCCTCCCTGCTCTTCCCATACGCTGGAAAAATTTGCAATCCCTGCAATTTTTCACACACGCGACACGTCTGTCAACTGGGAAGCTGCAGTAGATCCTCTTATCACAACTACAATCACAAAGCAACATGCTTAGGTTATGCTTAAAACAACCAGCAGCTCTTAGCAGCTCAGTATTGCAATATATAGTTACACTCAAATACATATAATCCCTATAACCTCGGGTTGTTCACTCTATTTTTTAAAGTACTCTTCTTACACACGTGTAGCTGACTAACAAGGGGAGGTGGTCTATGTGCTTTTTACTTTATTTGGCTCTTGGTCCAAAGCACTTATTCACGCAATCATTCATAGAGTGAAAAACACAGGTCACTGTTTCTTTGCTCAAATCTTTGAATTAATTTTGGTATTCTTATTTACATGCAACAGCATCTGTCAATCATCATTTCCGAGTTACTTGGTCCTTCAACCGATTTGGACATAATTTTGGTATTAATTTTACAAACAAGCAACAACAAACAGGTCCCTGAGTTATTTTACTAGTTTTTTGTCAATCTCTCCACTCCTATTCTCATATTATAAAAAATACAATCACACAGACAGCTGGCAGGTATAGAAACAGCATGTACTGGAATACAGCACATACCATGGTATTCTATACTTACCAGTGCTGTAATGACTTGGGATGTTCCTTCCATCATCAGCTGCTGGCTGGCTGGCACACCCCTTTGAGAATTTGATGAAGAGATCGAGATCTATAGTTCCAAGGACATAGCCCCCATCTGTTGAATTCTCTTGGATTAACTAAATTAACCATCTTGTTGCTGTTTGGGTTGTTAGGTAAAATAATGAATTGAAAATGGATTTATAAAAATAAAGTATTTTTCAGTGAATATGTATATGTGCCAAGACATTCCATAGGATGGACACAGTCCAAGAAAAGTTTGCTTGGAAGCACATAATGGGTGTGCATGAAAAAACGTATTGTTTGTGTGGACTGGCCAGTCTGAATGATATGTTGAAATAAGTAAAGAAATGTAACCAGTATGTGGATGATATACCTTTGTGCTATAAATTATTTGAAGTATTGGTGTCAGATACTAAACAGTTGTGTTTTTTTTTACAGAAAAGACCACAAGGTGTCGCAAGACAAAAGTCAACGGTGTGCTGACATAGTTAACTACCTAGATCATTATTTGGCGCTAGGCCAAAGATAGTTTAAACCCTTAGAGGGTGGAGCCTTGGTATACATATATTGATAGAAAGATATGTATGACCAGATGATAAATCTCTAGATACAGTAATTTTTTTTTTTTTTTAAATGCTATATGCATACATTTAAGTTCATAACCAAAGAAATTATAGAAGGTAATACAATATTACACTTTATCATGAATAATACATTATAGATACACAGTCAGAGCCAAACCATCCACTCATGCATAAGCAAGAACATATATGTTTAATACTGAGTATATAGGTTTAATACTGAGGTTAAGCAGTAGATTTTATATGATGTGTACATTTTACCTCTGACAGTATGCAACTTAGATATAAAATGCAATTTACATTTGATGTGATTACCAAAACTTTATAGAGTCGTGACTCGTGATAATAGTGAAACACGGTACATGTGTATAGATACAACAGTATCTCAAGAAAGAACCACTGGTGATAATATTAGCTACACATATCGGGTGTATTTCAGTTAGTGGAAATAAAATAGGTCAATAATACACGAAAAAAAAATTATCTTATGTAGATAGAAAAGGTTGATTTAAGGGAATGTGAAAGGATTGTTACAATATACTAACCTAAGGTTTCTAGATGTGCTAGATATAATGAGTTAGGTATATAAATAGTAATGGTTACATAGGATGTTCATTAAAGTTTATGATTTAATAAATGTATTTTACTAGGAGTAGATTCAAAGGTTAAAAGAAGATATCATACATAACGGGGAATGGTAGTTGTCACCATGTCCTTAGGATATGATATATAATTGATTACCTATTAATTCTAAAAATGTTTGTTATTTAAGAAGATTGATTTAGCAATTTTATACAAAAACATATATTAACTTGAGAAAAGTTTTCTTGCAGGATGAACTATTCCTAAAAAGAGTAATTGACTCAGTAATCAGGAAACATGTTCCTGCCACCAGAGTATCAATAAAACCTCGAAGTGGTAAAGGTGGCTAATAAGTTCTCCTATGGCTAATGAAGTCGTATGATTAATCAACTGGAAGTTGACGTTTTATTTCAATTAAATTATTGATAACATGATTGGTCTTTATGATAGGATATTCCAGAACTGTGGACATTTATGATGATTCCAGGACATTGGACATGAACTATTACGATACCATATTGTTCTACATTCTTTAATACCACAAATTGGAGGATATTGTTGATTTCAGGAAACAGCACTTTGAGCTCACTGCTGTGCTTATTTGACCAAAGACATTACGGATCCTGATACGTGTAATGCCAAGTATATAAAGGAGGTCCATGATATAAAAGAACTTTAACCAAGGCATTATGATATGGACTGGAAAAGATAAATGTTTAAATCCTAGTATTCAATTTCAGGATTAGGAAAATGTTTTTAAATATATTGTATGTGATTGTATGTGATGATGTATTCTGTGATGAGGTTTATTCTTTGGTAACCCCGATGTGATTATAGACATTCATTTGATGTTCACCGCATACAGGTGCGGCCTATGTTGTATTTAGAAGGCTACTGTCAAACGCAGAATAGCAATACTACATGAAAAGATTATTAGTGAACTATACGTTCCCAGAAATTCTCCTGAGATGACAGGGCACATGGATAATGTCCCTGATCAAAGGGTGGAGCTGTCGAATACTGTGACTGAGGCAACCTGCTGAAGGCCTAACAGTTATGTGTGTGCACTACGGGATAGTACGTATATTATGTATACATCCAATAAGCAAAGGGTTCTCATATTCACTAGTGTAATATGAAAGCATAACAGAATCCATTTTGATTCTAGCTAGATGATATAGCAAATTCATCTTGAACTTTATACACACCCTGAGAGAAAAACAACTTTGTTGGCTGAGTATTGTTTCCAACTATGCACTTTCTAAAAGCTCATAGAGACCAGATGTAATTCCTAATATGGACACAGTTGAAGCTCACGAGTATCTTTTTAGTATTCTTGACAATTGTCCCAATATTGCATAACTCTATTGCCTAACACTGTATTCCTGAGGTATGAAATCATATGGGAGGGACATACAAAAGGGGCGTAACTGTGTATTATATAAAACTCATTGTTGATACGTGTATCGGGTTGTTGTTAAATGATTTGACACAGGACGAGAGAATGCTACCTCTTCCCTGTATACGGGCGTGGCCCTTTGAATAAATAATAATTGATTTTTATAAATCCATTTTCAATTCATTCTTTTACCTAACAACCCAAACAGCAACAAGATGGTTAATTTAGTTAATCCAAGAGAATTCAACACTTACAATAAACAATTTATTTTAAAATGAAATGTTATTGGGTTGTGTGCACCGCATTAGTAGCTGATTTCTTTTCTCCTTCCCCTCCCTATGGGGAATTTACCTCATCAGATGATAGGAATGAATCTATATTTTGTGGAGCCTAAGTTCCAATTATCAAAATGGAATAAAAGGCAGGCGTCAGGGGAGAGAATCAGAGAAAGGTTAAGCATAGAATTAATGTGAGCCATTGTTTTGGCACAGAAGCGTCTAACTTTAGAGCAATCCCAAAAACAGTAGAATAATTTTGCATTTGCCACGGAGCATTTAATACATTTCCCAGTCTCACTAGTGTTCATATATTTTCTTTGTGCTGGGGATATATAGGTCCTGTGTAAGCATCTAATATGTGTTTCTTGAAGATAGGCTGATTGTAGATATTTGTTATATTTGGAGTATGTTGAGAGTATGGTGTCTTCTGAGCCTGCCAAAGAGGGAATATCTGTCTTCCAGCTGGCAAGGAATTTGACGGAGTGGAGGGATGCGTTCACATTCATTTCCGTCAGAGAGGGGTATAGTTGTCGTAATTTGTATGGTTTGTGAGCTTTTTCCTGTAATATTTTAATGATAACATGCTGTTCTTGGATTAGGGGAAATGATATTGGTAGAGCTTGTATGTAGTGTCTGATCTGGAGATATATGTAAAAGAGGTTGTTTGGAAGCGAGAATTTCTGTTGTAAATCCTGAAAGGAGTGTAAGTGTCCTCCCGGGTCAAAGACCCTGTTCACAAGAGCTATCCCTTTTTGTTTCCACAACTGGAAGGCAGGGTTGTGAAGAGATGGCTGAAATTCAGGGTTGCCCCAGAGAGGGAGAAATGGGGAGAATCTAAAATTCCTTTTTAATTTTTTATGTAGACTTAGCCAGTTTACGTAGGTATCATGAAATATTACATGTGTGTATATATTTCTGGGTATATTTGGTGTCGCAGAATGTAATAGAGCTGAAGGGGAGTAAGGTTCGAATAGTGCTAGATCCAGTTTGGCATCGGTATTTATGGAGGATTCCAGTAGCCAGTCTTTGGCGTATCTGAAGAAGACAGCAATGGAGTATGATTTAAAGTCGGGTATATTGAGTCCTCCCAAGGATTTGGGAAGCACCAGTTTGGAGAGTGATATTCTAGCCCTCTTGCCCTTCCAGAGAAAGGTGTTTATAGAAGAATTTATAGTAATAATGTCTCTGTTGTTTAGAGCTATGGGTAGCATCTGTATAGCGTAGAATATTTTGGGAAATATTACTGTTTTCACTGCTGCAGCTCTGCCGAGGAGAGAAAGAGGTAGAGAGTGCCATGAGGCCATTAATGTTGTGATCTTTTTTATCAAAGGGGTGAAATTAGTGGTATATAATTTGTCTATGGTTCGTGTAATGAAGACTCCTAGATATTTTATGTGGGATAGATTGATTTTAAATTTATTATATATCGGTGAGGAGTGTAAATCAAGGGAATATGAGCCCAGAGGTAGAATTTCAGATTTGTCAAAGTTGACTTTATAACCTGATTTGTTACCAAAATTATTAATCATATTCATTATATAAGGGATAGAAGTCAAGGGGTTGGAAACAAAGAGAAGCATGTCATCTGCAAATAGAGAAATTTATAATTCATAAGTGGATATCTTAATGCCGGTAAAATGGGGGGAATCTCGATGAAGGATTGCTAGGGGTTTTATGGCTATTGCGAACAAAATGTGAGATAATGGGAATACTTGCCTTGTACCTCTGAAGAGCTCGAAGCGGTCTGAAAATTGGCCATTACACATAACTTGAGATTGTGGATTGGTGTACAATTTTTTAATGAAGGTGATAAAGCGGGGGGTGAACCCGAAATTGTTCAATGTTTCATATAAATGGGGCCAGAGGACAAGGTCAAAGGCTTTTTCTGCGTCTAATGACATGATTATGCCTGGGGGGATATTATTGGAGGATAATTGAAGTTGCTGTACAGCGGAGATGACCTTTCTAATGTTTAAAACCGAGTGTCTGCCTACAATGAAGCCGGTTTGGTCTGGGTGTATAATCTTAGGCATGATATGTTTGAGTCTGTTCGCTATAACTCTAGCTAGGATCTTATAATCGGAATTTAGTAGTGATATGGGTCGATATGACCCTGGTAGCGATAGGTCTTTTCCCAGTTTGGGTAATATTTTAATATAAGCTGAGTTAAAGTAAAGGGGAGGGGTTTCGAGTTCTAATATGAGATTGAGCGCATTTACTAGTGTTTCCAGTATATCTGAGATCATTAATTTATAAAAATTTCCACCAAACCCATCTGGGCCCGGTGCTTTATGTGACCGTAATGATTTAATTATTTTTGTTATTTCCTCTGATGTTATTGGTTTCTCTAATTCTTCTCTCATGTCAGCCGTTAGAGTGGGGTAGGAGATAGGTGGCAAAGTAGGATTGGGAAGTTCAGAATTGTGATCAATGTCCTTATTCACTGAGGGGGTCGGTGTATAGAGGTTAGAATAAAAATCTTGCAAGATTGTTACTGCTTGTTTATTGGAGGAGGTGAGTGAACCATCTGGGCGTCTCAGGGGGTAAACTGTCATAGGGGATCTATCCCCATTAAGTATATTAGTGAGCAGTTTCCCAGATTTGTTGCCAAATTTGTGGTATCTATAATTGATATTATATAATTGTCTATTCCCTTGTTTATTAAGATATTCGTTAAAATGTGTTTTAGATGTCAGATATTGTTGTTTGTTATGTAGAGTAGGTGTAATGCGAAAGTCAGTATAGGTTTTAGATACATCCTGTTGTAGTTTAAGAAATGTTTTTGTGTAATTTATTTTCAATTTTGCAGTGTATGAAATTATGTCATCCCTCATGACAGTTTTAGCCGCCTGCCAGAACAAGGAGGGGTTGAAGACTGGTTGTTGGAAAGGTAGGTTTTCCAACTGTCTGTCAACATAGATTTAAAATCGGAGGAAGATGTTAGGTGTGATGGGAATCGCCAGATGATTTGGGAGGATTGCTCTTCAGATACATGTAGGACAAGCCATAGCAGTGCATGGTCTGAAATCGTGATTGGTTCGATAGTGGGGGAGGATGCCCTTGTGAACAGGGTCTGAGAAATCAGCATGTCATCTATTCTTGATAGAGTGTGACAGGCCACCGAGAGACAAGTAAAGTCTTTTGTGGTGGGGTTGGAGGCTCTCCACACGTCTACCAAGTTCAGTTGTTCAGTGAATTGTGGTATTCCTAGTTTGGGTAGAGAGAAGCCTCTTCTGGGGGTGGCTGATCTGTCTAGGGTTTTGTCCGAGATTAGATTGGAATCTCCTCCGATTATTAAGGAGCAGTGTGAGTATTGTGAAAGTTCAGAGATGAGATGCATGAAAAAGTATTTTTTGTAAATTGTGGGAGCATAGACATTGCACAGGCTATATGGTTTAGCGTAAATGGAGACATGAGCTACAGAAAACCTGCCCTCAGCATCTGAAGTTGTATTAAATATTTCAAGAGGGATGGAACGTTGTATCAAGGTTACAACACCCCTTGTCTTTGATTAGTAGGGGGCACAAGCTACTAGTTTCCAGCCTATCATCTGAAGCTTTAGTATTTCAGAATGAATCAGGTGTGCTTCTTGAATGAAGATTATATCCAGTTTTAGTTTATTACAGTATACCAGAATCATCCTGCGTTTAGCAGGGGAATTAAACCCGCCCACATTTAATGATCCTATCTTAAGTGTCGCCATGCTTCATAACTTCGGTCAAGCCTAACATCGTCAAGTATCCTAAACCAGATACGTGGGGGAAGGGGGGAAGGGAAGTTTGGGGGGAGGAAGAGAACATTGAAGGGTGGGGGAGACAGACATAATTGGGTGAGAAATTTGTCTCAGAACGAGATCTGAAAAACATATCAGATCGAAGTAATAAACAGTCATGTAACTTCCGTAACCATAGAGAAAAAAAATAAAAATAAACAGTGCAATTGTCGTGGGAAAAATCCCATCAATAACCCGGAGCATGCTGACTCCGTAATCAGCCTAATCTAAGGTAACTTTCCCTGCCCCCCTAGTGTTGGCATGGATCTGGATAAGTTTTTCCTGGGAGTGGAGAGTTCTTATTGAGGTGGGACTGACTATTATGAGTCTCTGTTAGTCATGGTCGGCGATGTCTGATTCCAAAGAGTTGGTTGAATCCTCGAGAAATTCAGTAGCATCATTAGGAGAATTAAAGTCATAGTGTTTGTCCTTATAAAAGATGCGTAGCTTGGCTGGGTAGATTATAGCAAATTTTTGTTTATCAGCAATAAGGCGTGAGCAGATGGGGGAGAAAGCTCTGCGGGCTTTGGTCAATTTCGACTGAGAAGTCTTGAAATAGTCGTAGCGTCAGTCCTTCCCATTTCAGTATGGGTTGTTTTCGGGAGGCTTTCCACAATTCCACTTTGTGGGTATAACTGAGGCACTTAAATATGGTGACTCTAGGGCGGGAGTCGTTCGGTCTTGGGGGAGGGCCTATCCTGTGTACTCTTTCGATTACTAAGTCTTTGCAGATTTCCTGAATCCCTAAGATTTGGGGTAGGGTGGTTTTGACAAAATCCTCTAGAGTTGCCCCTTTGAATGTTTCAGGTAGTCCCACTACGCGTATATTGTTCCTCCGTGATCGATTCTCTATTTCTTCTAGTTTATTAATTATATGGTAGTTCTCTTTCTCTAGCCTTTTAACTTCACCTTGCAAGTCTGCTAAATGGTGAGCCACTGTGCCAATCGTGTTTTCAGCAGTGGTGACTCTAATTGAGAGTTGGTTCAATTGGGTAGAGATGTTGCTGACTGCTTTGGAAAGCATTGGGCCCACTGTAGAGGCTATAGCATCAACCAGATCTCCATATGTGAGAGGAGTATTGCGTTCCCTGAGCTGGGAGACCTGTTCTTCATCCAATGGGGCAGGTGCAATTTTTTTCTTTGAGGCTGGGGAAACTGCCAGTGTTTCTGTATGTGTCCTCATAACTGGGTTCAGGACTCCTTTTAATTTGTCTTAGTGTCTGTTGTTGTGATCTGGCAGGTTGTGAGTATGTGATGTATTTTTCCATTTCACTAGCCAGTGTGCAGTCTTAAGTGGAACAGATGTGTCTTACCTCCTGGGAGCTGTTTATCTCTCCGTCTGTTGTTGTTTCAGCACGGAGCACAGTGGTGGGTGACACGTGAGCCGTATCAGCAGCGTGTGTCTCTCTTCTTAATGTGCCCTTGCACCCTTTACTCAGGAAGGGGAGCCTTAATTATGTGCAGTGAAGCACCTGCTAGCACTGTGTGTATACGTTGGTGGGCTTCGTAGAGGTGAGCTGTGACTCCGTCTGATGCCTGGTGCATGCAGCGTGTCTCTCCTCGTTGTGTGTTGAAGGAGGAGGGGGGAGAGATTCGGGCTGAATTTCTCACAGCGGCTGCTGACAAGAGGGTGATCTATTAGGGGGAGGTTGGAGGCTAAATAAGCCTTGTAAAAGTGTCAGATAAGCTTCATACGGAGGGGAGCAGTGAGACAAGCTGCTCACTCCATGCAGCCGGAACAGGAAGATGGGGTTCTGAGTTTCTTTATTCCCTTTTTGTTTTTTGAGACTGCTAGTAACCTGTATATCTTTTCTAAAACTCCTTATATTCTTTGTAATCTTTTTATCCTTGTAAACCCCGAAGATACAGTATTTCTTAATGATAAAAAAAATATAATTTTAGATCTTACTGCTGTGTTCTTGAACCTAGGCCAAGCGAGGTCCATGTTACCTATTTTTTCATGAGATAATGAGATTTATGGTTACAGGTAAAGCTAAAGATGCCTGCAACGTCTGTAGTACGTTGAAAAGTCTTTGCCGGTGGCGGCGTTGATTCGCATGGCACTGGTGCAACTCTCAGATTGGTGTATTCGAAGAGTGGGCCGGCCGAGGTCAGTGACATATGGTAAAAAGTAACAGGACCATTTTTGTAGTTTAGTAAATTCTACACACTGGAGGTGCAATCTAAATGTTGATCCAAATGCCCATTTGGGCGTTATTGTTCATGACGCGCAACCAACGTGATTTCTGTGTACACAGTACTGTTATGGTACTATTCAGTTAAACTTAGAGATGTAACTTCTAATAAAACTATACGATGGTTCCGGGGATCAGCAGCACTGTTTGTCAGAGCTACCGCTGCACTCGGGATGCGGCACTCAGCTCTTCCTTCCTGTATAGTCCCACCCCTAGACACCTGTGTATGGTGGCGGAACTAAACAGTGGTGGACCCAGGTGCAACAATATGCATATTCCAAGTACAAACAGTGTGCCAAAAAATAGGGCATGGTCTCATTGAGAAGGAGCGTGGCCGTACAATAGTACCTCCAATTCAAATAATGCCACACAGTAGTATAACCTTATTACATTACACCAAATTACATTACATTGAACAGTAGTGCCCCTTATACACATTACACCACACTGTAGTGATTTTTATATATTACGCCACAAAGTAGTACCCCTTATACAAGTTACACCACACAGTAGTACCCCTTATGCATGTTACATCATACAGTAGTACCCCTTAATCACATTATGCCACTCAGTAGTACCTCTTATACACATTCTGCCACTCAGTAGTACCCTTTATACACATTATGCCACCCAGTAGTACCCCTTATACATGTTACATCACACAGTAGTTCCCCTGAATCACATTATAACACTCAGTAGTACCGCTTATACACATTATGCCACTCAGTAGTACTCTTTATACACATTACACCACACAGTAGTACCCCTTATACATATTATGCCACTCAGTAGTACCCTTTATACACATTATGCCACTCAGTAGTACCCCTTATACATGTTACACCACCCAGTAGTACCCCTTACACATGTTACATCACACAGTAGTACCCCTTAATCACATTATGCCACTCAGTAGTACCCCTTATACACATTATGCCACTCAGTGGTACCGCTTATACACATTATGCCACTCAGTAATACTCTTTATACACATTACACCACACAGTAGTACCCCTTATACATATTATGCAACTCAGTAGTACCCTTTATACACATTATGCCACTCAGTAGTACCCCTTATAAATGTAACGCCACACAGTAGTACCCCTTATACTCATTACACGGCACTGAAGTACCCCTTATACACATTATGCCACTCAGTAGTACCCCTTATACACATTACACTGCAGAGTAGTACCCCTTATTCACGTTACACCACACAGTAGTACCCCTTATACACGTTACACCAATATAGTAGGCACTAGGGGTAGGTTAAGGGTTAGGCTGTGGATGGGTGGAGTTTTAGGCACTAGGGGAATGGTTAGGGTTAGACTGTGGTGGGGCTGGTTAAGGTCAGGTAATAGTGGGAGGGTTAGGGATTAGAGATAGTGAGGAAAAACTCACCAGAACACTGTCCAGACATCGCCATTGCAATGTGATCCAGAAGTTGTCGCTGCTGACACTGGTACAAGATAAGACACCGCTAGACCACCAGGGACTGTTAGTCGACAGTTCTTCGTGTTGACATATCATACTGTACATGTCAACATAACTTATGTCAACAGGATAACTTTCGTCCAATCATACTCAGCCCCCCAGAAAACTCAGGAGGCTTCTCAATGATAGCATAAAGATGGGGCAATTCCCTTGTACAAGGCTACACAAGGCCCTCGGAGACAGGTGCCCGCACTATGCATCATGCAGCCAGCAGAATTTAATCATTTTATTTTTATGATGCAAACACTGTACCTGACAGAGCAGCCATAAATCTTTCACTCACTATGTTCATGCATTTTCTGTTTTCTGGGTTCATAGTTTGTAAACAAGTTCCCGATTCTCATGGATGTACCAATTCTCAAGCAGAAACTCTTCAAAGAGAGCTCGGAGCTAAAATCATTTGTCAAAAAATACATTGAGCAACACAAGAAGACGCTAAGTCCTGGGTCACCCAGAGACTTCATCGACTACTTCCTGGAGAAGATAAAAGAGGTAAAACCATTGCTGGGTACTGTTTATATTTGGATCTGCCACGGTTTTCATTGGCCAGGTGGCACCCTAGTCTAGGGATGATGCATCTGGGGGCAAGGTAGTTAACATGAACTGGGAGGCTCCTATTGCACTGAGCCAGGGATACCCTACTTATGTCTTTATGCTACTGCAATGGCTGATGGTCTGCCTCTGGCTGTGGTGTACTAAGATGCTCCATCAGGGATCGCACCAGATGTATGGAGGTGCAGAATCTTGGTCTGAACATAGTCATCTGTGTACATGCAACTGTGTCTTCAGACCATGACATGCCCACATCCGGCCAGCTACCCCCTGTTACCACTCACAAGTGCCCACCAAAATGTGATCTCTCTCAATTTCCATCTGCGTCTTTTTGCCTGATTCATAGTTGTACGCAAACCAGCTGATTGTGAATGCACTGCGAATGTACAGAACTATGTGATTGGGAATGCACTGCGCATGTACAGAACCATCTGATTGGGAATGCACTGCGCATGTACAGAACCATCTGATTGGGAATGTACTGCGCATGTACAGAACCATGTGATTGGGAATGCACTGCGCATGTACAGAACCATCTGATTGGGAATGCACTGCGCATGTACAGAACCATGTGATTGGGAATGCACTGCGCATGTATAGAACCATCTGATTGGGAATGCACTGCGCATGTACAGAACCATGTGATTGGGAATACACTGCGCATGTACAGAACCATCTGATTGGGAATGCACTGCGCATGTACAGAACCATTTGATTGTGAATGCACTGCGCGAATGCACTGCGCATGTACAGAACCATTTGATTGTGAATGCACTGCGCATGTACAGAACCATCTGATTGTGAATGCACTGCGCATGTACAGAATCATGTGATTGGGAATGCACTGCGCATGTACAGAATCATGTGATTGGGAATGCACTGCGCATGTACAGAACCATGTGATTGGGAATGCACTGCGCATGTACAGAACCATCTGATTGGGAATGCACTGCGCATGTACAGAACCATGTGATTGGGAATGCACTGCGCATGTACAGAACCATGTGATTGTGAATGCACTGCGCATTTACAAACCCATGTGATTGGGAATGCACTGCGCATGTACAGAACCATCTGATTGGGAATGCACTGCACATGTACAGAACCATGTGATTGGGAATGCACTGCGCATGTACAGAACCATGTAATTGTGAATGCACTGCGCGTGTATAGAACTATCTGATTGGGAATGCACTGCGCATGTACAGAACCATCTGATTGGGAATGCCCTGCGCATGTATAGAACCATCTGATTGGGAATGCACTGCGCATGGACAGCTATGTGATTGGGAATGCACTGCGCATGTACAGAACCATCAGATTGGGAATGCACTGCGCATGTACAGAACCATCTGATTGGGAATGCACTGCGCATGTACAGAACCATCTGATTGGGAATGCACTGCGCATGTACAGAACCATCTGATTGGGGATGCACTGCGCATGTATAGAACCATCTGATTGGGAATGCACTGCGCATGGACAGCCATGTGATTGGGAATGCACTGCGCATGTACAGAACCATCAGATTGGGAATGCACTGCGCATGTACAGAACCATCTGATTGGGAATACACTGCGCATGTATAGAACCATCTGATTGGGAATGCACTGCGCATGGACTGCCATGTGATTGGGAATGCACTGCGCGTGTATAGAACCATCTGATTGGGAATGCACTGCGCATGTATAGAACCATCTGATTGGGAATGCACTGCGCATGGACAGCCATGTGATTGGGAATGCACTGCGCATGGACAGCCATGTGATTGGGAATGCACTGCGCATGTACAGAACCATGTGATTGGGAATGCACTGCGCATGTACAGAACCATCTGATTGGGAATGCACTGCACATGTACAGACCCATGTGATTGGGAATGCACTGCGCATGTACAGAACCATCTGATTGGGAATGCACTGCACATGTACAGAACCATCTGATTGTGAATGCACTGCACATGTACAGAACCATCTGATTGTGAATGCACTGCGCATGTACAGAATCATGTGATTGGGAATGCACTGCACATGTACAGAATCATGTGATTGGGAATGCATTGCCCATGTACAGAACCATCTGATTGTGAATGCACTGCGCATGTACAGAACCATGTGATTGGGAATGCACTGCGCATGCACAGAACCATGTGATTGTGAATGCACTGCGCATGTACAGACCCATGTGATTGGGAATGCACTGCGCATGTACAGAACCATCTGATTGGGAATGCACTGCACATGTACAGAACCATGTGATTGGGAATGCACTGCGCATGTACAGAACCATGTAATTGTGAATGCACTGCGCGTGTATAGAACTATCTGATTGGGAATGCACTGCGCATGTACAGAATCATCTGATTGGGAATGCACTGCGCATGTATAGAACCATCTGATTGGGAATGCACTGCGCATGGACAGCCATGTGATTGGGAATGCACTGCGCATGTATAGAACCATCAGATTGGGAATGCACTGCGCATGTACAGAACCATCTGATTGGGAATGCACTGCGCATGTATAGAACCATCTGATTGGGAATGCACTGCGCATGGACAGCTATGTGATTGGGAATGCACTGCACGTGTATAGAACCATCTGATTGGGAATGCACTGCGCATGTACAGAACCATCTGATTGGGAATGCACTGCACATGTATAGAACCATCTGATTGGGAATGCACTGCGCATGGACAGCCATGTGATTGGGAATGCACTGCGCATGTACAGAACCATCTGATTGGGAATACACTGCGCATGTATAGAACCATCTGATTGGGAATGCACTGCGCATGGACAGCCATGTGATTGGGAATGCACTGCGCATGTACAGAACCATCAGATTGGGAATGCACTGCGCATGTACAGAACCATCTGATTGGGAATACACTGCGCATGTATAGAACCATCTGATTGGGAATGCACTGCGCATGGACTGCCATGTGATTGGGAATGCACTGCGCGTGTATAGAACCATCTGATTGGGAATGCACTGCGCATGTATAGAACCATCTGATTGGGAATGCACTGCGCATGGACAGCCATGTGATTGAGAATGCACTGCGCATGGACAGCCATGTGATTGGGAATGCACTGTGCATGTACAGAACCATCTGATTGGGAAAGCACTGCGCATGTACAGAACCATCTGATTGGGAATGCACTGCGCATGTACAGAACCATCTGATTGTGAATGCACTGCACATGTACAGAACCATCTGATTGTGAATGCACTGCGCATGGACAGCTATGTGATTGGGAATGCACTGCGCGTGTATAGAACCATCTGATTGGGAATGCACTGCGCATGTATAGAACCATCTGATTGGGAATGCACTGCGCATGGACAGCCATGTGATTGGGAATGCACTGCGCATGGACAGCCATGTGATTGGGAATGCACTGCGCATGTACAGAACCATCTGATTGGGAATGCACTGCGCATGTACAGAACCATCTGATTGGGATTGCACTGCGCATGTACAGAACCATCTTATTGGGAATGCACTGCACATGTACAGAACCATCTGATTGGGGATGCACTGCGCATGTATAGAACCATCTGATTGGGAATACACTGCGCATGGCCAGAACCATCAGATTGGGAATGCACTGCGCATGTACAGAACCATCTGATTGGGAATACACTGCGCATGTATAGAACCATCTGATTGGGAATGCACTGCACATGGACTGCCATGTGATTGGGAATGCACTGCGCGTGTATAGAACCATCTGATTGGGAATGCACTGCGCATGTATAGAACCATCTGATTGGGAATGCACTGCGCATGGACAGCCATGTGATTGGGAATGCACTGCGCATAGACAGCCATGTGATTGGGAATGCACTGCGCATGTACAGAACCATCTGATTGGGAATGCACTGCGCATGTATAGAACCATCTGATTGGGAATGCACTGCGCATGTACAGAACCATCTGATTGTGAATGCACTGCACATGTACAGAACCATCTGATTGCGAATGCACTGCGCATATACAGAATCATGTGATTGTGAATGCACTGCGCATGTACAGAATCATGTGATTGGGAATGCACTGCGCATGTACAGAACCATCTGATTGTGAATGCACTGCGCATGTACAGAACCATGTGATTGGGAATGCACTGCGCATGTACAGAACCATGTGATTGTGAATGCACTGCGCATGTACAGACCCATGTGATTGGGAATGCACTGCGCATGTACAGAACCATCTGATTGGAAATGCACTGCACATGTACAGAACCATGTGATTGGGAATGCACTGCGCATGTACAGAACCATGTAATTGAGAATGCACTGCGCGTGTATAGAACTATCTGATTGGGAATGCACTGCGCGTGTACAGAACCATCTGATTGGGAATGCACTGCGCATGTATAGAACCATCTGATTGGGAATGCACTGCACATGGACAGCCATGTGATTGGGAATGCACTGTGCATGTACAGAACCATCAGATTGGGAATGCACTGCGCATGTACAGAACCATCTGATTGGGAATGCACTGCGCATGTATAGAACCATCTGATTGGGAATGCACTGCGCATGGACAGCTATGTGATTGGGAATGCACTGCGCATGTATAGAACCATCTGATTGGGAATGCACTGCGCATGTACAGAACCATCTGATTGGGAATGCACTGCACATGTATAGAACCATCTGATTGGGAATGCACTGCGCATGGACAGCCATGTGATTGGGAATGCACTGCGCATGGACAGCCATGTGATTGGGAATGCACTGCGCATGTACAGAACCATCTGATTGGGAATGCACTGCACATGGACAGCCATGTGATTGGGAATGCACTGCGCATGTACAGAACCATCTGATTGGGAATGCACTGCGCATGTATAGAACCATCTGATTGGGAATGCACTGCGCATGGACAGCTATGTGATTGGGAATGCACTGCGCATGTATAGAACCATCTGATTGGGAATGCACTGCGCATGTACAGAACCATCTGATTGGGAATGCACTGCACATGTATAGAACCATCTGATTGGGAATGCACTGCGCATGGACAGCCATGTGATTGGGAATGCACTGCGCATGGACAGCCATGTGATTGGGAATGCACTGCGCATGTACAGAACCATCTGATTGGGAATGCACTGCGCATGGACAGCCATGTGATTGGGAATGCACTGCGCATGTACAGAACCATCTGATTGGGAATGCACTGCGCATGTACAGAACCATCTGATTGGGAATGCACTGCACATGTATAGAACCATCTGATTGGGAATGCACTGCACATGGACAGCCATGTGATTGGGAAAGCACTGTGCATGTACAGAACCATCAGATTGGGAATGCACTGCGCATGTACAGAACCATCTGATTGGGAATGCACTGCGCATGTATAGAACCATCTGATTGGGAATGCACTGCGCATGGACAGCTATGTGATTGGGAATGCACTGCGCGTGTATAGAACCATCTGATTGGGAATGCACTGCGCATGTACAGAACCATCTGATTGGGAATGCACTGCACATGTATAGAACCATCTGATTGGGAATGCACTGCGCATGGACAGCTATGTGATTGGGAATGCACTGCGCGTGTATAGAACCATCTGATTGGGAATGCACTGCGCATGTACAGAACCATCTGATTGGGAATGCACTGCACATGTATAGAACCATCTGATTGGGAATGCACTGCGCATGGACAGAACCATGTGATTGGGAATGCACTGCGCATGGACAGCCATGTGATTGGGAATGCACTGCGCATGTACAGAACCATCTGATTGGGAATGCACTGCGCATGTACAGAACCATCTGATTGGGAATGCACTGCGCATGTACAGAACCATCTGATTGGGAATGCACTGCGCATGTACAGAACCATCTGATTGGGGATGCACTGCGCATGTATAGAACCATCTGATTGGGAATGCACTGCGCATGGACAGCCATGTGATTGGGAATGCACTGCGCATGTACAGAACCATCAGATTGGGAATGCACTGCGCATGTACAGAACCATCTGATTGGGAATACACTGCGCATGTATAGAACCACCTGATTGGGAATGCACTGCGCATGGACTGCCATGTGATTGGGAATGCACTGCGCGTGTATAGAACCATCTGATTGGGAATGCACTGCGCATGTATAGAACCATCTGATTGGGAATGCACTGCGCATGGACAGCCATGTGATTGGGAATGCACTGCGCATGGACAGCCATGTGATTGGGAATGCACTGCGCATGTACAGAACCATCTGATTGGGGAATGCACTGCGCATGTACAGAACCATCTGATTGGGAATGCACTGCGCATGTACAGAACCATCTGATTGTGAATGCACTGCACATGTACAGAACCATCTGATTGTGAATGCACTGCGCATGGACAGCTATGTGATTGGGAATGCACTGCGCGTGTATAGAACCATCTGATTGGGAATGCACTGCGCATGTATAGAACCATCAGATTGGGAATGCACTGCACATGTATAGAACCATCTGATTGGGAATGCACTGCGCATGGACAGCCATGTGATTGGGAATGCACTGCGCATGGACAGCCATGTGATTTGGAATGCACTGCGCATGTACAGAACCATCTGATTGGGAATGCACTGCGCATGTACAGAACCATCTGATTGGGAATGCACTGCGCATGTACAGAACCATCTGATTGGGAATGCACTGCGCATGTACAGAACCATCTGATTGGGGATGCACTGCGCATGTATAGAACCATCTGATTGGGAATACACTGCGCATGGACAGAACCATCAGATTGGGAATGCACTGCGCATGTACAGAACCATCTGATTGGGAATACACTGCGCATGTATAGAACCATCTGATTGGGAATGCACTGCGCATGGACTGCCATGTGATTGGGAATGCACTGCGCGTGTATAGAACCATCTGATTGGGAATGCACTGCGCAGGTATAGAACCATCTGATTGGGAATGCACTGCGCATGGACAGCCATGTGATTGGGAATGCACTGCGCATAGACAGCCATGTGATTGGGAATGCACTGCGCATGTACAGAACCATCTGATTGGGAATGCACTGCGCATGTATAGAACCATCTGATTGGGAATGCACTGCGCATGTACAGAACCATCTGATTGTGAATGCACTGCACATGTACAGAACCATCTGATTGTGAATGCACTGCGCATGTACAGAATCATGTGATTGTGAATGCACTGCGCATGTACAGAATCATGTGATTGGGAATGCACTGCGCATGTACAGAACCATCTGATTGTGAATGCACTGCGCATGTACAGAACCATGTGATTGGGAATGCACTGCGCATGTACAGAACCATCTGATTGTGAATGCACTGCGCATGTACAGAACCATGTGATTGTGAATGCACTGCGCATGTACAGAATCATGTGATTGGGAATGCACTGCGCATGTACAGAACCATCTGATTGTGAATGCACTGCGCATGTACAGAACCATGTGATTGGGAATGCACTGCGCATGTACAGAACCATCTGATTGGGAATGCACTGCGCATGCACAGAACCATGTGATTGTGAATGCACTGCGCATGTACAGACCCATGTGATTGGGAATGCACTGCGCATGTACAGAACCATCTGATTGGGAATGCACTGCACATGTACAGAACCATGTGATTGGGAATGCACTGCGCATGTACAGAACCATGTAATTGAGAATGCACTGCGCGTGTATAGAACTATCTGATTGGGAATGCACTGCGCATGTACAGAACCATCTGATTGGGAATGCACTGCGCATGTATAGAACCATCTGATTGGGAATGCACTGCGCATGGACAGCCATGTGATTGGGAATGCACTGTGCATGTACAGAACCATCAGATTGGGAATGCACTGCGCATGTACAGAACCATCTGATTGGGAATGCACTGCGCATGTATAGAACCATCTGATTGGGAATGCACTGCGCATGTATAGAACCATCTGATTGGGAATGCACTGCGCATGTATAGAACCATCTGATTGGGAATGCACTGCGCATGGACAGCCATGTGATTGGGAATGCACTGCGCATAGACAGCCATGTGATTGGGAATGCACTGCGCATGTACAGAACCATCTGATTGGGAATGCACTGCGCATGTATAGAACCATCTGATTGGGAATGCACTGCGCATGTACAGAACCATCTGATTGTGAATGCACTGCACATGTACAGAACCATCTGATTGTGAATGCACTGCACATATACAGAATCATGTGATTGTCAATGCACTGCGCATGTACAGAATCATGTGATTGGGAATGCACTGCACATGTACAGAACCATCTGATTGTGAATGCACTGCGCATCTACAGAACCATGTGATTGGGAATGCACTGCGCATGTACAGAACCATGTGATTGTGAATGCACTGCGCATGTACAGACCCATGTGATTGGGAATGCACTGCGCATGTACAGAACCATCTGATTGGAAATGCACTGCACATGTACAGAACCATGTGATTGGGAATGCACTGCGCATGTACAGAACCATGTAATTGAGAATGCACTGCGCGTGTATAGAACTATCTGATTGGGAATGCACTGCGCATGTACAGAACCATCTGATTGGGAATGCACTGCGCATGTATAGAACCATCTGATTGGGAATGCACTGCACATGGACAGCCATGTGATTGGGAATGCACTGTGCATGTACAGAACCATCAGATTGGGAATGCACTGCGCATGTACAGAACCATCTGATTGGGAATGCACTGCGCATGTATAGAACCATCTGATTGGGAATGCACTGCGCATGGACAGCTATGTGATTGGGAATGCACTGCGCATGTATAGAACCATCTGATTGGGAATGCACTGCGCATGTACAGAACCATCTGATTGGGAATGCACTGCACATGTATAGAACCATCTGATTGGGAATGCACTGCGCATGAACAGCCATGTGATTGGGAATGCACTGCGCATGGACAGCCATGTGATTGGGAATGCACTGCGCAAGTACAGAACCATCTGATTGGGAATGCACTGCGCATGGACAGCCATGTGATTGGGAATGCACTGCGCATGGACAGCCATGTGATTGGGAATGCACTGCGCATGTACAGAACCATCTGATTGGGAATGCACTGCGCATGGACAGCCATGTGATTGGGAATGCACTGCGCATGTACAGAACCATCTGATTGGGAATGCACTGCGCATGTACAGAACCATCTGATTGGGAATGCACTGCGCATGTACAGAACCATCTGATTGGGAATGCACTGCGCATGTACAGAACCATCTGATTGGGAATGCACTGCGCATGTACAGAACCATCTGATTGGGAATACACTGCGCATGTATAGAACCATCTGATTGGGAATGCACTGCGCATGGACTGCCATGTGATTGGGAATGCACTGCGCGTGTATAGAACCATCTGATTGGGAATGCACTGCGCATGTATAGAACTATCTGATTTGGAATACACTGCGCATGGACAGCCATGTGATTGGGAATGCACTGCGCATAGACAGCCATGTGATTGGGAATGCACTGCGCATGTACAGAACCATCTGATTGGGAATGCACTGCGCATGTATAGAACCATCTGATTGGGAATGCACTGCGCATGTACAGAACCATCTGATTGTGAATGCACTGCACATGTACAGAACCATCTGATTGTGAAAGCACTGCGCATGTACAGAATCATGTGATTGGGAATGCACTGCGCATGTACAGAACCATCTGATTGTGAATGCACTGCGCATGTACAGAACCATGTGATTGGGAATGCACTGCACATGTACAGAACCATGTGATTGTGAATGCACTGCGCATGTACAGACCCATGTGATTGGAATGCACTGCGCATGTACAGAACCATCTGATTGGAAATGCACTGCACATGTACAGAACCATGTGATTGGGAATGCACTGCGCATGTACAGAACCATGTAATTGAGAATGCACTGCACGTGTATAGAACTATCTGATTGGGAATGCACTGCGCATGTACAGAACCATCTGATTGGGAATGCACTGCGCATGTATAGAACCATCTGATTGGGAATGCACTGCACATGGACAGCCATGTGATTGGGAATGCACTGTGCATGTACAGAACCATCAGATTGGGAATGCACTGCGCATGTACAGAACCATCTGATTGGGAATGCACTGCGCATGTATAGAACCATCTGATTGGGAATGCACTGCGCATGGACAGCTATGTGATTGGGAATGCACTGCGCGTATATAGAACCATCTGATTGGGAATGCACTGCGCATGTACAGAACCATCTGATTGGGAATGCACTGCACATGTATAGAACCATCTGATTGGGAATGCACTGCGCATGGACAGCCATGTGATTGGGAATGCACTGCGCATGGACAGCCATGTGATTGGGAATGCACTGCGCATGTACAGAACCATCTGATTGGGAATGCACTGCGCATGTACAGAACCATCTGATTGGGAATGCACTGCGCATGTACAGAACCATGTGATTGGGAATGCACTGCGCATGTACAGAACCATCTGATTGTGAATGCACTGCGCATGTACAGAACCATGTGATTGTGAATGCACTGCACATGTACAGAATCATGTGATTGGGAATGCACTGCGCATGTACAGAACCATCTGATTGTGAATGCACTGCGCATGTACAGAACCATGTGATTGGGAATGCACTGCGCATGTACAGAACCATCTGATTAGGAATGCACTGCGCATGTACAGAACCATGTGATTGTGAATGCACTGCGCATGTACAGACCCATGTGATTGGGAATGCACTGCGCATGTACAGAACCATCTGATTGGGAATGCACTGCACATGTACAGAACCATGTGATTGGGAATGCACTGCGCATGTACAGAACCATGTAATTGAGAATGCACTGCGCGTGTATAGAACTATCTGATTGGGAATGCACTGCGCATGTACAGAACCATCTGATTGGGAATGCACTGCGCATGTATAGAACCATCTGATTGGGAATGCACTGCGCATGGACAGCCATGTGATTGGGAATGCACTGTGCATGTACAGAACCATCAGATTGGGAATGCACTGCGCATGTACAGAACCATCTGATTGGGAATGCACTGCGCATGTATAGAACCATCTGATTGGGAATGCACTGCGCATGTATAGAACCATCTGATTGGGAATGCACTGCGCATGTATAGAACCATCTGATTGGGAATGCACTGCGCATGGACAGCCATGTGATTGGGAATGCACTGCGCATAGACAGCCATGTGATTGGGAATGCACTGCGCATGTACAGAACCATCTGATTGGGAATGCACTGCGCATGTATAGAACCATCTGATTGGGAATGCACTGCGCATGTACAGAACCATCTGATTGTGAATGCACTGCACATGTACAGAACCATCTGATTGTGAATGCACTGCGCATATACAGAATCATGTGATTGTCAATGCACTGCGCATGTACAGAATCATGTGATTGGGAATGCACTGCGCATGTACAGAACCATCTGATTGTGAATGCACTGCGCATCTACAGAACCATGTGATTGGGAATGCACTGCGCATGTACAGAACCATGTGATTGTGAATGCACTGCGCATGTACAGACCCATGTGATTGGGAATGCACTGCGCATGTACAGAACCATCTGATTGGAAATGCACTGCACATGTACAGAACCATGTGATTGGGAATGCACTGCGCATGTACAGAACCATGTAATTGAGAATGCACTGCGCGTGTATAGAACTATCTGATTGGGAATGCACTGCGCATGTACAGAACCATCTGATTGGGAATGCACTGCGCATGTATAGAACCATCTGATTGGGAATGCACTGCACATGGACAGCCATGTGATTGGGAATGCACTGTGCATGTACAGAACCATCAGATTGGGAATGCACTGCGCATGTACAGAACCATCTGATTGGGAATGCACTGCGCATGTATAGAACCATCTGATTGGGAATGCACTGCGCATGGACAGCTATGTGATTGGGAATGCACTGCGCATGTATAGAACCATCTGATTGGGAATGCACTGCGCATGTACAGAACCATCTGATTGGGAATGCACTGCACATGTATAGAACCATCTGATTGGGAATGCACTGCGCATGAACAGCCATGTGATTGGGAATGCACTGCGCATGGACAGCCATGTGATTGGGAATGCACTGCGCATGTACAGAACCATCTGATTGGGAATGCACTGCGCATGGACAGCCATGTGATTGGGAATGCACTGCGCATGGACAGCCATGTGATTGGGAATGCACTGCGCATGTACAGAACCATCTGATTGGGAATGCACTGCGCATGGACAGCCATGTGATTGGGAATGCACTGCGCATGTACAGAACCATCTGATTGGGAATGCACTGCGCATGTACAGAACCATCTGATTGGGAATGCACTGCGCATGTACAGAACCATCTGATTGGGAATGCACTGCGCATGTACAGAACCATCTGATTGGGTATGCACTGCGCATGTACAGAACCATCTGATTGGGAATACACTGCGCATGTATAGAACCATCTGATTGGGAATGCACTGCGCATGGACTGCCATGTGATTGGGAATGCACTGCGCGTGTATAGAACCATCTGATTGGGAATGCACTGCGCATGTATAGAACCATCTGATTTGGAATACACTGCGCATGGACAGCCATGTGATTGGGAATGCACTGCGCATAGACAGCCATGTGATTGGGAATGCACTGCGCATGTACAGAACCATCTGATTGGGAATGCACTGCGCATGTATAGAACCATCTGATTGGGAATGCACTGCGCATGTACAGAACCATCTGATTGTGAATGCACTGCGCATGTACAGAATCATGTGATTGGGAATGCACTGCGCATGTACAGAACCATCTGATTGTGAATGCACTGCGCATGTACAGAACCATGTGATTGGGAATGCACTGCACATGTACAGAACCATGTGATTGTGAATGCACTGCGCATGTACAGACCCATGTGATTGGAATGCACTGCGCATGTACAGAACCATCTGATTGGAAATGCACTGCACATGTACAGAACCATGTGATTGGGAATGCACTGCGCATGTACAGAACCATGTAATTGAGAATGCACTGCACGTGTATAGAACTATCTGATTGGGAATGCACTGCGCATGTACAGAACCATCTGATTGGGAATGCACTGCGCATGTATAGAACCATCTGATTGGGAATGCACTGCACATGGACAGCCATGTGATTGGGAATGCACTGTGCATGTACAGAACCATCAGATTGGGAATGCACTGCGCATGTACAGAACCATCTGATTGGGAATGCACTGCGCATGTATAGAACCATCTGATTGGGAATGCACTGTGCATGGACAGCTATGTGATTGGGAATGCACTGCGCGTATATAGAACCATCTGATTGGGAATGCACTGCGCATGTACAGAACCATCTGATTGGGAATGCACTGCACATGTATAGAACCATCTGATTGGGAATGCACTGCGCATGGACAGCCATGTGATTGGGAATGCACTGCGCATGGACAGCCATGTGATTGGGAATGCACTGCGCATGTACAGAACCATCTGATTGGGAATGCACTGCGCATGTACAGAACCATCTGATTGGGAATGCACTGCGCATGTACAGAACCATCTGATTGGGAATGCACTGCGCATGTACAGAACCATCTGATTGGGGATGCACTGCGCATGTATAGAACCATCTGATTGGGAATGCACTGCGCATGGACAGCCATGTGATTGGGAATGCACTGCGCATGTACAGAACCATCAGATTGGGAATGCACTGCGCATGTACAGAACCATCTGATTGGGAATACACTGCGCATGTATAGAACCACCTGATTGGGAATGCACTGCGCATGGACTGCCATGTGATTGGGAATGCACTGCGCGTGTATAGAACCATCTGATTGGGAATGCACTGCGCATGTATAGAACCATCTGATTGGGAATGCACTGCGCATGGACAGCCATGTGATTGGGAATGCACTGCGCATGGACAGCCATGTGATAGGGAATGCACTGCGCATGTACAGAACCATCTGATTGGGGAATGCACTGCGCATGTACAGAACCATCTGATTGGGAATGCACTGCGCATGTACAGAACCATCTGATTTTGAATGCACTGCACATGTACAGAACCATCTGATTGTGAATGCACTGCGCATGGACAGCTATGTGATTGGGAATGCACTGCGCGTGTATAGAACCATCTGATTGGGAATGCACTGCGCATGTATAGAACCATCTGATTGGGAATGCACTGCACATGTATAGAACCATCTGATTGGGAATGCACTGCGCATGGACAGCCATGTGATTGGGAATGCACTGCGCATGGACAGCCATGTGATTTGGAATGCACTGCGCATGTACAGAACCATCTGATTGGGAATGCACTGCGCATGTACAGAACCATCTGATTGGGAATGCACTGCGCATGTACAGAACCATCTGATTGGGAATGCACTGCGCATGTACAGAACCATCTGATTGGGGATGCACTGCGCATGTATAGAACCATCTGATTGGGAATACACTGCGCATGGACAGAACCATCAGATTGGGAATGCACTGCGCATGTACAGAACCATCTGATTGGGAATACACTGCGCATGTATAGAACCATCTGATTGGGAATGCACTGCGCATGGACTGCCATGTGATTGGGAATGCACTGCGCGTGTATAGAACCATCTGATTGGGAATGCACTGCGCAGGTATAGAACCATCTGATTGGGAATGCACTGCGCATGGACAGCCATGTGATTGGGAATGCACTGCGCATAGACAGCCATGTGATTGGGAATGCACTGCACATGTACAGAACCATCTGATTGGGAATGCACTGCGCATGTATAGAACCATCTGATTGGGAATGCACTGCACATGTACAGAACCATCTGATTGTGAATGCACTGCACATGTACAGAACCATCTGATTGTGAATGCACTGCGCATGTACAGAATCATGTGATTGTGAATGCACTGCGCATGTACAGAATCATGTGATTGGGAATGCACTGCGCATGTACAGAACCATCTGATTGTGAATGCACTGCGCATGTACAGAACCATGTGATTGGGAATGCACTGCGCATGTACAGAACCATCTGATTGTGAATGCACTGCGCATGTACAGAACCATGTGATTGTGAATGCACTGCGCATGTACAGAATCATGTGATTGGGAATGCACTGCGCATGTACAGAACCATCTGATTGTGAATGCACTGCGCATGTACAGAACCATGTGATTGGGAATGCACTGCGCATGTACAGAACCATCTGATTAGGAATGCACTGCGCATGTACAGAACCATGTGATTGTGAATGCACTGCGCATGTACAGACCCATGTGATTGGGAATACACTGCGCATGTACAGAACCATCTGATTGGGAATGCACTGCACATGTACAGAACCATGTGATTGGGAATGCACTGCGCATGTACAGAACCATGTAATTGAGAATGCACTGCGCGTGTATAGAACTATCTGATTGGGAATGCACTGCGCATGTACAGAACCATCTGATTGGGAATGCACTGCGCATGTATAGAACCATCTGATTGGGAATGCACTGCGCATGGACAGCCATGTGATTGGGAATGCACTGTGCATGTACAGAACCATCAGATTGGGAATGCACTGCGCATGTACAGAACCATCTGATTGGGAATGCACTGCGCATGTATAGAACCATCTGATTGGGAATGCACTGCGCATGGACAGCTATGTGATTGGGAATGCACTGCGCGTGTATAGAACCATCTGATTGGGAATGCACTGCGCATGTACAGAACCATCTGATTGGGAATGCACTGCACATGTATAGAACCATCTGATTGGGAATGCACTGCGCATGGACAGCCATGTGATTGGGAATGCACTGCGCATGGACAGCCATGTGATTGGGAATGCACTGCGCATGTACAGAACCATCTGATTGGGAATGCACTGCGCATGTACAGAACCATCTGATTGGGAATGCACTGCGCATGTACAGAACCATCTGATTGGGAATGCACTGCGCATGTACAGAACCATCTGATTGGGGATGCACTGCGCATGTATAGAACCATCTAATTGGGAATGCACTGCGCATGTACAGAACCATCTGATTGTGGATGCACTGCGCATGTACAGAACCATCTGATTGGGAATGCAGTGCACTGCGCATGTACAGAACCATCTGTTTGGGAATGCACTGCGCATGTACAGAACCATGTGATTGGGAATGCACTGCGCATGTACAGAACCATGTGACTGGGAATGCACTGTGCATGTACAGAACCATCTGATTGGGAATGCATTGCGCATGTACAGAACTATGTGATTGGGAATGCACTGCACATGTACAGAACCATCTGATTGGTATTGCACTGCGCATGTACTAAACCATGTGATTGGGAATGCACTGCGCATGTACAGAACCATCTGATTGGGAATGCACTGCGCATGTACAGAACCATCTGATTGTGAATGCACTGCGCATGTACAGAACCATCTGATTGTGAATGCACTGCGCATGTACAGAATCATGTGATTGGGAATGCACTGCGCATGTACAGAATCATGTGATTGGGAATGCACTGCGCATGTACAGAACCATGTGATTGGGAATGCACTGCGCATGTACAGAACCATCTGATTGGGAATTAACTGCGCATGTACAGAACCATCTGATTGGGAATGCACTGCGCATGTACAGAACCATGTGATTGGGAATGCACTGCGCATGTACAGAACCATGTGAGTGGGAATGCACTGCGCATGTACAGACCCATGTGATTGGGAATGCACTGCGCATGTACAGAACCATCTGATTGGGAATGCACTGCACATGTACAGAACCATGTGATTGGGAATGCACTGCGCATGTACAGCACCATGTAATTGTGAATGCACTGCGCGTGTATAGAACTATCTGATTGGGAATGCACTGCGCATGTACAGAACCATCTGATTGGGAATGCACTGCGCATGTATAGAACCATCTGATTGGGAATGCACTGCGCATGTACAGAACCATCTGATTGGGAATGCACTACGCATGTATAGAACCATCTGATTGGGAATGCACTGCGCATGGATAGCCATGTGATTGGGAATGCACTGCGCATGTTCAGAACCATCAGATTGGGAATGCACTGCGCATGTACAGAACCATCTGATTGGGAATACACTGCGCATGTATAGAACCATCTAATTGGGAATGCACTGCGCATGTACAAAACCATCTGATTGGGAATGCACTGCGCATGTATAGAACCATCTGATTGGGAATGCACTGCGCATGGACAGCCATGTGATTGGGAATGCACTGCGCATGGACAGCCATGTGATTGGGAATGCACTGCGCATGTACAGAACCATGTGATTGGGAATGCACTGCGCATGTACAGAACCATCTGATTGGGAATGCATTGCGCATGTACAGAACCATCTGATTGGGAATGCACTGCGCATGTACAGAACCATGTGATTGGGAATGCACTGCGCATGTACAGAACCATGTGATTGGGAATGCACTGCGCATGTACAGACCCATGTGATTGGGAATGCACTGCGCATGTACAGAACCATCTGATTGGGAATGCACTGCACATGTACAGAACCATGTGATTGGGAATGCACTGCGCATGTACAGCACCATGTAATTGTGAATGCACTGCGCGTGTATAGAACTATCTGATTGGGAATGCACTGCGCATGTACAGAACCATCTGATTGGGAATGCACTGCACATGTGTAGAACCATCTGATTGGGAATGCACTGCGCATGTACAGAACCATCTGATTGGGAATGCACTGCGCATGTACAGAACCATCTGATTGGGAATGCACTGCGCATGTACAAAACCATCTGATTGGGAATGCACTGCGCATGTATAGAACCATCTGATTGGGAATGCACTGCGCATGGACAGCCATGTGATTGGGAATGCACTGCGCATGGACAGCCATGTGATTGGGAATGCACTGCGCATGTACAGAACCATGTGATTGGGAATGCACTGCGCATGTACAGAACCATCTGATTGGGAATGCATTGCGCATGTACAGAACCATCTGATTGGGAATGCACTGCGCATGTACAGAACCATGTGATTGGGAATGCACTGCGCATGTACAGAACCATGTGATTGGGAATGCACTGCGCATGTACAGACCCATGTGATTGGGAATGCACTGCGCATGTACAGAACCATCTGATTGGGAATGCACTGCACATGTACAGAACCATGTGATTGGGAATGCACTGCGCATGTACAGCACCATGTAATTGTGAATGCACTGCGCGTGTATAGAACTATCTGATTGGGAATGCACTGCGCATGTACAGAACCATCTGATTGGGAATGCACTGCACATGTGTAGAACCATCTGATTGGGAATGCACTGCGCATGTACAGAACCATCTGATTGGGAATGCACTGCGCATGTACAGAACCATCTAATTGGGAATGCACTACGCATGTATAGATCTGATTGGGAATGCACTGCGCATGGACAGCCATGTGATTGGGAATGCACTGCGCATGTACAGAACCATCAGATTGGGAATACACTGCGCATGGACAGCCATGTGATTGGGAATGCACTGCGCATGTACAGAACCATCTGATTGGGAATGCACTGCGCATGTACAGAACCATCTGATTGGGAATGCACTGCGCATGTACAGAACCATCTGATTGTGAATGCACTGCACATGTACAGAACCATCTGATTGTGAATGCACTGCGCATGTACAGAACCATCTGATTGTGAATGCACTGCGCATGTACAGAATCATGTGATTGGGAATGCACTGCGCATGTACAGAATCATGTGATTGGGAATGCACTGCGCATGTACAGAACCATCTGATTGTGAATGCACTGCGCATGTACAGAACCATCTGATTGTGAATGCACTGCGCATGTACAGAATCATGTGATTGGGAATGCACTGCGCATGTACAGAACCATCTGATTGTGAATGCACTGCGCATGTACAGAACCATGTGATTGGGAATGCACTGCACATGTACAGAACCATGTGATTGTGAATGCACTGCGCATGTACAGACCCATGTGATTGGAATGCACTGCGCATGTACAGAACCATCTGATTGGAAATGCACTGCACATGTACAGAACCATGTGATTGGGAATGCACTGCGCATGTACAGAACCATGTAATTGAGAATGCACTGCACGTGTATAGAACTATCTGATTGGGAATGCACTGCGCATGTACAGAACCATCTGATTGGGAATGCACTGCGCATGTATAGAACCATCTGATTGGGAATGCACTGCACATGGACAGCCATGTGATTGGGAATGCACTGTGCATGTACAGAACCATCAGATTGGGAATGCACTGCGCATGTACAGAACCATCTGATTGGGAATGCACTGCGCATGTATAGAACCATCTGATTGGGAATGCACTGTGCATGGACAGCTATGTGATTGGGAATGCACTGCGCGTATATAGAACCATCTGATTGGGAATGCACTGCGCATGTACAGAACCATCTGATTGGGAATGCACTGCACATGTATAGAACCATCTGATTGGGAATGCACTGCGCATGGACAGCCATGTGATTGGGAATGCACTGCGCATGGACAGCCATGTGATTGGGAATGCACTGCGCATGTACAGAACCATCTGATTGGGAATGCACTGCGCATGTACAGAACCATCTGATTGGGAATGCACTGCGCATGTACAGAACCATCTGATTGGGAATGCACTGCGCATGTACAGAACCATCTGATTGGGGATGCACTGCGCATGTATAGAACCATCTGATTGGGAATGCACTGCGCATGGACAGCCATGTGATTGGGAATGCACTGCGCATGTACAGAACCATCAGATTGGGAATGCACTGCGCATGTACAGAACCATCTGATTGGGAATACACTGCGCATGTATAGAACCACCTGATTGGGAATGCACTGCGCATGGACTGCCATGTGATTGGGAATGCACTGCGCGTGTATAGAACCATCTGATTGGGAATGCACTGCGCATGTATAGAACCATCTGATTGGGAATGCACTGCGCATGGACAGCCATGTGATTGGGAATGCACTGCGCATGGACAGCCATGTGATAGGGAATGCACTGCGCATGTACAGAACCATCTGATTGGGGAATGCACTGCGCATGTACAGAACCATCTGATTGGGAATGCACTGCGCATGTACAGAACCATCTGATTTTGAATGCACTGCACATGTACAGAACCATCTGATTGTGAATGCACTGCGCATGGACAGCTATGTGATTGGGAATGCACTGCGCGTGTATAGAACCATCTGATTGGGAATGCACTGCGCATGTATAGAACCATCTGATTGGGAATGCACTGCACATGTATAGAACCATCTGATTGGGAATGCACTGCGCATGGACAGCCATGTGATTGGGAATGCACTGCGCATGGACAGCCATGTGATTTGGAATGCACTGCGCATGTACAGAACCATCTGATTGGGAATGCACTGCGCATGTACAGAACCATCTGATTGGGAATGCACTGCGCATGTACAGAACCATCTGATTGGGAATGCACTGCGCATGTACAGAACCATCTGATTGGGGATGCACTGCGCATGTATAGAACCATCTGATTGGGAATACACTGCGCATGGACAGAACCATCAGATTGGGAATGCACTGCGCATGTACAGAACCATCTGATTGGGAATACACTGCGCATGTATAGAACCATCTGATTGGGAATGCACTGCGCATGGACTGCCATGTGATTGGGAATGCACTGCGCGTGTATAGAACCATCTGATTGGGAATGCACTGCGCAGGTATAGAACCATCTGATTGGGAATGCACTGCGCATGGACAGCCATGTGATTGGGAATGCACTGCGCATAGACAGCCATGTGATTGGGAATGCACTGCACATGTACAGAACCATCTGATTGGGAATGCACTGCGCATGTATAGAACCATCTGATTGGGAATGCACTGCACATGTACAGAACCATCTGATTGTGAATGCACTGCACATGTACAGAACCATCTGATTGTGAATGCACTGCGCATGTACAGAATCATGTGATTGTGAATGCACTGCGCATGTACAGAATCATGTGATTGGGAATGCACTGCGCATGTACAGAACCATCTGATTGTGAATGCACTGCGCATGTACAGAACCATGTGATTGGGAATGCACTGCGCATGTACAGAACCATCTGATTGTGAATGCACTGCGCATGTACAGAACCATGTGATTGTGAATGCACTGCGCATGTACAGAATCATGTGATTGGGAATGCACTGCGCATGTACAGAACCATCTGATTGTGAATGCACTGCGCATGTACAGAACCATGTGATTGGGAATGCACTGCGCATGTACAGAACCATCTGATTAGGAATGCACTGCGCATGTACAGAACCATGTGATTGTGAATGCACTGCGCATGTACAGACCCATGTGATTGGGAATACACTGCGCATGTACAGAACCATCTGATTGGGAATGCACTGCACATGTACAGAACCATGTGATTGGGAATGCACTGCGCATGTACAGAACCATGTAATTGAGAATGCACTGCGCGTGTATAGAACTATCTGATTGGGAATGCACTGCGCATGTACAGAACCATCTGATTGGGAATGCACTGCGCATGTATAGAACCATCTGATTGGGAATGCACTGCGCATGGACAGCCATGTGATTGGGAATGCACTGTGCATGTACAGAACCATCAGATTGGGAATGCACTGCGCATGTACAGAACCATCTGATTGGGAATGCACTGCGCATGTATAGAACCATCTGATTGGGAATGCACTGCGCATGGACAGCTATGTGATTGGGAATGCACTGCGCGTGTATAGAACCATCTGATTGGGAATGCACTGCGCATGTACAGAACCATCTGATTGGGAATGCACTGCACATGTATAGAACCATCTGATTGGGAATGCACTGCGCATGGACAGCCATGTGATTGGGAATGCACTGCGCATGGACAGCCATGTGATTGGGAATGCACTGCGCATGTACAGAACCATCTGATTGGGAATGCACTGCGCATGTACAGAACCATCTGATTGGGAATGCACTGCGCATGTACAGAACCATCTGATTGGGAATGCACTGCGCATGTACAGAACCATCTGATTGGGGATGCACTGCGCATGTATAGAACCATCTAATTGGGAATGCACTGCGCATGTACAGAACCATCTGATTGTGGATGCACTGCGCATGTACAGAACCATCTGATTGGGAATGCAGTGCACTGCGCATGTACAGAACCATCTGTTTGGGAATGCACTGCGCATGTACAGAACCATGTGATTGGGAATGCACTGCGCATGTACAGAACCATGTGACTGGGAATGCACTGTGCATGTACAGAACCATCTGATTGGGAATGCATTGCGCATGTACAGAACTATGTGATTGGGAATGCACTGCACATGTACAGAACCATCTGATTGGTATTGCACTGCGCATGTACTAAACCATGTGATTGGGAATGCACTGCGCATGTACAGAACCATCTGATTGGGAATGCACTGCGCATGTACAGAACCATCTGATTGTGAATGCACTGCGCATGTACAGAACCATCTGATTGTGAATGCACTGCGCATGTACAGAATCATGTGATTGGGAATGCACTGCGCATGTACAGAATCATGTGATTGGGAATGCACTGCGCATGTACAGAACCATGTGATTGGGAATGCACTGCGCATGTACAGAACCATCTGATTGGGAATTAACTGCGCATGTACAGAACCATCTGATTGGGAATGCACTGCGCATGTACAGAACCATGTGATTGGGAATGCACTGCGCATGTACAGAACCATGTGAGTGGGAATGCACTGCGCATGTACAGACCCATGTGATTGGGAATGCACTGCGCATGTACAGAACCATCTGATTGGGAATGCACTGCACATGTACAGAACCATGTGATTGGGAATGCACTGCGCATGTACAGCACCATGTAATTGTGAATGCACTGCGCGTGTATAGAACTATCTGATTGGGAATGCACTGCGCATGTACAGAACCATCTGATTGGGAATGCACTGCGCATGTATAGAACCATCTGATTGGGAATGCACTGCGCATGTACAGAACCATCTGATTGGGAATGCACTACGCATGTATAGAACCATCTGATTGGGAATGCACTGCGCATGGATAGCCATGTGATTGGGAATGCACTGCGCATGTTCAGAACCATCAGATTGGGAATGCACTGCGCATGTACAGAACCATCTGATTGGGAATACACTGCGCATGTATAGAACCATCTAATTGGGAATGCACTGCGCATGTACAAAACCATCTGATTGGGAATGCACTGCGCATGTATAGAACCATCTGATTGGGAATGCACTGCGCATGGACAGCCATGTGATTGGGAATGCACTGCGCATGGACAGCCATGTGATTGGGAATGCACTGCGCATGTACAGAACCATGTGATTGGGAATGCACTGCGCATGTACAGAACCATCTGATTGGGAATGCATTGCGCATGTACAGAACCATCTGATTGGGAATGCACTGCGCATGTACAGAACCATGTGATTGGGAATGCACTGCGCATGTACAGAACCATGTGATTGGGAATGCACTGCGCATGTACAGACCCATGTGATTGGGAATGCACTGCGCATGTACAGAACCATCTGATTGGGAATGCACTGCACATGTACAGAACCATGTGATTGGGAATGCACTGCGCATGTACAGCACCATGTAATTGTGAATGCACTGCGCGTGTATAGAACTATCTGATTGGGAATGCACTGCGCATGTACAGAACCATCTGATTGGGAATGCACTGCACATGTGTAGAACCATCTGATTGGGAATGCACTGCGCATGTACAGAACCATCTGATTGGGAATGCACTGCGCATGTACAGAACCATCTGATTGGGAATGCACTGCGCATGTACAAAACCATCTGATTGGGAATGCACTGCGCATGTATAGAACCATCTGATTGGGAATGCACTGCGCATGGACAGCCATGTGATTGGGAATGCACTGCGCATGGACAGCCATGTGATTGGGAATGCACTGCGCATGTACAGAACCATGTGATTGGGAATGCACTGCGCATGTACAGAACCATCTGATTGGGAATGCATTGCGCATGTACAGAACCATCTGATTGGGAATGCACTGCGCATGTACAGAACCATGTGATTGGGAATGCACTGCGCATGTACAGAACCATGTGATTGGGAATGCACTGCGCATGTACAGACCCATGTGATTGGGAATGCACTGCGCATGTACAGAACCATCTGATTGGGAATGCACTGCACATGTACAGAACCATGTGATTGGGAATGCACTGCGCATGTACAGCACCATGTAATTGTGAATGCACTGCGCGTGTATAGAACTATCTGATTGGGAATGCACTGCGCATGTACAGAACCATCTGATTGGGAATGCACTGCACATGTGTAGAACCATCTGATTGGGAATGCACTGCGCATGTACAGAACCATCTGATTGGGAATGCACTGCGCATGTACAGAACCATCTAATTGGGAATGCACTACGCATGTATAGATCTGATTGGGAATGCACTGCGCATGGACAGCCATGTGATTGGGAATGCACTGCGCATGTACAGAACCATCAGATTGGGAATACACTGCGCATGTACAGAATCATGTGATTGGTAATGCACTGCGCATGTATAGAACCATCTGATTGGGAATGCACTGCGCATGGACAGCCATGTGATTGGGAATGCACTGCGCATGGACAGCCATGTGATTGGGAATGCACTGCGCATGTACAGAACCATCTGATTGGGAATGCACTGCGCATGTACAGAACCATCTGATTGGGAATGCACTGCGCATGTACAGAACCATCTGATTGTGAATGCACTGCACATGTACAGAACCATCTGATTGTGAATGCACTGCGCATGTACAGAACCATCTGATTGTGAATGCACTGCGCATGTACAGAATCATGTGATTGGGAATGCACTGCGCATGTACAGAATCATGTGATTGGGAATGCACTGCGCATGTACAGAACCATCTGATTGTGAATGCACTGCGCATGTACAGAACCATGTGATTGGGAATGCACTGCGCATGTACAGAACCATGTGATTGTGAATGCACTGCGCATGTACAGACCCTTGTGATTGGGAATGCACTAGAGATGAGCGGGTTCGGTTTCTCTGAATCCGAACCCGCCAGAACTTCATGTTTTTTTTCACGGGTCCGAGCGACTCGGATCTTCCCGCCTTGCTCGGTTAACCCGAGCGCGCCCGAACGTCATCATGACGCTGTCGGATTCTCGCGAGGCTCGGATTCTATCGCGAGACTCGGATTCTATATAAGGAGCCGCGCGTCGCCGCCATTTTCACACGTGCATTGAGATTGATAGGGAGAGGACGTGGCTGGCGTCCTCTCCGTTTAGAATAGATTAGAGAGACACTTGATTTACTAATTTTGGGGAGCATTAGGAGTACTCAGTAGTGTACAGTGCAGAGTTTTGCTGATAGTGACCAGTGACCACCAGTTTTATTTATAATCCGTTCTCTGCCTGAAAAAAGCGATACACAGCACACAGTGACTCAGTCACATACCATATCTGTGTGCACTGCTCAGGCTCAGGCCAGTGTGCTGCATCATCTATTATCTATATATAATATTATATATATCTGTCTGACTGCTCAGCTCACACAGCTTATAATTGTGGGGGAGACTGGGGAGCACTACTGCAGTGCCAGTTATAGGTTATAGCAGGAGCCAGGAGTACATAATATATTATATAGTGAGTGACCACCAGACACACAGTGCAGTTTATTTAATATATCCGTTCTCTGCCTGAAAAAAGCGATACACACAGTGACTCAGTCAGTCACATACCATATCTGTGTGCACTGCTCAGGCTCAGGCCAGTGTGCTGCATCATCTATATATATTATATATCTGTCTGACTGCTCAGCTCACACAGCTTATAATTGTGGGGGAGACTGGGGAGCACTACTGCAGTGCCAGTTATAGGTTATAGCAGGAGCCAGGAGTACATATTATATTAAAATTAAACAGTGCACACTTTTGCTGCAGGAGTGCCACTGCCAGTGTGACTGACCAGTGACCTGACCACACTAACCACCAGTATAGTTAGTAGTATACTTATATTGTGATTGCCTGAAAAAGTTAAACACTCGTCGTGTGACTTCACTTGTGTGTTTTTTTTTATTCTATAAAAATAAAACTCATTCTGCTGACAGACAGTGTCCAGCAGGTCCGTCATTATATAATATATAATATATACCTGTCCGGCTGCAGTAGTGATATATATATATTTTTTATATCATTTATCATCCAGTCGCAGCAGACACAGTACGGTAGTTCACGGCTGTGGCTACCTCTGTGTCTCTGCACTCGGCAGGCAGTCCGTCCATAATTGTAATACCACCTAACCGTGGATTTTTTTCATTCTTCTTTATACATACATAGTTACATAGACATCTTCTCTTTATCAACCAGTCTATATTAGCTGCAGACACAGTACAGTACGGTAGTTCACGGCTGTGGCTACCTCTGTGTCTGCACTCGGCAGGCAGTCCGTCCATAATTGTATACCACCTAACCGTGGTTTTTTTTCATTCTTCTTTATACATACATAGTTACATAGACATCTTCTCTTTATCAACCAGTCTATATTAGCTGCAGACACAGTACAGTACGGTAGTTCACGGCTGTGGCTACCTCTGTGTCTGCACTCGGCAGGCAGTCCGTCCATAATTGTATACCACCTAACCGTGGATTTTTTTCAGTCTTCTTTATACATACATAGTTACATAGACATCTTCTCTTTATCAACCAGTCTATATTAGCTGCAGACACAGTACAGTACGGTAGTTCACGGCTGTGGCTACCTCTGTGTCTGCAGTCGGCAGGCAGTCCATAATTGTATACTAGTATCCATCTCCATTGTTTACCTGAGGTGCCTTTTAGTTGTGCCTATTAAAATATGGAGAACAAAAATGTTGAGGTTCCAAAATTAGGGAAAGATCAAGATCCACTTCCACCTCGTGCTGAAGCTGCTGCCACTAGTCATGGCCGAGACGATGAAATGCCAGCAACGTCGTCTGCCAAGGCCGATGCCCAATGTCATAGTACAGAGCATGTCAAATCCAAAACACCAAATATCAGAAAAAAAAGGACTCCAAAACCTAAAATAAAATTGTCGGAGGAGAAGCGTAAACTTGCCAATATGCCATTTACCACACGGAGTGGCAAGGAACGGCTGAGGCCCTGGCCTATGTTCATGGCTAGTGGTTCAGCTTCACATGAGGATGGAAGAACTCAGCCTCTCGCTAGAAAAATAAAAAGACTCAAGCTGGCAAAAGCAGCACAGCAAAGAACTGTGCATTCTTCGAAATCCCAAATCCACAAGGAGAGTCCAATTGTGTCGGTTGCGATGCCTGACCTTCCCAACACTGGACGTGAAGAGCATGCGCCTTCCACCATTTGCACGCCCCCTGCAAGTGCTGGAAGGAGCACCCGCAGTCCAGTTCCTGATAGTCAGATTGAAGATGTCAGTGTTGAAGTACACCAGGATGAGGAGGATATGGGTGTTGCTGGCGCTGGGGAGGAAATTGACCAGGAGGATTCTGATGGTGAGGTGGTTTGTTTAAGTCAGGCACCCAGGGAGACACCTGTTGTCCGTGGGAGGAATATGGCCGTTGACATGCCAGGTGAAAATACCCAAAAAATCAGCTCTTCGGTGTGGAGGTATTTCACCAGAAATGCGGACAACAGGTGTCAAGCCGTGTGTTCCCTTTGTCAAGCTGTAATAAGTAGGGGTAAGGACGTTAACCACCTCGGAACATCCTCCCTTATACGTCACCTGCAGCGCATTCATAATAAGTCAGTGACAAGTTCAAAAACTTTGGGTGACAGCGGAAGCAGTCCACTGACCAGTAAATCCCTTCCTCTTGTAACCAAGCTCACGCAAACCACCCCACCAACTCCCTCAGTGTCAATTTCCTCCTTCCCCAGGAATGCCAATAGTCCTGCAGGCCATGTCACTGGCAATTCTGACGAGTCCTCTCCTGCCTGGGATTCCTCCGATGCATCCTTGCGTGTAACGCCTACTGCTGCTGGCGCTGCTGTTGTTGCCGCTGGGAGTCGATGGTCATCCCAGAGGGGAAGTCGTAAGCCCACTTGTACTACTTCCAGTAAGCAATTGACTGTTCAACAGTCCTTTGCGAGGAAGATGAAATATCACAGCAGTCATCCTACTGCAAAGCGGATAACTGAGGCCTTGGCATCCTGGGTGGTGAGAAACGTGGTTCCGGTATCCATCATTACTGCAGAGCCAACTAGAGACTTGTTGGAGGTACTGTGTCCCCGGTACCAAATACCATCTAGGTTCCATTTCTCTAGGCAGGCGATACCGAAAATGTACACAGACCTCAGAAAAAGAGTCACCAGTGTCCTAAAAAATGCAGCTGTACCCAATGTCCACTTATCCACGGACATGTGGACAAGTGGAGCAGGGCAGGGTCAGGACTATATGACTGTGACAGCCCACTGGGTAGATGTATGGACTCTCGCCGCAAGAACAGCAGCGGCGGCACCAGTAGCAGCATCTCGCAAACGCCAACTCTTTCCTAGGCAGGCTACGCTTTGTATCACCGGTTTCCAGAATACGCACACAGCTGAAAACCTCTTACGGCAACTGAGCAAGATCATCGCGGAATGGCTTACCCCAATTGGACTCTCCTGTGGATTTGTGGCATCGGACAACGCCAGCAATATTGTGTGTGCATTAAATATGGGCAAATTCCAGCACGTCCCATGTTTTGCACATACCTTGAATTTGGTGGTGCAGAATTTTTTAAAAAACGACAGGGGCGTGCAAGAGATGCTGTCGGTGGCCAGAAAAATTGCGGGACACTTTCGGCGTACAGGCACCACGTACAGAAGACTGGAGCACCACCAAAAACTACTGAACCTGCCCTGCCATCATCTGAAGCAAGAAGTGGTAACGAGGTGGAATTCAACCCTCTATATGCTTCAGAGGTTGGAGGAGCAGCAAAAGGCCATTCAAGCCTATACAATTGAGCACGATATAGGAGGTGGAATGCACCTGTCTCAAGTGCAGTGGAGAATGATTTCAACGTTGTGCAAGGTTCTGATGCCCTTTGAACTTGCCACACGTGAAGTCAGTTCAGACACTGCCAGCCTGAGTCAGGTCATTCCCCTCATCAGGCTTTTGCAGAAGAAGCTGGAGGCATTGAAGAAGGAGCTAAAAGGGAGCGATTCCGCTAGGCATGTGGGACTTGTGGATGCAGCCCTTAATTCGCTTAACAAGGATTCACGGGTGGTCAATCTGTTGAAATCAGAGCACTACATTTTGGCCACCGTGCTCGATCCTAGATTTAAAGCCTACCTTGGATCTCTCTTTCCGGCAGACACAAGTCTGCTGGGGTGCAAAGACCTGCTGGTGACAAAATTGTCAAGTCAAGCGGAACGCGACCTGTCAACATCTCCTCCTTCACATTCTCCCGCAACTGGGGGTGTGAGGAAAAGGCTCAGAATTCCGAGCCCACCCGCTGGCGGTGATGCAGGGCAGTCTGGAGCGACTGCTGATGCTGACATCTGGTCCGGACTGAAGGACCTGACAACGATTACGGACATGTCGTCTACTGTCACTGCATATGATTCTCTCAACATTGATAGAATGGTGGAGGATTATATGAGTGACCGCATCCAAGTAGGCACGTCACACAGTCCGTACTTATACTGGCAGGAAAAAGAGGCAATTTGGAGGCCCTTGCACAAACTGGCTTTATTCTACCTAAGTTGCCCTCCCACAAGTGTGTACTCCGAAAGAGTGTTTAGTGCCGCCGCTCACCTTGTCAGCAATCGGCGTACGAGGTTACATCCAGAAAATGTGGAGAAGATGATGTTCATTAAAATGAATTATAATCAATTCCTCCGCGGAGACATTGACCAGCAGCAATTGCCTCCACAAAGTACACAGGGAGCTGAGATGGTGGATTCCAGTGGGGACGAATTGATAATCTGTGAGGAGGGGGATGTACACGGTGATATATCGGAGGGTGAAGATGAGGTGGACATCTTGCCTCTGTAGAGCCAGTTTGTGCAAGGAGAGATTAATTGCTTCTTTTTTGGGGGGGGTCCAAACCAACCCGTCATATCAGTCACAGTCGTGTGGCAGACCCTGTCACTGAAATGATGGGTTGGTTAAAGTGTGCATGTCCTGTTTTGTTTATACAACATAAGGGTGGGTGGGAGGGCCCAAGGACAATTCCATCTTGCACCTCTTTTTTCTTTTCTTTTTCTTTGCATCATGTGCTGATTGGGGAGGGTTTTTGGGAAGGGACATCCTGCGTGACACTGCAGTGCCACTCCTAGATGGGCCCGGTGTTTGTGTCGGCCACTAGGGTCGCTAATCTTACTCACACAGTCAGCTACCTCATTGCGCCTCTTTTTTTCTTTGCGTCATGTGCTGTTTGGGGAGGGTTTTTTGGAAGGGACATCCTGCGTGACACTGCAGTGCCACTCCTAGATGGGCCCGGTGTTTGTGTCGGCCACTAGGGTCGCTAATCTTACTCACACAGCTACCTCATTGCGCCTCTTTTTTTCTTTGCGTCATGTGCTGTTTGGGGAGGGTTTTTTGGAAGGGACATCCTGCGTGACACTGCAGTGCCACTCCTAGATGGGCCCGGTGTTTGTGTCGGCCACTAGGGTCGCTAATCTTACTCACACAGCTACCTCATTGCGCCTCTTTTTTTCTTTGCGTCATGTGCTGTTTGGGGAGGGTTTTTTGGAAGGGCCATCCTGCGTGACACTGCAGTGCCACTCCTAGATGGGCCCAGTGTTTGTGTCGGCCACTAGGGTCGCTAATCTTACTCACACAGCTACCTCATTGCGCCTCTTTTTTTCTTTGCGTCATGTGCTGTTTGGGGAGGGTTTTTTGGAAGGGACATCCTGCGTGACACTGCAGTGCCACTCCTAGATGGGCCCGGTGTTTGTGTCGGCCACTAGGGTCGCTTATCTTACTCACACAGCGACCTCGGTGCAAATTTTAGGACTAAAAATAATATTGTGAGGTGTGAGGTATTCAGAATAGACTGAAAATTAGTGTAAATTATGGTTTTTGAGGTTAATAATACTTTGGGATCAAAATGACCCCCAAATTCTATGATTTAAGCTGTTTTTTAGTGTTTTTTGAAAAAAACACCCGAATCCAAAACACACCCGAATCCGACAAAAAAAATTCGGTGAGGTTTTGCCAAAACGCGTTCGAACCCAAAACACGGCCGCGGAACCGAACCCAAAACCAAAACACAAAACCCGAAAAATTTCAGGCGCTCATCTCTAGAATGCACTGCAGATGTACAGAACCATGTGATTGGGAATGCACTGCGCATGTACAGAACCATGTAATTGTGAATGCACTGCGCGTGTATAGAACTATCTGATTGGGAATGCACTGCACATGTATAGAACCATCTGATTGGGAATGCACTGCGCATGGACAGCCATGTGATTGGGAATGCACTGCGTATGTACAGAACCATCAAATTGGGAATGCACTGCGCATGTATAGAACCATCTGATTGGGAATGTACTGCGCATGTATAGAACCATCTGATTGGGAATGCACTGCGCATTGACAGCCATGTGATTGGGAATGCACTGCGTGTGTATAGAACCATCTGATTGGGAATGCACTGCGCATGGACAGCCATGTGATTGGGAATGCACTGCGCATGGACAGCCATGTGATTGGGAATGCACTGCGCATGGACAGAACCATGTGATTGGGAATGCACTGCGCATGTACAGAACCATGTGACTGGGAATGCACTGCGCATGTACAGAACCATCTGATTGTGGATGCACTGCGCATGTACAGAACCATCTGATTGGGAATGCACTGCGCATGTACAGAACCATCTGATTGGGAATGCACTGCGCATGTACAGAACCATCTGATTGTGGATGCACTGCGCATGTACAGAACCATCTGATTGGGAATGCACTGCGCATGTACAGAACCATCTGATTGGGAATGCACTGCACATGTACAGAACCATCTGATTGGCAATGCACTGCGCATGTACAGAACCATCTGATTGGGAATGCACTGCGCATGTACAGAACCATCTGATTGGGAATGCACTGCGCATGTACAGAACCATGTGACTGGGAATGCACTGCGCATGTACAGAACCATGTGATTGGGAATGCACTGCGCATGTACAGAACTATGTGATTGTGAATGCACTGAGCATGTACAGAACCATCTGATTGGGAATGCACTGCGCATGTACAGACCCATCTGATTGGGAATGCACTGCGCATGTACAGAACCATCTGATTGGGAATGCACTGCGCATGTACAGAACCATCTGATTGGGAATGCACTGCGCATGTACAGAATCATGTGATTGGGAATGCACTGCGCATGTACAGAACCATCTGATTGGGAATGCAATGCGCATGTACAGAACCATCTGATTGGGAATGCACTGCGCATGTACAGAACCATCTGATTGGGAATGCACTGCGCATGTACAGAACCATCTGATTGGGAATGCAATGCGCATGTACAGAACCGTCTGATTGGGAATGCACTGCACATGTACAGAACCATCTGATTGTGAATGCACTGCGCATGTACAGAACCATGTGATTGGGAATGCACTGCGCATGTACAGAACCATCTGATTGGGAATGCACTGCGCATGTACAGAACCGTCTGATTGGGAATGCACTGCGCATGTACAGAACCATCTGATTGGGAATGCACTGCGCATGTACAGAACCGTCTGATTGGGAATGCACTGCGCATGTACAGAACCATCTGATTGGGAATGCACTGCACATGTACAGAACCATCTGATTGTGAATGCACTGCACATGTACTGAACCATCTGATTGGGAATGCACTGCGCATGTACAGAACCATCTGATTGGGAATGCACTGCGCATGTACAGAACCATCTGATTGGGAATGCACTGCGCATGTACAGAACCATCTGATTGGGAATACACTGCGCATGTACAGAACCATCTGATTGTGGATGCACTGCACATGTACAGAACCATCTGATTGGGAATGCACTGCGCATGTACAGAACCATCTGATTGGGAATGCACTGCGCATGTACAGAACCATCTGATTGGGAATGCACTGCGCATGTACAGAACCATCTGATTGGGAATGCACTGCGCATGTACAGAACCATCTGATTGGGAATGCACTGCGCATGTACAGAACCATCTGATTGGGAATACACTGCGCATGTACAGAACCATCTGATTGGGAATGCACTGCGCATGTACAGAACCATCTGATTGGGAATGCACTGCGCATGTACAGAACCATCTGATTGGGAATGCACTGCGCATGTACAGAACCATCTGATTGGGAATGCACTGCGCATGTACAGAACCATCTGATTGGGAATGCACTGCGCATGTACAGAACCATGTGACTGGGAATGCACTGCGCATGTACAGAACCATGTGACTGGGAATGCACTGCGCATGTACAGAACCATCTGATTGTGAATGCACTGCGCATGTACAGAACGGGTCCTGCACCACCCCATGTTGTGCCCCCAATGACTGACATGCTGCGGCCATTTGGAGGAGGGGTAGCGGTAGCGACAGGGACCATTTTACATTACAGGGTGTCTTGCCCCATTTTGTAGACATGGCCAGTTTAGGATAGAACCGGCTCAGTAATTGTGAACATTCGTTTTCACAGTGTGCAGCGCCATATTCTTAGCGCCCTGAGATATCACCAATCATAACTCATGTAAGACATTCAGGGCTTCCCTAGGAACAATTATAGTGTATCTTGTTTATAAAGTGCCTGCCCCCAGCGTGGCCACATATTCCAGCAACATTTCCTAATTGGCCAACCTCCTACTCAATCCCATTTCTACACAGAGTAGGAAACACTGCAGTGATGACGGTCGATGGTGTACTGCCATTGATGTAAGAGCCACCAAATGCCATCCGTAGACATCATAGGCAGACGTGGGCTCAGGGTAAGGGTGTGTTATAACTCTCTCCCTCCAGGGACATAGGCTACATGTCCTACCTACCCTTCCCCCCTACTCACCTGGGCTACAGTCACAGCTTTTGTCTCTTCCCCGCATCTCAGCCGGCTCCCAGGGTAGAGTCATTCTCATTCTGTATCCAAGATGGCGGATGTGAAACTGCTCTATTCTGATACAACAGTTACACATGGCCATCTTGGATTCAAAAAGAGGCCACCTTCTCCCTGAGATCCGGCTGAGATCAGGGATGGAGACATTCTAGGTAGGAGTTGAGGCTGCCTGAGGGGTGTGTGCTGCACATCCTATATACCCTGTGCACAGGTCTCCGCTACATGTAGGTGCACATCCTATATACCCTTTGCACATGTCTCCGCTACATGTAGGTGCACATCCTATATACCCTGTGCACACGTCTCCGCTACATGTAGGTGCGCACACTATATATATATACCCTTTGCACATGTCTCCGCTACATGTAGGTGCACATCCTATATACCCTGTGCACATGTCTCCGCTACATGTAGGTGCGCACACTATATATATACCCTGCGCTCATGTCTCCGCTACATGTAGATGCACATCCAACATATATATATATATATATATATATATATATATATACCCTGTGCTCATGGCTCTGCTACATGTGGGTGCACGGATACAGCATTAGTGACTTCTGTCTGTCACCCCTGTTATCTGTTATATAATTGCTTTACAGGGCAGATACACCTTATAATGCGCCTGTTTATTACTCATGTTGTTAGTGGGTCTTGTTATATAGTAATTTGCAGTTTATTTTAACTGCAAAGATTTAGTTTTCTGTGATGAGAGGTTGGTGATGATGTTTGTGGCTGTTTCTTTACCAGGAGGAACATTTGCCGGGGAGTCATTTCTGTGATAACAGCCTTATAATGACAGTCACTATGCTGCTCGCAGCTGGAATGGAAACCACAAGTTCTACCTTGAAATTCTGTCTGGTAGTGGCCAGCAATTACCCAGATGTGCAAAGTAAGAGACACCTTCTGTATATATGACTTTTTATAATGACTGTGTGTGCCCCTCCATATGACTGAAAAATGTCATAGACAAGGACCTGGCAGCACCAATATTGCCCCTGCAGCCGCGCCTGTGTATGACATCACTTATGATACGTCCTAAACATTCAGGTCTGGGATTAGAGCTCTGGGTCTCTGTATGGTGGTCTCTTGATCACTGTGAGATGACATGGATGCCATGTTCTGCCTACTGCAGCTCTTGTACTTTTTTGTCTTTGCGCCTTAATGCAGTGACAGTAAGTGTATTATTGCTGCCAGAGACAATTTCTGCAGCTGGCGCCATTCTTTAGTAATATAAAATGGTGTCCTGCTCAATCAATTTAATGGAACTTCAAAGGTGCATGACAGGGAGGAGTTAATCTAGATAAGAAAAGTAGCATTAGGGACCGCCATAAACAGAGAAGCCGTGACATAGCCTGTCAGCTTAATCATACACAGGTATTTGCAAATGTATGAAAACTGAGATCTCTGTATTTCTATTATCACGGGAGTAGTAATAGCTCATTGCTGGCCCATTGCGAGTGTGCTGACACCATTTGTCATTCTGCTTTAGCCTACTGATTCCATATATAATTCATGTTGTCAACTTACTGCATGATGCTGCTTATACGAATGGATTGCCCTGTCTGTGTTGATATGTCCTATTAGTTCGCAATAAGCAACAGCAGAATAAATATTGGAGATTAGGCCACACCGTGTACCTTAACTGGGCTTGCAAGGTTTAATAAGAACAGCAATAACAGCGGTATATACACAGTGGTATAGTAGTGTAACACCCCGGGGTTGGCAGGTGTCTAAGTGGTTGGAAGAGGTATCACAGATGTTCGGTGCCTAGGTGATTGACCCTTTCCCTAAGATATTTCTCCCCAAACCTTGTTCGTTGTATTGGCTTCAGAGAGGTAGGATAGCTTGATATGCAACAGTGACTCAATGACAGCAATCTCCAACAGCAAGTTCTTTTATTAGGCCGCAAGGACTTCTGGATTAAAGATGGTGATTGGTTTACGACAATAATTGGATAATCACTATACTGAAAATGGAAGAAAATGACTACAAAAAAATTACATTTAGCTACAGCTCACATTACACTGGGACTTTCATGAAATTAAATCAATCTAATCACAGATATATGCATATTCCGTGGAAGTTATACAAGAAAAACAGTGAAGAAGATGATTAAGAATACAGTTTTCAATATCAATTGCTACTTTTTTAAATATCCCTGATACTTAAAACAAATGACCCAATCTTCAGGGCATTTTACGTTGGAGCTCATGGATCCTACAGTGACACAGTATTGCAATGAGGGGCTGTGGTATAACTGAACTTGTTGCACAAGGGATGGAGCTCCTACAGTGCCACAGTGTTACAATGGCGCCTGTGGTCTAACTGCACTTTAAGAAGAAAGATTGAACCATGGTTCAGTTAGAAAGTATTGTAATAGTTCAATGTTATATAAGGCTGTAGGTGATGAAGGTGTCTTAGGATCTCTAACAAGCAACTGTCTTTGTAGTAATTATCTCTTGGAATGAATAACTCAGGAAGTTCTTCCCACAAGTAGTGTCTCTGTACTGGTTATTATTGTGTTTAAACTGGGGTCACTGTTTGTGATTCTCGGTCGTGTCGGGCTGCACCCCTTTATTCTATGTGGTCGTGAGTAGTATATGTGTGCAGTGGACAATAGGGCTTAGAACTCACCCTCCTGCAGTCCGCAACAACAAACAATCTCTGTTACTCACTCCGATCCTCACATGTTATTTCAGTCTCTCCCGGAATCTGTCTCAGTGATTTCAGCTCTCTCAAAATAAATGTGGCATCCGTGCCTCTACTTAGGCATAGCGATGTCCAGTCCCCAGCTGCAGTTTCTCATGCCCGCTCTCCCAGTTCTCCACACTTGTGGAATCACCCCACTGCCTTTACTCTGCAGCGCTGCTCTCCACTGCCTCACATTGCCACCTGGTGCGCCAAGTCAGCTCTACAGCCCAGCTTCTTGCCACACATCCAGCTCTTTCAATGGCTTCTCTTCAACCTTCTGCATCACTGCCCCTTTCTTCTCACAAGGCTCCGCTTTCTATTTCTGACTCTGTCCAATCGGATCCTGCCACTTCCCAAATGGGACACGTGACCTGGCTCTGGTTCATCTCATAGCGTCCACTGTACTAACCAAATGAGTCATCCAATTGCACACACTGTCAATTATATTTTAAAGGGATATACACAACTGTCTCTGGGGTGCCACAGTAGATACCCAGTGGAAGTGATATCAGTATGACAGGTAGTATTAGTGGTGTTAGGTCTCACCTCTGAGGAGTTGACTGCACAGTCGTGTGGCACAATGACACTCAACACAGTGGGTTGTACATGCACAGTGACATCATCCCGCTAGGGTCACTGCACCAGTAAAGGAGAAAAGAGAAAGTGTAAGCGCAAATTCCTCTCCAAGAACCCGCAGTTGTGCATTTATGCTGTGCTATTTACCCGTGACTGGCCAACAACCATGGCCTCTGATTAGGGGTGGATCAGGATGAAAAACCAGCCTGGGAAATTTATGGATGAAGCCCTAATGGGGGCAGGGGATTTTGTGGGGGAGGAGTCTGTTGTGGGGGCGGGATTCCTCCTCATAGGGTCTGATTCTGAGTTGGAAACAGTTGCAGCCTTCCTTGCATCTTTTGCTGTAGTTGCGTCTGGGACTTTATGCTAATGATGCTACAGTGCCCTTCCCTAGTGTACATCCATGAATCCAAATATGCAGGACTGAGACGCCCCCTGTCAGTGTCCACAGACGCTGTAATCATGCTTTGTGCATCTTTAGACGCCACCATCGGTCGCATCACTGACACTTTCAGCAGCCTATGCTAGGTGCATTTCATCCGTCTGAGTATGGCCTCCAATGTGAACAAAGTGATCTGCACCATGGTTTGAGTAGCAGCTTCAGAAAAAAGTTATAGTGAATAGAATTATATAAATGGAGCGCTTGAAGGTGTATAAGTATTAGAGATGAGCGGGTTCGGTTCCTCTGAATCCGAACCCGCCCGAACTTCAGGTTTTTTACACGGGTCCGAGCAGGCTCGGATCTTCCCGCCTTGCTCGGCTAACCCGAGCGCGCCCGAACGTCATCATCACGCTGTCGGATTCTCGCGAGGCTCGGATTCTATCGCGAGACTCGGATTCTATATAAGGAGCCGCGCGTCGCCGCCATTTTCACACGTGCATTGAGAGTCATAGGGAGAGGACGTGGCTGGCGTCCTCTCCGTTTAGAGAAGAGAGAGACACAGTATTTTGGGGAGCATTATTAGGAGGAGTACTACTATACTGTATACTACTATACTACTTGCTGAAGTGATATTTATAGATTAGATAGTGTGACTGTAAGTGTATTATCTGACTTGTGGGGGAGACACTGACAGTGGGGAGCAGTTAGAGTCTGAGAGCAGGACTCAGGAGTACATATAACGTACAGTGCACACTTTTGCTGCCAGAGTCAGTGCCACACTGCCATTGTTGTGACCACACTGACCACCAGTATAATAATATATTTTGTGATTGTCTGCTTAGGCCTCGGAGTACTAGTTGCAAGTTGCAACGTGACCTGAAGTGACCACCAGTTTAATAATCAATCACCACCAGTTTAATATATATATATATATATATATAATTGTATATAATATATATATATATATATAATATTGTATACCACCTACCCGTGGTTTTTTTTTTTTTCATTCTTCTTTATACATACTACTATAGTAGCTTACTGTAGCAGTCTGCGGTGCTGTGCTGACCTGACAGTGTCCAGCAGGTCCGTCATCAGTCATTACATAATAAATATATATAGTACCTGTCCGGCTGCAGTACTAGTGATATTATATTGATTTCATCTCATTATCAATAATTTATCATCCAGTCTAGACTCTATATTAGCAGCAGACACAGTACGTTAGTCCACGGCTGTAGCTACCTCTGTGTCGGCACTCGGCAGTCCATCCATAATTGTATACCACCTACCCGTGTTTTTTTTTTTTCTTTCTTCTTTGTACATACTACTATAGAGTATAGTAGCTTACTGTAGCAGTCTGCGGTGCTGCTGAGCTGACAGTGTCCAGCAGGTCCGTCATCAGTCATCATTACCAAATAAATATATTATCTACCTGTCCGGCTGCAGTACTAGTGATATTATATATACATACATATATATATTGATTTCATCTCATTATCAATCATCCAGTCTATATTAGCAGCAGACACAGTACGTTAGTCCACGGCTGTAGCTACCTCTGTGTCGGCACTCGGCAGTCCATCCATAATTGTATACCACCTACCCGTGTTTTTTTTTTTTCTTACTTCTTTGTACATACTACTATAGTATAGTAGCTTACTGTAGCAGTCTGCGGTGCTGCTGAGCTGACAGTGTCCAGCAGGTCCGTCATCAGTCATCATTACCTAATAAATATATTATCTACCTGTCCGGCTGCAGTACTAGTGATATTATATATACATACATATATATATATTGATTTCATCTCATTATCATCCAGTCTATATTAGCAGCAGACACAGTACGGTAGTCCACGGCTGTAGCTACCTCTGTGTCGGCACTCGGCAGTCCATCCATAATTGTATACCACCTACCCGTGGTTTTTTTTTTTTCTTTCTTCTTTGTACATACTACTATAGAGTATAGTAGCTTACTGTAGCAGTCTGCGGTGCTGCTGAGCTGACAGTGTCCAGCAGGTCCGTCATCAGTCATCATTACCTAATAAATATATTATCTACCTGTCCGGCTGCAGTACTAGTGATATTATATATACATACATATATATATTGATTTCATCTCATTATCAATCATCCAGTCTATTTTAGCAGCAGACACAGTACGTTAGTCCACGGCTGTAGCTACCTCTGTGTCGGCACTCGGCAGTCCATCCATAATTGTATACCACCTACCCGTGGTTTTTTTTTTTTCTTTCTTCTTTGTACATACTACTATAGTATAGTAGCTTACTGTAGCAGTCTGCGGTGCTGCTGAGCTGACAGTGTCCAGCAGGTCCGTCATCAGTCATCATTACCTAATAAATATATTATCTACCTGTCCGGCTGCAGTACTAGTGATATTATATATACATACATATATATATATTGATTTCATCTCATTATCATCCAGTCTATATTAGCAGCAGACACAGTACGGTAGTCCACGGCTGTAGCTACCTCTGTGTCGGCACTCGGCAGTCCATCCATAAGTATACTAGTATCCATCCATCTCCATTGTTTACCTGAGGTGCCTTTTAGTTGTGCCTATTAAAATATGGAGAACAAAAATGTTGAGGTTCCAAAATTAGGGAAAGATCAAGATCCACTTCCACCTCGTGCTGAAGCTGCTGCCACTAGTCATGGCCGAGACGATGAAATGCCAGCAACGTCGTCTGCCAAGGCCGATGCCCAATGTCATAGTACAGAGCATGTCAAATCCAAAACACCAAATATCAGTAAAAAAAAGGACTCCAAAACCTAAAATAAAATTGTCGGAGGAGAAGCGTAAACTTGCCAATATGCCATTTACCACACGGAGTGGCAAGGAACGGCTGAGGCCCTGGCCTATGTTCATGGCTAGTGGTTCAGCTTCACATGAGGATGGAAGCACTCAGCCTCTCGCTAGAAAACTGAAAAGACTCAAGCTGGCAAAAGCACCGCAAAAAACTGTGCGTTCTTCGAAATCCCAAATCCACAAGGAGAGTCCAATTGTGTCGGTTGCGATGCCTGACCTTCCCAACACTGGACGTGAAGAGCATGCGCCTTCCACCATTTGCACGCCCCCTGCAAGTGCTGGAAGGAGCACCCGCAGTCCAGTTCCTGATAGTCAGATTGAAGATGTCAGTGTTGAAGTACACCAGGATGAGGAGGATATGGGTGTTGCTGGCGCTGGGGAGGAAATTGACCAGGAGGATTCTGATGGTGAGGTGGTTTGTTTAAGTCAGGCACCCGGGGAGACACCTGTTGTCCGTGGGAGGAATAGGGCCATTGACATGCCTGGTCAAAATACAAAAAAAATCAGCTCTTCGGTGTGGAAGTATTTCACCAGAAATGCGGACAACATTTGTCAAGCCGTGTGTTGCCTTTGTCAAGCTGTAATAAGTAGGGGTAAGGACGTTAACCACCTCGGAACATCCTCCCTTATACGTCACCTGCAGCGCATTCATAATAAGTCAGTGACAAGTTCAAAAACTTTGGGTGACAGCGGAAAGAGTCCACTGACCAGTAAATCCCTTCCTCTTGTAACCAAGCTCACGCAAACCACCCCACCAACTCCCTCAGTGTCAATTTCCTCCTTACCCAGGAATGCCAATAGTCCTGCAGGCCATGTCACTGGCAATTCTGACGAGTCCTCTCCTGCCTGGGATTCCTCCGATGCATCCTTGAGTGTAATGCCTACTGCTGCTGGCGCTGCTGTTGTTGCTGCTGGGAGTCGATCGTCATCCCAGAGGGGAAGTCGTAAGCCCACTTGTACTACTTCCAGTAAGCAATTGACTGTCCAACAGTCCTTTGCGAGGAAGATGAAATATCACAGCAGTCATCCTGCTGCAAAGCGGATAACTGAGGCCTTGACAACTATGTTGGTGTTAGACGTGCGTCCGGTATCCGCCGTTAGTTCACAGGGAACTAGACAATTTATTGAGGCAGTGTGCCCCCGTTACCAAATACCATCTAGGTTCAACTTCTCTAGGCAGGCGATACAGAGAATGTACACGGACGTCAGAAAAAGACTCACCAGTGTCCTAAAAAATGCAGTTGTACCCAATGTCCACTTAACCACGGACATGTGGACAAGTGGAGCAGGGCAGGGTCAGGACTATATGACTGTGACAGCCCACTGGGTAGATGTATGGACTCCCGCCGCAAGAACAGCAGCGGCGGCACCAGTAGCAGCATCTCGCAAACGCCAACTCTTTCCTAGGCAGGCTACGCTTTGTATCACCGCTTTCCAGAATACGCACACAGCTGAAAACCTCTTATGGCAACTGAGGAAGATCATCGCGGAATGGCTTACCCCAATTGGACTCTCCTGTGGATTTGTGGCATCGGACAACGCCAGCAATATTGTGTGTGCATTAAATATGGGCAAATTCCAGCACGTCCCATGTTTTGCACATACCTTGAATTTGGTGGTGCAGAATTTTTTAAAAAACGACAGGGGCGTGCAAGAGATGCTGTCGGTGGCCAGAAGAATTGCGGGACACTTTCGGCGTACAGGCACCACGTACAGAAGACTGGAGCACCACCAAAAACTACTGAACCTGCCCTGCCATCATCTGAAGCAAGAAGTGGCAACGAGGTGGAATTCAACCCTCTATATGCTTCAGAGGTTGGAGGAGCAGCAAAAGGCCATTCAAGCCTATACAATTGAGCACGATATAGGAGGTGGAATGCACCTGTCTCAAGCGCAGTGGAGAATGATTTCAACGTTGTGCAAGGTTCTGATGCCCTTTGAACTTGCCACACGTGAAGTCAGTTCAGACACTGCCAGCCTGAGTCAGGTCATTCCCCTCATCAGGCTTTTGCAGAAGAAGCTGGAGACATTGAAGGAGGAGCTAACACGGAGCGATTCCGCTAGGCATGTGGGACTTGTGGATGGAGCCCTTAATTCGCTTAACAAGGATTCACGGGTGGTCAATCTGTTGAAATCAGAGCACTACATTTTGGCCACCGTGCTCGATCCTAGATTTAAAGCCTACCTTGGATCTCTCTTTCCGGCAGACACAAGTCTGCTGGGGTTGAAAGACCTGCTGGTGAGAAAATTGTCAAGTCAAGCGGAACGCGACCTGTCAACATCTCCTCCTTCACATTCTCCCGCAACTGGGGGTGCGAGGAAAAGGCTCAGAATTCCGAGCCCACCCGCTGGCGGTGATGCAGGGCAGTCTGGAGCGACTGCTGATGCTGACATCTGGTCCGGACTGAAGGACCTGACAACGATTACGGACATGTCGTCTACTGTCACTGCATATGATTCTCTCACCATTGAAAGAATGGTGGAGGATTATATGAGTGACCGCATCCAAGTAGGCACGTCACACAGTCCGTACTTATACTGGCAGGAAAAAGAGGCAATTTGGAGGCCCTTGCACAAACTGGCTTTATTCTACCTAAGTTGCCCTCCCACAAGTGTGTACTCCGAAAGAGTGTTTAGTGCCGCCGCTCACCTTGTCAGCAATCGGCGTACGAGGTTACATCCAGAAAATGTGGAGAAGATGATGTTCATTAAAATGAATTATAATCAATTCCTCCGTGGAGACATTGACCAGCAGCAATTGCCTCCACAAAGTACACAGGGAGCTGAGATGGTGGATTCCAGTGGGGACGAATTGATAATCTGTGAGGAGGGGGATGTACACGGTGATATATCGGAGGATGATGATGAGGTGGACATCTTGCCTCTGTAGAGCCAGTTTGTGCAAGGAGAGATTAATTGCTTCTTTTTTGGTGGGGGTCCAAACCAACCCGTCATTTCAGTCACAGTCGTGTGGCAGACCCTGTCACTGAAATTATGGGTTGGTTAAAGTGTGCATGTCCTGTTTATACAACATAAGGGTGGGTGGGAGGGCCCAAGGACAATTCCATCTTGCACCTCTTTTTTCTTTAATTTTTCTTTGCGTCATGTGCTGTTTGTGGAATGTTTTTTGGAAGGGCCATCCTGCGTGACACTGCAGTGGCACTCCTAGATGGGCCCGGTGTTTGTGTCGGCCACTAGGGTCGCTTATCTTACTCACACAGCTACCTCATTGCGCCTCTTTTTTTCTTTGCGTCATGTGCGGTTTGGGGAGGGTTTTTTGGAAGGGCCATCCTGCGTGACACTGCAGTGCCACTCCTAGATGGGCCCGGTGTTTGTGTCGGCCACTAGGGTCGCTTATCTTACTCACACAGCTACCTCATTGCGCCTCTTTTTTTCTTTGCGTCATGTGCTGTTTGGGGAGGGTTTTTTGGAAGGGCCATCCTGCGTGACACTGCAGTGCCACTCCTAGATGGGCCCGGTGTTTGTGTCGGCCACTAGGGTCGCTTATCTTACTCACACAGCTACCTCATTGCGCCTCTTTTTTTCTTTGCGTCATGTGCTGATTGGGGAGGGTTTTTTGGAAGGGCCATCCTGCGTGACACTGCAGTGCCACTCCTAGATGGGCACGGTGTTTGTGTCGGCCACTAGGGTCGCTTATCTTACTCACACAGCTACCTCATTGCGCCTCTTTTTTTCTTTGCGTCATGTGCTGTTTGGGGAGGGTTTTTTGGAAGGGCCATCCTGCGTGACACTGCAGTGCCACTCCTAGATGGGCCCGGTGTTTGTGTCGGCCACTAGGGTCGCTTATCTTACTCACACAGCTACCTCATTGCGCCTCTTTTTTTCTTTGCGTCATGTGCTGTTTGGGGAGGGTTTTTTGGAAGGGCCATCCTGCGTGACACTGCAGTGCCACTCCTAGATGGGCACGGTGTTTGTGTCGGCCACTATGGTCGCTTATCTTACTCACACAGCTACCTCATTGCGCCTCTTTTTTTCTTTGCGTCATGTGCTGTTTGGGGAGGGTTTTTTGGAAGGGCCATCCTGCGTGACACTGCAGTGCCACTCCTAGATGGGCCCGGTGTTTGTGTCGGCCACTAGGGTCGCTTATCTTACTCACACAGCTACCTCATTGCGCCTCTTTTTTTCTTTGCGTCATGTGCTGTTTGGGGAGGGTTTTTTGGAAGGGCCATCCTGCGTGACACTGCAGTGCCACTCCTAGATGGGCCCGGTGTTTGTGTCGGCCACTAGGGTCGCTTATCTTACTCACACAGCTACCTCATTGCGCCTCTTTTTTTCTTTGCGTCATGTGCTGTTTGGGGAGGGTTTTTTGGAAGGGCCATCCTGCGTGACACTGCAGTGCCACTCCTAGATGGGCACGGTGTTTGTGTCGGCCACTAGGGTCGCTTATCTTACTCACACAGCTACCTCATTGCGCCTCTTTTTTTCTTTGCGTCATGTGCTGTTTGGGGAGGGTTTTTTGGAAGGGCCATCCTGCGTGACACTGCAGTGCCACTCCTAGATGGGCCCGGTGTTTGTGTCGGCCACTAGGGTCGCTTATCTTACTCACACAGCTACCTCATTGCGCCTCTTTTTTTCTTTGCGTCATGTGCTGTTTGGGGAGGGTTTTTTGGAAGGGCCATCCTGCGTGACACTGCAGTGCCACTCCTAGATGGGCACGGTGTTTGTGTCGGCCACTATGGTCGCTTATCTTACTCACACAGCTACCTCATTGCGCCTCTTTTTTTCTTTGCGTCATGTGCTGTTTGGGGAGTGTTTTTTGGAAGGGCCATCCTGCGTGACACTGCAGTGACACTCCTAGATGGGCCCGGTGTTTGTGTCGGCCACTAGGGTCGCTTATCTTACTCACACAGCTACCTCATTGCGCCTCTTTTTTTCTTTGCGTCATGTGCTGTTTGGGGAGGGTTTTTTGGAAGGGCCATCCTGCGTGACACTGCAGTGCCACTCCTAGATGGGCCCGGTGTTTGTGTCGGCCACTAGGGTCGCTTATCTTACTCACACAGCTACCTCATTGCGCCTCTTTTTTTCTTTGCGTCATGTGCTGTTTGGGGAGGGGTTTTTGGAAGGGCCATCCTGCGTGACACTGCAGTGCCACTCCTAGATGGGCACGGTGTTTGTGTCGGCCACTAGGGTCGCTTAGCTTAGTCATCCAGCGACCTAGGTGCAAATTTTAGGACTAAAAATAATATTGTGAGGTGTGAGGTATTCAGAATAGACTGAAAATGAGTGGAAATTATGGTTTTTGAGGTTAATAATACTTTGGGATCAAAATGACCCCCAAATTCTATGATTTAAGCTGTTTTTTAGTGTTTTTAAAAAAAAACACCCGAATCCATAACACACCCGAATCCGACAAAAAAAATTCGGTGAGGTTTTGCCAAAACGCGGTCGAACCCAAAACACGGCCGCGGAACCGAACCCAAAACCAAAACACAAAACCCGAAAAATTTCAAGTGCACATCTCTAATAAGTATGAGCCATGCTGAAATATAAAAGGGTTAATAGCAAGTTTAAATTATGCACATATTATTTATATAATGTTTACAGCTCTTAATAGAGCAAGTGGAGATCCTGGTGGTGGGGGCTTTGTGCCCGGAAGTGTGCCGGCAGTACTTTGTGAAGTGGCTTTCCTGCACAATGTAATGAAGACATAGAGAAGCCCTCTCTAGCTTTCCCTATTTATACCTACAGTATGTCTCCAGCTAGTGGAATGCTCACTTTCCCAGAGTGGCGCCTTCTCCCTTCCCCGTTGCTCTTATTCATCTTACCGGAAGTGAGCAGGAGAATGACCTGATGGAGAAGGGCCATGGATCAACATGGTGCTTGGGTCACTTCTATAGACACTACACCAAGGATTGTCCTCCTGCCAATCAAAAGTCAGCTGTTGGGTTACCGATCTTATGAACATGTAAAATATAGCATATTGCAAACTATTAGTGTAGGTGTAAAACATAAATGAAGTAACCAACACTTACGGTTATTCTGTGTACGACTGAGTCTCTATATGAAGCACAGCAACATGTCGAATGGAACAAAACTGCAGCTGCTGCATCGTAGCACTTTGTATTCAGATTCAGAGACTCGGTCACACACAGAGATATAAATGTCACATATCAAATTAATTAGTACCGTCCTAGTTATACTGCTTTGTGACTAAGGCACATTTTCACCCAACCAAGATGCAGAGAAGATGCCCAATGCTGCAGAGTCTCTCGTGACCTGGCACACAGAGGGGGAATGTTTGGTACAACTGCAGCAATAAAATATGAAGACACATCTGTTATCCTGTTTAGTAATCAGATGAATGACAGGGGGTTGTTACTTTGTCTCACGATCGAGTAAAGCACCAATAGTTGTAAAGGTTTGTAGCCATGGGCCTGGGGAGTTCACAGAGGAGAGGGTTCTGTAGGATCATTAGGAGCACTTAGATGCTAGTAAGGCTCCAACTTTAAAGGCTTTAAAGTTAAATCTCATGTGGGGTCTTCAGAAGGGGCTTGTTCATCTGCAGGGTGTTCAGAAGAGACTGGTTCATCTGCAGGGTCTTTGGAAGGGACTGGTTCATATGCTGGGTCTTCAGCAAGGGCTGGTTCATATGCAGGGTCTTCAGAAGGGTCTGGTTCATCTTCAGAAGGTGTTGGTTCATATGCAGGGTCTCCGCAAGGGACTGGTTCATATGTGGGCTCTTCAGCAGGGGCTGGTTCATCTGTGGGGTCTTCGGAAGGGGCTGGTTCATCTGTCTTCAGCAGGGGCTGGTTCATATGCAGGGTCTTCAAAAAGGGCTGGTTCATATGTAGGGTCTTCAGCAGGGGATGGTTCATCTGCCGGGTCTTAGGAAGGGGCTGGTTCATCTGCGGGGTCTTCGGAAGGGGCTGGTTCATCTGTGGGGTCTTCGGAAGGGGCTGGTTCATCTGTCTTCAGCAGGGGCTGGTTCATATGCAGGGTCTTCAAAAAGGGCTGATTCATATGTAGGGTCTTCAGCAGGGGATGGTTCATCTGCCGGGTCTTAGGAAGGGGCTGGTTCATCTGCGGGGTCTTCGGAAGGGGCTGGTTCATCTGCGGGGTCTTCGGAAGGGGTTGGTTCATCTGTGGGGTCTTTAGCAGGGGCTGGTTCATATGCAGGGTCTTCAGAAGGGGCTGGTTCATATGCAGGGTCTTCAGAAGGGATGGGATCATCTGTGGCTTGCTGATAGTTCTCATGTCCATGTACATTTAGGTTTATTATCATATTGTTTTATTTCTACGTTCTTGTGTTCATGTCCAACATACTAACATACTAATTACCTATATACTGTATTCCAGGGAAAGTCCAGCAGGAGATTGATGAAGTGACAGAGTCGCAGCGCCCACCTGGGATTATGGACCGGGCACAGATGCCGTACACTAACGCCGTGGTGCATGAGATACAGAGGATCTTTGACCTAGCACCTACAGCTCATTACCACGCGGTGACCAAGGACACTCAGTTCCGAGGGTATACTCTCCCTAAGGTATGGAGTTACTGTGTGGTCACACTTACACCGGCCGCATGCCATCTGACGGAACATTTGCTGGGTGGCACCTTGCCACGTAAAGCTGGCATTTACATACACTGCATTTTTATTTTGCACATTAAAGAAAATTTAGAAAAGCTGGTATACTTTGTACATGATTTATATGTCATTGTGTCACACCCATAGATGCCTGTGGTATTAAAGGGATGAAGTTATCAGCAGTACTGGCAATGGAAAAACTGCATTATAACCTGTGGCTTGCTCCTGCCTCACCAACATGGTTGTGGGGGCTCAGTGGCAGCCAGGTGTAAGAGGGGGCCCAGCATCCATACAGCTGGCTTCACATACAGTATACAGAGGGCAGGTGCATTCTATAATAACAGTAAGTGACCAGCATGACTCTGTAATGAGTTTAATGGAAGCAGGGATGGAAATAGCAGTGCCTCCATAAATGGACACCCAACTTCTACTTCTAGGGGATCCTGGGGGCAGGATCTGTTGGGGAAACCAGTGACTATCTGCTCTACAGTATCTGCCACACATGTCAAAGTACATATCTCCAAGATAATCAACATCTCACTCACATCCTGAAAGAGGTCATTGATTAATTCTTCCATGGTGGGCTACAAGGCCATTGGTCTGAATTCATTATGAGTACAGACCCCACGACAGCCTGCTGGAAGGCTTGGTGGTGCTTACTGGGCACAGTTAGACCCCATTAAGATTGGCTAAGGGGGCCATCCCTATAGATGGTTTCTTATGCACCTCTTCCTTGGTGGTTTCTCACAGTTCATGAAGAAGCCTTCCAGGAGCTACAAACATTTTACACCGCTGGCACTTCTTCTCTGGAGCTTGTCTGCTGTGAAGAATCAGTTTATGGTGTTTTTTTCTGAGTGGTTAGTTCCTTTCTGTTTACTAGGCTTTCTGGCTTGGAAATCATGTGTGTCAGGTTTTGTAATCTGCAGAGTAATACAGACATACACAAGAGGATGCCTCAAGCTATGAACAGCCCAGTTACTTTACTGGTGGTGTTGGTTCACTGAAGTATTACAGGTACAGCCGTACTTACTGTTGTATACACACTGGTTCTCATAGATTGAAGCTTCAGTGCAGTGGGGTTCTATACAGCTCACCAGTCTGTGCTTGCAGGTAGTATAGAAGGGTTGTTGGAACAGCTTGATATATCTCTCTGGAGCTAAGTGGAGGACTTGTGTCTCCACCATGTAACTTCACATACAGTACTAAGTAAGGATCTACAAGATGGCTGCAGCACATGAGCAGTAGCACATCAGATTGGCGGACAGATCTCCCTGGGCCTTAGTGCCCAGCATGTATGCACAGTAGTCATGTTCCTATTGTGTTCAGTTATTGTTATATGCCTATTGTCTGGTTTTCTTTCCTATTAGAAGAGCAAGAGCTAGAGATGGATTATCTAATCCACCTGATGTGAAGCACAGACTGCCAGTAGGGGCTCCAGGATGATGTTTGGCTTCTAATCGAGCAGAGCCAACCTGGGCCAGAAACATGGCTTTCCTCTTTCAACATCTTATGCAGCTGGTCTATAGTTTCCTGTGAGTTCTATGGGGGTCCTTTCCCCAAATTGCTCTCGATAGGGGTTCTAGGTAAACTTTATTGCCTTAGTTGGTTGGCCAGGAGCCTGTGGTTTCATGGCAGAAACAGAAGTGGACTCGTCATAGACCAGAGAAGCCCCATTTATTTTTATCTCTGTGTAGAGAGCATTGAATGCCCTGGCTACATCACCGGCATAAGTGTCCCCCAGTGCTTCAGGCGTTGGATAAGTCAATATTTCACACTTCATTCCATTAGAATTTTGGACTGTTTCCAATATGGACTTGGAAGATTCATCTCACTTGAGGAAGATCATGGGTTGGTGATGCACAGATGCTTTGGTTTGGGCATATTACTAATTTGTGCTTCTCAATCCAAGGTACTGTGTAGTGTCCAAGGTTTTTTATTTTAACCTCTCTAGTTCCCAAGACATAATTGTGTCTGAGCAGTGTGCAGCCAGAACAAAAAAGTTGTCAGCACTTCTTGGCCAAGCTAGCAATGGTAAATGAAGCAGGAGTACCAGGAGCAGAGAGATTTGTAAAAGGTCATGTGTGAGGGTATGGTAAATTCAAGATTTATAGATCAAATAGGTGATCTTTGTTGGACTCAAATAAGAGAACTTATTCAAGATGAGAGCTTCAAAGGTCAGTAGAATCACACTGAAAAAAGTTGTATGGGAGTGTTTGAAGAGTTTTTGCCAGAACTTCTTAGGGAAACATAAGTCAGACAACTACCAAGAAATAGTGGACAATACTTTAAAATCTTACAAGACCATGAGATGTAACCTGTCTTTAAAAATCCATTTCTTGGGCTCATCCCAGCAAATCTTGGAGCAGTCAGTGATGAACATGGTGACCAAATATGCTTTCTGACTATTGATGGACCCCTTTTTGGGGTGCTCCTGAGGCAAAACACAGCAGAAAATTCTTTACTTCTACATTTTAAGTGAGTTAATCGTTTACTATGTATGTACTGTTAGTAAATGTAATGTTGTAAACTGCAATTGGGTGTCACTCAAAATCCTTCCATGATAGAGACATTCTAAAATGATGCTTGAATTCAGCACAGAAAATATTATTAGATTCACCTATATCGACTCTTGTAACCAGTGGTGGATGTTACCTATGGGCCGCAGGACTGCAACCCCCCAGGTAAAATCAGCCGCCCAGCTCAGTGTCAGAGAAGCCATTGTTTCCCATGGGAACGCCAGACCGGGCTGCAATATGCAAAGAGCTGGCTTCCTGTAGGAAGCCAATTCCCGCCATTCATGCAACCCAATCTGGCTTATATGGGCTGCAGCTGATGCAGTGGCACTGCAGTGTCTGCACATGCAATGGTCCCAGCACATGCCAGGCCCATTGCGCAAGTGCCAGGACCAGGGGCTCCATGTCTCATATCCTCACCGGACTGGTGGTACCAGCAGCCCCACTACTTAATAGTAAGTAGAAGCTGCCGCTGGTTCTAACAAAAAGTAAGAAACATGTAATCACATACATTGTATTCCTGTGGGTTCTCTATGATTCGGCTTGCCATAATATCCCATCAATCCGGGACACCTATGATGGCTGATTAAAACTAGCGATGAGCAGGTTTGGTTCCCGAGGAACCGAACCCCTCTCCCCCGAAAAACTTTGCGATCCGAGCTGGGATCCGAGCCCGGCTCTGGACTTCCCGCCTTCCTCGGATCCCAAAATGAGGCAAAACATCATCATCCCGCTGTCAGATTCTCGTGGGTTTTGGATTCTATATAAGTCCCGGTGATCGGCACCATCTTCACTCCGGCTTTGGATGTTGTACAGCACGGACGTGTCCGTGCTGTCTGCTGCAATGGGCTCACATTTAGGGTCTGTTGTGTCCTCCAGGAGCTGCTCTGTCTGTCAAGGGGATGTTCTGTCCGTCCATCCAGGGGTTCTGCCCCAGTGTTAAAAAATAAAAAATATATATATATATTTAATTCTATTTTGATCTGTACCCCAGTATACATCCAAAGGCTGCTGCTTCGTTTGTCCATCAATGAGTAGCTCTGTCCATTAAGGGGTGCTCTGTCCGTCCATCCATCCAGGGGCTCCACCCTAGTGTCAAATCAATATAATAGAGCTAAAAACAAAAAGCCTAAGATTATAATTATTTTAAAAAATCTCTTTTTTCTTTGTGCTGTACCCCAGTGTACTATAAAAAAATTATTTTATTTGCATAAGTACTGTGACACTGCCGGTCAGAATACAGTATATTATTTCCTACTCATTACACGCATTGTGCGACGCTGTTGGTGAAGGTCAACCACAGTGTGTAATTATTATAGTATATATATTTTTGATTCATTTGTGCGACACTGCAGCCACCTATGTGTAATATAAAAAATCCTTCTACATATTTCTGACTCATTTTTGCGACTCTGTAACCGCAGTGTGTGATATAAAAAAAATAGTATATTTTGATTTAAAATAATATTTTGTGCTGTGTCATCACAGTATACATCCTAGGGACTGCAGATTCTCTGTCCATCTAGGGGTGTTCTTTCAGTCCACTCAAAATATATATATTTTTTTTTTTGTATATTTTGTGCTGTATCCTCCCAGAATACATCCAGACGTGCTCCGTCCATCTCAGGGTGCTGTGTCTGTAGCTCATTTTTTTATTATAATTTATTGTGCTATTTTCATAACTCTTCTTATCACCACAGTGTAATTAATTAAAATTTATATTATTTATAATCATTATAAATTAGCTAAATTTAAATTAAATGAACATAAATAAATTCTCCACTCTCATATAGTAAATTTTCTGCATATCGTAAAATATATTTTAGGAAATGAAAATTTTTATCCTAAATAAATTAAATTAATAAAAAATTGAAAATTGAAATTCAAATAAATTCAATTTAATTCAATGAATCTAAAATATTGTCTTTTCTTCTTTGCCTTAATCATTTTTTTGTGAACTGAAATCTTGAGCCTTGCTTAATGCGTCTTTTTTTTAAATACATCTTTTTTTTATTTTCTACTTCTATATACATCCAAGGGCTGCTGCTGCTCCGTCCAGCAAACCTCGGTGCAACCTTTTGGTCTAAACGGGATAACAACAGTGTGAGGTGTGAGGTGTTCGGAATAGACTGGAAATGAGTGGAAATTAATAATATTGAGGTTAATAATACAGTAGGATCAAAAAAATTTATGATTTTTTCCAAAAAAATATAGATCCAAAATCAAAACCCGCAAAGGGTGTTTAAGGAAAAACCAATCCAGATTCAAAACCAAAATGGTATATCAGCAGCACATGCCCGAATATATTATATCACCGATAAAACTAATAATGACAGGAAACATTGTATCTCTCCTCATCTGTATGATATCTGTAGATTGTACGCTTCCGAGCAGGGCCCACTTACCTCTAAGGGTGCAATTCAGACCAGATCGCTCGCTAGCTGTCCAGCGTACGCATAGTCGCTGCCCACCTGGGAGTGTATTTTAACTGTGCAAGTGTGCGATCGCATGTGCAGCCGAGCAGTACAAAAAACTTTGTGCAGTTTCTGAGTAGCCCAGGACTTACTCAGCCGCTGCGATCACTTCAACCTGTCCGGTCCTGGAATTGACGTCAGACACCCGCCCTGCAAACGCCTGGACACGCCTGCGTTTCCCCAACCACTCCCAGAAAACGGTCAGTTGCCACCCACAAACGCCCTCTTCCTGTCACTCTCCTTGCGATACGCTGTGCGAATGGATTCTTCGTAAAACCCATCGCACAGCAACGATCCGCTTTGTACCCGTGTGATCTGCCTGCGCATTGCGAAGCAAACGCATGTGCAGTTCTGACCTGATCGCAGCGCAGCAAAAAATGGCAGCGTGCGATCAGGTCTGAATGTCTGTAGTTACTGTGTACTGTTTTACTACTGTTTGTTCCCACGTGTAAAGCATGACAGAATATGCTGGCGCCTTATAAGTAACAGGTAATAAATGTATCTGCAGCATATGCTCGGACACATTGAGGGGCAGCTGTTACACATTATGTTTGAAAATCTCCATTTCCTGATAAATAAAATATATTTTCGATTGAGCGCAATAAATCGTTTAACCCACTTTACCCCAATGATTTACTTCTAAATTATATTTATATTCAATGCGTTTTTTAGTCACTGACTCTCTCCCTTTCTATGTAGGGAACAATAGTGACCCCGTTCCTTACATCAGTGCTCTCTGACCCCACCCAGTGGGAGACCCCCAATGAGTTCAACCCGGGGCACTTTCTTGATGACAAAGGGCAGTTCCGCACAAGACCAGCATTTATGGCGTTTTCAGCAGGTGAGACCGATGTAACGTATTCTGGTGCCATTATACATAGTATTAGTAACATTATATAACTGTAGGAATTGGGGGAGGTAGCTCTGTGTGTCCCATGAGGTACAGGTCCTGTAATGGAATACGTATTATATACCGGTGGTCATATGAGCCGCCGCGGCATCCTGACTTTGAAGATTTTGGCATCAGAGGGGGTAATTATGTCTACCCCCCTGTCCCTTACCCTAACCTTAGCCCTTGTGGGGTGCTGGCTAGGGCCAACCTTCCGGGGGTATCAGCTATGGCTAACCCTCGCGGGGATGGTGGCTAGGGCTCACCCCCTAGTGCCGAACCCTAACACACTCACAGCCTGGGCCAGAACCCATACCCCGGTACTCACCTTCAGGGTGTCGGCTGCTGGTGATCTGGTGTCAGCGTCTTGAGTGGTGTCAGGATTCTGGCGTTGGTTACAAACCGCATCCTGCTGTAATATATGTTATATTCTAGATGTATTTCTGTATAACCTCTCCTCTCTCTCTGTTAGGGAAACGTATCTGTGCTGGAGAGAGCCTGGCTCGTATGAAGCTCTTCCTGCTCTTCTCTGCGCTGCTCCAGAATTTCACCTTCTCCCAGCCCCCTGGAATCCCGCACCAGGACTGTAAGCAGCTGCAACAGAACAAGTCAAACCATCATTTCTCCCAGCTCTGCGCTACACCGCGCTCCCTGTCACCCTAGGGACCTCTATGCCTTGCCCAAAGAGCAAGCACTCTACAGACACCAGGCATGTGATGTCACTCAGGTGGCCAAGAAGAGTCTTCCTCAGCTCCTGTGTTTTTAGGACACACTATATTATACTAACACCAATTAATAATAAATAAATAGTGACTGGGATTTAAAGGGTTCCTGCTGATTATTTCTCTGATTTATTTCCTAATTATATCATGCTGATGCTAAGATAAAGATGCTGCTGCTGATGATGATGATGATGATGATGATGATGGTGTGATTGATGATGATGGTTTGATTGATGATGATGATGATGATGATGATGATGATGATTGTGAAGGTGATGATATGATTTCTGCTGCTGCTGCTGCTGATGATGATGATGGTGTGATTGCTGCTGCTCCTGATGATGATGATGATGATGATGTGATTGATGATGATGATGGTGTGATTGATGATGATGATGATGATGATGATGGTGTGATTGCTGTAGATGATGGTGTGATTGATGATGATGATGATGATGTGATTGCTGTATATGATGATGGTGTGATTGATGCTGCAGATGATGATGATGATGGTGTGTTTGCTGTAGATGATGATGCTGATGATGATGGTGTGATTGATGATGGTGTGATTGATGATGGTGTGATTGATGATGCTGATGATGGTTTGATTGCTGTAGACGATTATGCTGATGATGGTGTGATTGATGATGGTGTGATTGCTGTAGATGATGATGATGATTATTATTATGGTGTGATGATTATGGTGTGATTGCTGTATATGATGATGGTGTGATTGATGCTGCAGATGATGATGGTGGTGATGGTGTGTTTGCTGTAGATGATGATGATGATGATGCTGCTGATGATGGTGTGATTGCTGTAGATGATGATGATGGTGTGATTGCTGTAGATGATGATGATGGTGTGATTGCTGCTGCTGCTGGTGCTGCTGCTGATGATGATGGTGTCATTGCTGCTGCTCCTGATGATGATGATGATGTGATTGATGATGATGATGATGGTGTGATTGATGATGATGATGATGGTGTGATTGCTGTAGATGATGGTGTGATTGATGATGATGATGTGATTGCTGTATATGATGTTGGTGTGATTGCTGCTGCAGATGATGATGATGATTATGTGTTTGCTGTAGATGATGATGATGGTGTGATTGCTGTAGATGATGATGATGGTGTGATTGCTGTAGATGATGATGATGATTATTATTATGGTGTGATGATGATGGTGTGATTGCTGTATATGATGGTGGTGTGATTGATGCTGCAGATGATGATGGTGGTGGTGTATTTGCTGTAGATGATGATGATGCTGCTGATGATGATGGTGTGATTGCTGTAGATGATGATGATGATGATGATGGTGGTGTGATTGCTGTAGATGATGATGATGGTGTGATTGATGATGATGATGTGATTGCTGTATATGATGTTGGTGTGATTGATGCTGCAGATGATGATGATGTGTTTGCTGTAGATGATGATGATGGTGTGATTGCTGTAGATGATAATGATGGTGGTGTGATTGATGCTGCAGATGATGATGTTGATGGTGGTGTGTTTGCTGTAGATGATGATGGTGTGATTGATGATGATGATGATGATGATGTGATTGATGATGATGATGATGATGATGATGATGATAATGATGATGATGGTGTGATTGATGATGGTGGTGTGATTGCTGTAGATGATGATGGTGATGATTATGGTGTGATGATGATGGTGTGATTGCTGTATATGATGATGGTGTGATTGATGCTGCAGATGATGATGGTGGTGATGGTGTTTTTGCTGTAGATGATAATGATGATGATGATGGTGTGATTGCTGTAGATGATGATGATGGTGTAATTGCTGCTGCTGCTGATGATGATGGTGTCATTGCTGCTGCTGCTGATGATGATGATGGTGTCATTGCTGCTGCTCCTGATGATGATGATGATGATGATGATGTGATTGATGATGATGATGATGATGATGATGATGGTGTGATTGATGATGATGATGATGATGATGGTGTGATTGCTGTAGATGATGGTGTGATTGATGATGATGATGTGATTGCTGTATATGATGGTGTGATTGATGCTGCAGATGATGATGATGATGATGGTGTGTTTGCTGTAGATGATGATGCTGATGATGATGGTGTGATTGATGATGGTGTGATTGATGATGCTGATGATGGTTTGATTGCTGTAGATGATGATGATGATGATGATGATGATGATGATGGTGTGATTGATGATGATGGTGTGATTGCTGTAGATGATGATGATGGTGTGATTGATGATGATGGTGTGATTGCTGTTTATGATGTTGGTGTGATTGATGCTGCAGATGATGATGATGATGTGTTTGCTGTAGATGATGATGATGATGCTGATGATGATGGTGTGATTGCTGTAGATGATAATGATGGTGGTGTGATTGATGCTGCAGATGATGATGGTGGTGGTGTATTTGTTGTAGATGATGCTGATGCTGCTGATGTTGATGGTGTGATTGCTGTAGATGATGATGATGATGATGATGATGATGATGATGATGATGATGATGGTGTGATTGCTGTAGATGATGATGATGGTGTGATTGATGATGATGATGGTGTGATTGCTGTATATGATGTTGGTGTGATTGATGCTGCAGATGATGATGATGATGATTATGTGTTTGCTGTAGATGATGATGATGATGATGATGCTGATGATGATGGTGTGATTGCTGTAGATGATAATGATGGTGGTGTGATTGATGCTGCAGATGATGATGTTGATGGTGGTGTGTTTGCTGTAGATGATGATGGTGTGATTGATGATGATGATGATGTGATTGATGATGATGATGATGATGATGATGATGATGATAATGATGGTGTGATTGAAGATGGTGGTGTGATTGCTGTAGATGATGATGGTGATGATTATGGTGTGATTGCTGTATATGATGATGGTGTGATTGATGCTGCAGATGATGATGGTGGTGGTGTGTTTGCTGTAGATGATGATGATGATGATGATGATGCTGATGATGGTGTGATTGCTGTAGATGTTGATGATGGTGTGATTGCTGCTGCTGCTGGTGCTGCTGCTGATGGTGTCATTGCTGCTGCTGATGATGGTGTCATTGCTGCTGCTCCTGATGATGATGATGATGATGATGATGATGATGATGATGTGATTGATGATGATGATGATGATGATGGTGTGATTGATGATGATGATGATGATGATGATGATGATGATGGTGTGATTGCTGTAGATGATGATGTGATTGATGATGATGATGTGATTGCTGTATATGATGATGGTGTGATTGATGCTGCAGATGATGATGATGATGATGATGATGGTGTGTTTGCTGTAGATGATGATGCTGATGATGATGGTGTGATTGATGATGGTGTGATTGATGATGCTGATGATGATGATGGTTTGATTGCTGTAGATGATTATGCTGATGATGGTGTGATTGATGATGCTGATGATGGTGTGATTGCTGTAGATGATGATGATTATTATTATTATGGTGTGATGATGATGGTGTGATTGCTGTATATGATGATGGTGTGATTGATGCTGCAGATGATGATGGTGGTGATGGTGTGTTTGCTGTAGATGATGATGATGATGCTGCTGATGATGGTGTGATTGCTGTAGATGATGATGATGGTGTGATTGCTGCTGCTGCTGCTGATGATGATGGTGTCATTGCTGCTGCTCCTGATGATGATGATGATGTGATTGATGATGATGATGATGGTGTGATTGATGATGATGATGATGATGGTGTGATTGCTGTAGATGATGGTGTGATTGATGATGATGATGATGATGATGATGATGTGATTGCTGTATATGATGTTGGTGTGATTGCTGCTGCAGATGATGATGATGATTATGTGTTTGCTGTAGATGATGATGATGGTGTGATTGCTGTAGATGATGATGATGGTGTGATTGCTGTATATGATGGTGGTGTGATTGATGCTGCAGATGATGATGGTGGTAGTGTGTTTGCTGTAGATGATGATGATGATGATGATGATGGTGTGATTGATGATGATGGTGTGATTGCTGTAGATGATGATGATTATTATTATTATGGTGTGATGATGATGGTGTGATTGCTGTATATGATGATGGTGTGATTGATGCTGCAGATGATGATGGTGGTAGTGTGTTTGCTGTAGATGATGATGATGATGGTGTGATTGATGATGATGGTGTGATTGCTGTAGATGATGATGATGGTGTGATTGATGATGATGGTGTGATTGCTGTATATGATGTTGGTGTGGTTGATGCTGCAGATGATGATGATGATGATGTGTTTGCTGTAGATGATGATGATGATGATGATGATGATGATGCTGATGATGATGGTGTGATTGCTGTAGATGATAATGATGGTGGTGTGATTGATGCTGCAGATGATGATGGTGGTGGTGTATTTGCTGTAGATGATGATGATGATGATGATGATGCTGATGATGATGGTGTGATTGCTGTAGATGATGATGATGATGATGATGGTGTGATTGCTGTAGATGATGATGATGATGGTGTGATTGATGATGATGGTGTGATTGCTGTATATGATGTTGGTGTGATTGATGCTGCAGATGATGATGATGATTATGTGTTTGCTGTAGATGCTGATGATGCTGATGATGATGGTGTGATTGCTGTAGATGATAATGATGGTGGTGTGATTGATGCTGCAGATGATGATGTTGATGGTGGTGTGTTTGCTGTGGATGATGATGGTGTGATTGATGATGATGATGATGTGATTGATGATGATGATGATGATGATGATGATGATGATGATGATGGTGTGATTGATGATGGTGGTGTGATTGCTGTAGATGATGATGGTGATGATTATGGTGTGATGATGATGGTGTGATTGCTGTATATGATGATGGTGTGATTGATGCTGCAGATGATGATGGTGGTGGTGTGTTTGCTGTAGATGATGATGATGATGATGATGATGATGATGATGATGATGCTGATGATGGTGTGATTGCTGTAGATGATGATGATGGTGTGATTGCTGCTGGTGCTGCTGCTGATGATGGTGTCATTGCTGCTGCTGATGATGATGATGGTGTCATTGCTGCTGCTCCTGATGATGATGATGATGTGATTGATGATGATGATGATGATGATGATGATGGTGTGATTGATGATGATGATGATGATGATAATGATGATGGTGTGATTGCTGTAGATGATGGTGTGATTGATGATGATGATGTGATTGCTGTATATGATGATGGTGTGATTGATGCTGCAGATGATGATGATGATGATGATGATGATGATGATGGTGTGTTTGCTGTAGATGATGATGCTGATGATGATGGTGTGATTGATGATGGTGTGATTGATGATGCTGATGATGGTTTGATTGCTGTAGATGATTATGCTGATGATGGTGTGATTGATGATGCTGATGATGGTGTGATTGCTGTAGATGATGATGATGATTATTATTATTATGGTGTGATGATGATGGTGTGATTGCTGTATATGATGATGGTGTGATTGATGCTGCAGATGATGATGATGGTGGTGGTAGTGTGTTTGCTGTAGATGATGATGATGATGATGATGATGATGCTGATGATGGTGTGATTGCTGTAGATGATGATGATGATGATGATGATGATGGTGTGATTGATGATGATGGTGTGATTGCTGTAGATGATGATGATGGTGTGATTGATGATGATGGTGTGATTGCTGTATATGATGTTGGTGTGATTGATGCTGCAGATGATGATGATGATGGTGTGATTGCTGTAGATGATGATGATGATGATGATGATGATGATGATGGTGTGATTGATGATGATGGTGTGATTGCTGTAGATGATGATGATGGTGTGATTGATGATGATGGTGTGATTGCTGTATATGATGTTGGTGTGATTGATGCTGCAGATGATGATGATGATGTGTTTGCCGTAGATGATGATGATGATGCTGATGATGATGGTGTGTGTGATTGCTGTAGATGATAATGATGGTGGTGTGATTGATGCTGCAGATGATGATGGTGGTGGTGTATTTGCTGTAGATGATGATGATGCTGCTGATGATGATGGTGTGATTGCTGTAGATGATGATGATGATGATGATGATGGTGGTGTGATTGCTGTAGATGATGATGATGGTGTGATTGATGATGATGGTGTGATTGCTGTATATGATGTTGGTGTGATTGATGCTGCAGATGATGATTATGTGTTTGCTGTAGATGATGATGATGGTGTGATTGCTGTAGATGATAATGATGGTGGTGTGATTGATGCTGCAGATGATGATGTTGATGGTGGTGTGTTTGCTGTAGATGATGATGGTGTGATTGATGATGATGATGATGATGATGATGTGATTGATGATGATGATGATGATAATGATGATGATGGTGTGATTGATGATGGTGGTGTGATTGCTGTAGATGATGATGGTGATGATTATGGTGTGATGATGATGGTGTGATTGCTGTATATGATGATGGTGTGATTGATGCTGCAGATGATGATGGTGGTGGTGTGTTTGCTGTAGATGATGATGATGATGATGATGATGATGATGCTGATGATGGTGTGATTGCTGTAGATGATGATGATGGTGTGATTGCTGCTGCTGCTGGTGCTGCTGCTGCTGATGATGGTGTCATTGCTGCTGCTGCTGCTGCTGATGATGATGATGATGGTGTCATTGCTGCTGCTCCTGATGATGATGATGATGATGATGATGATGATGTGATTGATGATGATGATGATGATGATGATGATGATGATGGTGTGATTGATGATGATGATGATGATGATGGTGTGATTGCTGTAGATGATGGTGTGATTGATGATGATGATGATGATGATGTGATTGCTGTATATGATGATGGTGTGATTGATGCTGCAGATGATGATGATGATGGTGTGTTTGCTGTAGATGATGATGCTGATGATGATGGTGTGATTGATGATGGTGTGATTGATGATGCTGATGATGGTTTGATTGCTGTAGATGATTATGCTGATGATGGTGTTATTGATGATGGTGTGATTGCTGTAGATGATGATGATGATTATTATTATGGTGTGATGATGATGGTGTGATTGCTGTATATGATGATGGTGTGATTGATGCTGCAGATGATGATGATGATGATGATGATGGTAATAGTGTGTTTGCTGTAGATGATGATGATGATGATGCTGATGATGATGATGGTGTGATTGATGTAGATGATGATGATGGTGTGATTGATGATGATGGTGTGATTGCTGTAGATGATGATGATGGTGTGATTGATGATGATGGTGTGATTGCTTTATATGATGTTCGTGTGATTGATGCTGCAGATGATGATGATGGTGTGATTGCTGTAGATGATGATGATGATGATGATGATGATGATGGTGTGATTGATGATGATGGTGTGATTGCTGTAGATGATGATGATGGTGTGATTGATGATGATGGTGTGATTGCTGTATATGATGTTGGTGTGATTGATGCTGCAGATGATGATGATGATGTGTTTGCTGTAGATGATGATGATGCTGATGATGATGGTGTGATTGCTGTAGATGATAATGATGGTGGTGTGATTGATGCTGCAGATGATGATGGTGGTGGTGTATTTGCTGTAGATGATGATGATGATGATGATGCTGATGATGATGGTGTGATTGCTGTAGATGATGATGATGATGATGATGATGATGATGGTGTGATTGCTGTAGATGATGATGATGATGGTGTGATTGATGATGATGGTGTGATTGCTGTATATGATGTTGGTGTGATTGATGCTGCAGATGATGATGATGATTATGTGTTTGCTGTAGATGATGATGATGCTGATGATGATGGTGTGATTGCTGTAGATGATAATGATGGTGGTGTGATTGATGCTGCAGATGATGATGTTGATGGTGGTGTGTTTGCTGTAGATGATGATGGTGTGATTGATGATGATGATGATGATGATGTGAATGATGATGATGATAATGATGATGATGGTGTGATTGATGATGGTGGTGTGATTGCTGTAGATGATGATGGTGATGATTATGGTGTGGTGATGATGATGGTGTGATTGCTGTATATGATGATGGTGTGATTGATGCTGCAGATGATGATGGTGGTGGTGTGTTTGCTGTAGATGATGATGATGATGATGCTGCTGATGATGGTGTGATTGCTGTAGATGATGATGATGGTGTGATTGATGATGATGGTGTGATTGCTGTAGATGATGATGTGATTGATGATGATGATAATGATGATGATAATGTGATTGATGATGATGATGATGTGATTGATGATGATGATAATGATGATGATGGTGTGATTGATGATGGTGGTGTGATGGACTACTGGCGCCCTATCTAGGTATATATAGTATAGCGGCAGCGGCGATAATGACTGGGGTGCATAGCGTCTGCATCATTCTGATTATTCCCTGAATTAATACATACGGGAACGCGTGAATTGCTGCACATAATTCGCCTAATTCAGACATGATTGCTGTCATGCGAATTCACAGGGCGGACGTTTATTGATCAACTGCGCATGCGTACAGATCGTAATGCGCAGGCACGAGGCCAAACTACAAAAGAAATCAGAGCGTGACAGGAAGAGGATGTTTGTGGGTGGTGACTGTCCATTTTCTGGGAGTGTCAGGAAAAGTGCAGTCGTACCCAAGCGTTTTCAGGACGGGTGTATGACGTCAGCTCCGACCCCGATCCGCCTATTCTCATCGGTCTGTAGGAGAAAGTTCTGGGCTGCGCGCAGACTGGAAAATCATTCCATGGTGACTGAGTTGTGAACGGATTTGCAGCTGACCGGCGTTGCAATGCTTTTCATACGTCGTAAACAGACTATCCGATCGTAAACTTCTGCAAATTCGCAGAGGAGCGATCAGGTCTGAATTAGGCCCAATGTGCGCAGTAACTGGTAGTTATATGTGCAACCTGCGTCTCAACCTTCACCCCCATCAGGACGCTAGCGGTCGGGCTCGGATGTAGTAGGGGGAGGACAATAATCATTTGACAAACTTACTTTTTTTAAACATTACTTTTTATTAATTTTATTACAGATAAATACAATACACATTACTTTAGCTAAATATATTATATATATGCAATACAGTGCCATAAATATAGCGTATAACATACAGTACATTATTACAGTTGCAGACCTGGTATTTATCATATACGGTTCTGCAATCATATAGTGAGATCTACAGATTGTAACAAGCAGCACGGATCAGTCTGCATTTACACTGTATATACTTTATGTACTAACGTGAGGCTCAGAGTAAACGTACATAAACGTGGTGATCACTCCGGACACTCGTACAGCGCGCCGTGACGCAACAAAGTGTACACAGGGGCTTACCAGATACATTTAGTTTCTCAATGAAAATCACTGAAAGGAAATATACAGATGTCGCCACGCTCATCGTTGCTGTAGTTTCGCCATACATGCATCTTACTCGTGGCATAAATGTAGCACAGGTTGGCATGGTGAGCCATGGTAAGGCGTACTAAGGTGCAAGAGGATCCACAGTATGCAATACACAGCTTCACCACTGGGTGGCGATCGATCCACTAATGGAAACTACAGTGCTGAAAACAATAGCAGCAGAATACTAGTGTATACAACAGCAAACCCTGACAGGCGGGCCAGTCACTTATACTCTAAGTACTTTAAAGCTTTATAGTGTAAAGTTCTTTATGTACTGCACAGTAATACAGGGCGCACATGATCCCCGCAATTTTGACAGTGATACTGTATGCAGTGGCAGAGATGCAGTGATAGTGTCCCATACAAATAAACTGTGGGCTCCACAGGCACTGCCTGAAATCATCACTTTGTGTCTGGGCAGAAAAAGGACTTTTTTGCATTGAGCTGACTGCGTGTTTTGTCCCAAATGTAAAATCCTTGTAAACAGTGACATCACCGTATCCCTACTGGTGTGCAAGAACTGACAATGTGCCTACTTTGGTCTAGCGGTTGCGTGACCACCCGGGTTTGATTACTGGAAATGGCAGATTTTCATTTTTTTTTTAAAATAAAACAATTTAGAATTCTGTTATTATACTGCAGATATATTTATAATCCAATTTTATTACACAAATAAAAAGGCCTGTCTTTAAAAAGAGATTAAGCGCTAACATTACATGGCACCTGAAAAAGAAATCGATTAGTAGTTTAAAAGCAATTTAGTTTACAGCTCCTTCTTGAGCGATTGTGGCAGCCAGGTATATACAGTCTCTGTGTACTAAGCGATATCTTTTTCAGGTGCTATGTAATGTTAGTGCTTAATCTCTTTTTAACCTACTGATGTTTTTATAATTGAGTGGCTATTAGATACAATTAGCGCAGAAAATATTTTTACCCTATCCTCTCCCTCTCTACCCACGGCGGTGATCCTGTGGCCGCTGCTGCCCAAGAATACTGCTCACCGCTGCCTGCACTGGGCGAACTGGTCTGTGCGGCTCTCTCCCCTCCTCGGAGCGTGACTTTAGCTCCCAGCGGCCATTTTTATTAAGGCTCCTACCCGACCCCTATGGAGGTCGCGATGCCGGCTAGAGGGGTGGTCACTCGAGGTGTCTGGTCACCGGCAGGTCCGTGACCAGCGCCTCTTACCCACCTGCCAGCAACAAGGGGCCCCAAGGTCAGTGAGCGCAGGAAATCATTGGAAGTGGGTGAGTGTGACAGAGGGCTCATAGCATCTTGCTATCACCCATTGTGTGCTCTGCTGCTGCCATATACTCAAGTGGGGTCTGTGAGGTGTGGAAGAAGTGGAGGTTTTAGTAATCATCTCCTCAGCCCACTTTAAACTGCCTTACTTTCCCACTTGGATTGCATTATTCAGCAGTGTTTGCAGCGCAGGAGCTCCCTCTTGTGTCCAGTTGTTGCTATTACATGTAACTGTTCTTCAGAAAGCTGACACTTCTCATGTTTCTTTACCTGCTGCATTGAGACATGCGCCCGCATCTTTTTCTCAAAAATACCTGTTGGATCGCACACTGCGATTCAACCTGAATTAAGCCCATAATTTCTGTCTACTACATACGTCCGTGTCATAACTGTTTAAGCCAGCCTCCGGAACACATCTTCACCCAGGCTTCACCCACACTTTGAATACATCTATCCTACCCTATCATTCTCTACTCGATTGCAAATGAACTAAGGATTTTCCAGCAAGAATCTGTTCCGATTTTGGTCCTAACTACGCCCAGTCCACCTTTTCCCTTTTTTTTTTTAATGGTTGCTTACTTCAAGTCATCATACCCCCCATACATCTGAAGGAACACTCTGGAGTTCCCGCAGTGAGCTTTTTTACAAACCAGTCTCCCACACAGGGCCTTAAACCTTCTACTTCCTGAGAAAAAAATCACAAACAGCTTTCAGCGTTGACAGCACCATTCCAACCCACAACATCACCACCTGTTTCGGCAATTGACCTAGATGACGATGTTCCACTGACCATCGGTTCCATGAAACAACTACTTGCCTCGTTTAAAACGGACATTTCTATGGAATTCAAATCTGCTTTACAATCCTGCCAGCAGGCTGTCGATGATATCGGCCACCGAACTGATCATCTCGAAAATAAATTTGAAGAAATAGTCCGATCCCATAACCAGATCCGGCGGAACCCGCTCAGCAAAGGGATGCAGTGCAGGGAGGCGCATGCCTGGAGAGGCGCTCTCACTGCTCTGCATCCCTTTGATGTGCGCTGTTGCTGCCGGCTGCGCCTATCACTGTAAATGCATACCGGCTCTTCAAGTCCCCACTCCAGCCAGGCCGCTGATGTAATCTCCTCCCGTCCTGTGCCAGCACAGTGGGCTAGCAGTGGGAGGTGTGTGGGCGGGACTGACAAATAAAGGATGGGCCGGGAGCAGAGAGCTGCAGTTACTGCTAACTGCAGTGCTGCCAGGAGCCACTAGATGCCCCTATATCCATAGAGTCATCTCATCACCTACCAGGACTGAGGAACAATAGAGAGACTGCTCGGGAGGTTGTGTCTATCAGAGGAACTAAGTGAGTATTTTGTATGTGTGATCTATCATCTATGTGTCTGTCTGTCTATCTATGTGTCTGTCTGTCTGTCTTTCTGTCTATTATCTATCTATCTATCTATCTATCTATCTATCTATGTGTCTTTATTTTTTTCACTCTGTCTCTCCTTGTTGAAGGGGTCTCAGCCTGCTATTATGTGTACAATGGGGACTCTTGCCTATCGTAATGTGTAAAATGGGGACACCTGTCTGCCGTAATGTATAAAATGGGGACACCTGTCTGCCGTAATGTATAAAATGGGGACACCTGCCTACCGTAATGTGTAAAATGGGGACTCTTGCCTGCCATACTGTGTAAAATGGGGACACCTGTCTACCGTATTGTGTAAAATGGGGACACCTGTCTGCCGTAATGTGTAAAATGGGGACACCTGTCTACCGTAATGTGTAAAATGGGGACACCTGTCTGCCGTAATGTGTAAAATGGGGACTCTTGCCTGCCGTAATGTGTAAAATGGGGACACCTGCCTGCCGTAATGTGTAAAATGGGGACTCTTGCCTGCTGTAATGTGTAAATTGGGGACTCTTGCCTGCCGTAATGTGTAAAATGGGAACACCTGACTGCCGTAATGGGTAAAATGGGGACACCTGTCTGCCGTAATGTGTAAAATGTGGACTCTTCCCTGCCGTAATGTGTAAAATGGGGACACCTGTCTGCCGTAATGTGTAAAATGTGGACTCTTGCCTGCCGTAATTTGTAAAGTAGGGACTCTTGCCTGCCGTAATGTGTAAAGTGGGGACTCTTGCCTGCCGTAATGTGTAAAATGACAGTCGGAGTACCGACAGCGGTGAATCGAGTTCCCTCTGTGCGCTATGCGCGGTGTAAATGTGAACAAGATTGTGCTACTGTATGGAGTAATTTGAATTGGTACTATTGTGTGACCACGCCCCACCTGTTTTTTGCAGCGTGCGACTTCATACTGCATTGTCCATTTATTAAGTATGGGAGAGAGGGTGCAAATTTATAGTTTGCAGGAGGGCGCCGAACACCCTTGCACCGACCCTGCCCATAACGACCTTATAACTCAACACGAGGACCTACAAACGGAAGTGCCTTTGCTACATAGCAAGAGCTGAGATTTGAAGGACAGACCATATGTAACAATGTTAAAGTCCGTGGGATTCCCAAATCCATTTCCAACTCCGAGTTGGATGATTACGTCATGGACATCTTTAAAAAGCTGATTTGTCAAAGACTTCTCTTGGACCATATACATCACCTTCCTAAGGCCAGAGCTGCACCTTCCAATGCTCCTCAAGGCACCCTCATGCAGTTCCATTACTACCACATAAAGGAAATGGTGATCCGAGCAGCTAGGTATTCAGATACGGCTTCTCCAAATTTAGGACACCTTCAGATTTTCTGAGATTTATGAGCTGCTACACTAGCTCTCCACTGGTATTTCTTACCAGTCACTAGGGCCCTCCAGAAGGCCGATATTCCCTACAGATGGAGTTTTCCAACTAAGCTTCTCATTCTTCGAAATGGCACCCTGACAGTTGTGACTGTGCTTGATGACGGTATTCAATGACTGGTCTACTGCGAATGAATGCACCGTGAGAAGTTCAGATTATTTTTAATGAATATTTAAAATGCCAGCGTTAATATATGCTGCGGAAGCATGGCGCATCTTATTACCATATACAATAAAAGTGCGCTGTACGTCGCAAACACTACATCCCTTAAGATAAAACAAGTACTTGCACACATTGTCTGAGGTCGAACGCTCATTGTATATATTTGATATTAAAAGGATATTGTCACGATCCGGGTATCTGGACGCCATTACTTACCCTTCAGATGCCTCCTAAGGCTGGCTCAGCGTTCCAGGACCGGATCCCGCTGTTCCTGAGTTTCCACATGCAGAATGTCAGAGTGGTGATTTCATCAGCCGCGGCCTCCGCTGTGCCCGCGTGGTTAAATGTGCGCTTGTCAGTCTGGCGTCTCCTGTCTCCTGTGGCCGGCGTCGCCATTACTGTTTCAATTCTCACATGGATTACAAACCAAACTTCCCTCCAAGTGTCTGCATGGGCGCAGCCATCTTGGATTTTGTCATCTGATTATTTCCACCAATCTGCTGTCTGTATTGTTGATTTGCATAATTGCCTAGCCAACCCCTTCCTTGCTGCAGGTATAAGTATGCTGTGCCTGAGCAAGGAAGGCGTCAGTGCTTTGGTTGTCTAACCTAGTTCCAGTTTGTCTCTCTCCTGTGGTTGTCTTCCAGGTTCCAGCTCCTGTCTCCAGACTTCTGCTATAGAGACCCGCACCAGCATTCCATCTGCGGTGTAGCCTGACTCTCCGATCCATTCTGGACTCACCTGTTTCCAGCTACAACAATCACCTGCTTCCAGCCCAGCTTCCAGCAGTGTACAGCTTCTCTTAAAGGGCCGGTGTCTTTTCTGCAGTTTACCACTCTCCACCAGTATTATTATTTCACCGCTCTCAAACTCCAAACTTCATTATTATTTCATCGCTCTCAAGTTCGTTTATTATTTAACTAGTTCCAGCCAGTATCCACTCCGTACCAACAACAGTCTGGTTCCAGCCAGTATCCACAGCAGCCGTTTTACCTTCAGCAGCCCAGCCTTTCCTGGAACATCAGCTGGTACGATCCTGGGTTCTCTCCATTGCTACAGTCAGGCCTGGTAAGGACTTTCCAACTAGAAGATTATAAGAACTGTCTCACACTACCAGTGCCTGTGGCCCTTGCCACCCTGTAGTACCCAGAAATTGTATTTATCCTCTGTTGACTTTTATGTTTCCTTTTACTGCTGTTGTGTTACGGAGTTTGTCATAATAAACATCATTGACTTTTATCCTGGTTGTCGTGGTCACGCCTTCGGGCAGTTATACTACATGTTACTTACATGTCTAGGGGTCTGATACAACCTCCCAGGTTCCGTTACATCTCAGCCCCTACAACTGAGGCTGCCTCCCGTCAGCTCAGGCCCTCAGTTGTGACAGTAAGCACTGACCTAATGAATCCAGCCGGAGACCAGGATCAAGCGGCCAGGCCGATGCAAGAACTGGCAGCCCGACTTGAACATCAGGAGGCTGCACAGGGCCACATCATCCGCTGTCTCCAGGATCTCTCTACACGGCTGGATGGGATTCAAACGACCCTCCGTGGACCTGGCACGTCCGGTGCGTCCACTACAGTAACACCAGCTGTAACCCCACCCACCTTACCCATTTCCAGTCCACATCTTCATCATCCAACGCCAGCAAAATTTGATGGATCTCCAAGGTTCTGCAGGGGATTTCTCAATCAATGTGAAATCCACTTTGAGCTTCTACCTGGCAATTTCTTCAGTGACCGTACAAAATTGCATATATCATCTCCCTTCTCAGTGGCTCAGCCCTTGACTGGGCATCACCTTTATGGGAGAAGTCTGATCCCCTGCTATCCTCCTATACTGACTTGGTAGCTACATTCAGGCGCATCTTCGACGAGCCAGGCCGGATAACATCTGCTTCATCTGAGATTCTCCGTTTACGCCAGGGAACACGTACTGTGGGACAGTATCTTATACAGTTTAAAATCCTGGCATCCGAACTGGCATGGAACGACGAGGCCCTGTATGCTGCATTCTGGCATGGCTTATCAGAACGCATCAAGGATGAGTTAGCTACCAGAGACTTGCCCTCTAAGTTGGATGAGCTAATTTCTCTTTGCACGAAGGCTGATCTACGTTTCAGAGAGAGAGCAACCGAGCGAGGAAGATCATCTACTCCTAAATCTTCTGCTCCTCCTCCTCGTCAACCATCTCCATCCAAGGATGAGCCTATGCAAATTAGTCGTTCCCGTCTATCTCCCGCTGAGCGCCGAAGACGTCTCTCTGAGTCTCTCTGTCTCTACTGTGCAGCTCCGTCGCACACTATCAATGCCTGTCCCAAACGTCCGGGAAACTCCAGATCCTAGCTCGCCAAGGAGAGGGCCGGCTAGGAGTAATGATCTCCTCTCCATCTCCTCATGACTGTAACCTCCCAGTGTCGCTCCAAATTGCTCAACGTTACAGGAACGTCATTGCCCTCCTTGATTCCGGAGCAGCTGGGAATTTCATAACCGAAGCTTATGTTAAACGGTGGTCCCTACCCACCGAGAGACTGTCCTCGTCCATCTCTTTGACTGCCGTGGATGGCAGCAAGATTTTTGACGCAGTCATTTCCTTAAGGACTCTTCCAGTTCGTCTGAGAGTAGGAGTTCTTCATTCTGAGTATATTTCTTTTTTAGTGATTCCAAGAGCCACACATCCAGTGGTTTTAGGCCTTCCATGGCTCCGTCTCCACAACCCATCAATTGACTGGACGACTACGCAAATACTGGCATGGGGTCCCTCCTGTGCTGAGACTTGTTTAGCCAAAGTTCTTCCTGTTTGTTCTTCCTTCCCCAGGTCATCTGATGTTCCGCCTCCTCCATATCAAGACTTCACGGACGTGTTCAGTAAAGCCTCTGCTGATATCCTTCCTCCTCATAGAGAATGGGACTGCCCAATCGACCTCATTCCAGGGAAGGTTCCACCGCGAGGCCGAACTTATCAGTTGTCTCTGCCTGAGACACACTCCATGGAAGAGTACATCAAAGAGAACCTGGCGAAGGGTTTCATCCGACCATCTTCTTCTCCAGCCGGCGCAGGCTTCTTCTTCGTTAAGAAGAAAGACGGTGGTCTGCGTCCGTGCATCGATTACAGAGGTCTGAACGACATTACCGTCAAGAACCGATACCCTTTACCCCTGATTACCGAGCTCTTTGATAGAGTTAGTGGTGCAACTATTTTCACAAAGCTGGACTTGAGGGGTGCCTACAATCTCATCCGAATCCGTGAGGGTGACGAGTGGAAGACCGCCTTTAACACCCGTGACGGACATTATGAGTACCTCGTCATGCCCTTCGAATTGAGCAACGCTCCAGCAGTCTTCCAGCACTTCGTGAATGAGATTTTCAGGGACATCTTGTACCGCCATGTCGTGGTTTATCTAGACGACATCCTCATCTTTGCTAATAATCTCGAAGATCATCGTTTCTGGGTAAAAGAGGTTCTTTCCCGTCTCCGTGTCAATCACCTCTATTGTAAATTGGAGAAGTGTGTGTTTGAAGTTAAAACCATTCCGTTTCTAGGTTACATTGTGTTCGGTTCCGGACTAGAGATGGATCCTGAGAAACTCCAAGCAATCCAGAATTGGCCTATACCCTTAAGCCTCAAAGGGGTCCAGAGGTTCTTAGGGTTCGCCAATTATTATAGAAAATTTATACGAGACTTTTCCACCATCGTGGCGCCTATCACTGCATTAACCAAGAAAGGTGCTAATCCGTCCAAGTGGTCCGAGGAAGCTACACAGGCCTTTCACCTTCTGAAGCAACGGTTCATCTCTGCACCAGTTCTGAAACAGCCCGACACCGACTCTCCTTTTATCTTAGAGGTAGATGCCTCCTCTGTTGGAGTAGGAGCGGTGTTATCCCAGAGGGCCAAAGATGGACATCTACATCCTTGCAGTTTCTTCTCCCGGAAGTTCTCCCCAGCTGAGCGCAACTATGCCATTGGCGATCAGGAGTTGCTAGCCATCAAGCTCGCTCTGGAGGAGTGGAGATACCTGTTGGAGGGAGCTTCCCACTCAATCACCATACTTACCGACCACAAAAATCTTTTATATCTCAAAGGCGCACAATGTCTGAATCCTCGTCAGGCCAGATGGGCACTTTTCTTTTCTAGGTTTGACTTTAAACTCCAGTTCTGTCCGGGTTCTCAGAATCGTAAGGCCGATGCCCTTTCCCGCTCATGGGAGCAAGAAAATGAGTCCGAGTTGGCAGACAAGCATCCTATTATTAATCCGTTGGCATTCTCCACGGTAGGGATGGACTCTACGCCTCCACCAGGGAAAAGTTTTGTTAAGCCAGTTCTAAGGAAGAAGCTCATGCATTGGGCCAATGCTTCCCGTTTTGCTGGACATACAGGCATTCAGAAAACCCTTGAATTTATTTCTAGGTCCTACTGGTGGCCAACTCTGAAGAAGGACGTTATGGAATTTATTGCCTCCTGCCCAAAGTGTGCCCAACACAAAGTCTCCCGCCAGTCGCCTGCGAGGCAACTGGTTCCATTATCTGTTCCCCGTCGACCTTGGACCCATTTGTCGATGGACTTTGTTTCCGATCTACCTATCTGCAACAAGTTTAATACCATCTGGGTGGTAGTTGACCGGTTCACCAAGATGGCACATTTCATCCCTCTCACCGGTCTTCCGTCAGCTTCCAAGTTGGCTCAAGTGTTTATACAAGAGATCTTCCGACTTCACGGTCTTCCTGAAGAGATCATCTCGGATCGTGGAGTACAATTTGTAGCCAAATTTTGGCGAAGTTTGTGTCAAGCCCTCCAAGTCAAGTTAAAGTTTTCCACGGCTTACCATCCTCAGACCAATGGTCAAACCGAGAGGGTGAATCAGGACTTGGAGGCCTTCCTCCGTATATATGTGTCTTCCTCTCAAGATGACTGGGTTCAACTCCTTCCTTGGGCCGAGTTCAGCCACAACAATCAATACCATTCCTCATCTTCTTCTACACCATTCTTCATTAATTATGGATTCCACCCTAAAGTCCCAGAATTCCAACCGCTTCCCGCAACTTCTGTTCCAGCAGTGGATGTCACCTTGCGTCAGTTTTCAAATAACTGGAGGAACGTCCGCGCAGCCCTGCTTAAAGCCTCATTCAGGTATAAGAAGTTTGCCGATAGGAAGCGTAGAGCGGTTCCTGCTCTCAAGGTGGGTGATCGTGTGTGGCTGTCCACGAAGAATTTGAGGTTGAGAGTTCCCAGCATGAAATTTGCACCTCGCTACATCGGACCCTTCAAGATTGAACAAGTCATCAATCCTGTTGCCTACAGGTTACAGTTACCATCCTTCTTGAAAATACCCAGGACATTTCATGTTTCTTTGTTGAAACCGCTGATCCTGAATCGGTTTCATTCCGCACTTCCTCCAGCTCCCAAAGTTCAGACTCAACGGGGAGTCGAGTACGAGGTGGCCAAGATTTTGGACTCACGTTTCCGTTACGGTCAGTTACAATACCTCATTGACTGGAAGGGCTATGGTCCTGAAGAACGCTCTTGGACCAATGCCTCAGACGTCCATGCTCCTGCCTTGGTCCGAAATTTACACGCAAAGTTTCCTTTAAAGCCTAAGAAGTGTCCTGGGGCCACTCCTAAAGGGGGGGGTGCTGTCACGATCCGGGTATCTGGACGCCATTACTTACCCTTCAGATGCCTCCTAAGGCTGGCTCAGCGTTCCAGGACCGGATCCCGCTGTTCCTGAGTTTCCACATGCAGAATGTCAGAGTGGTGATTTCATCAGCCGCGGCCTCCGCTGTGCCCGCGTGGTTAAATGTGCGCTTGTCAGTCTGGCGTCTCCTGTCTCCTGTGGCCGGCGTCGCCATTACTGTTTCAATTCTCACATGGATTACAAACCAAACTTCCCTCCAAGTGTCTGCATGGGCGCAGCCATCTTGGATTTTGTCATCTGATTATTTCCACCAATCTGCTGTCTGTATTGTTGATTTGCATAATTGCCTAGCCAACCCCTTCCTTGCTGCAGGTATAAGTATGCTGTGCCTGAGCAAGGAAGGCGTCAGTGCTTTGGTTGTCTAACCTAGTTCCAGTTTGTCTCTCTCCTGTGGTTGTCTTCCAGGTTCCAGCTCCTGTCTCCAGACTTCTGCTATAGAGACCCGCACCAGCATTCCATCTGCGGTGTAGCCTGACTCTCCGATCCATTCTGGACTCACCTGTTTCCAGCTACAACAATCACCTGCTTCCAGCCCAGCTTCCAGCAGTGTACAGCTTCTCTTAAAGGGCCGGTGTCTTTTCTGCAGTTTACCACTCTCCACCGGTATTATTATTTCACCGCTCTCAAACTCCAAACTTCATTATTATTTCATCGCTCTCAAGTTCGTTTATTATTTAACTAGTTCCAGCCAGTATCCACTCCGTACCAACAACAGTCTGGTTCCAGCCAGTATCCACAGCAGCCGTTTTACCTTCAGCAGCCCAGCCTTTCCTGGAACATCAGCTGGTACGATCCTGGGTTCTCTCCATTGCTACAGTCAGGCCTGGTAAGGACTTTCCAACTAGAAGATTATAAGAACTGTCTCACACTACCAGTGCCTGTGGCCCTTGCCACCCTGTAGTACCCAGGAATTGTATTTATCCTCTGTTGACTTTTATGTTTCCTTTTACTACTGCTGTGTTACGGAGTTTGTCATAATAAACATCATTGACTTTTATCCTGGTTGTCGTGGTCACGCCTTCGGGCAGTTATTCTACATGTTACTTACATGTCTAGGTGCCTCCCGTCAGCTCAGGCCCTCAGTTGGGACAGATATGCATAAAATATAACACATATACAGTATATATATGGTTACAGATTTACAATTACACAGGAAACAGTTGTTACAAAAGAATCCATACAGCCAGCATACATACATTACCCTTTCCCATAGAACATTTCCTCCATCTCTCCCTCTCTCTCCCTCTCAGCAAGCAAAAGAAACTAACACTTTAAGCCCTACATTCAATCATAATTACTCATTGCAATGTGCTACAATCTAATCACAGGTATCAAATTAACACACTCATTCCCCTGATTATTTTGACACCAAGCATGACATGTTTATCTTGTACCATTCCATTAATACATATATATGATGTTATAACTCTTTTATATAATTTAATACATTATAATGTCTGGTGCTTGACATGTTTCATTTATGTGCTGTATGAAATATGTGTTAAATATATATTTGTGGCGTGTCTGTGTAAGTGCGTAGGCTACTATATATCGCTGTGCTCGCTGCATGTATTCGCAAGCACAGAGACTTATCAGTGTGGAGTTTGTATGTTTTCTGTATGTAATATTTTTGAATTCGACAGTCCACCCTTTGACAGTAGACAATAACTGTCATAACTGTCACACTAAACATAATTACAAAAACATATTTTAAACAATAATCGGTGACCTAGATACACGTATGCATTCATTTCACAAATCAGACATTGACTATATTTGGGGAAGACAGGGAGGAGGACGAGACATCCTCTATATGCACTCAGCGGTCACGGGACCACTGGTTAGGTGTGGGACGACATTCAACCTATAGAGTATGCTGGGACAGTGCTATGGCCTATGATGTCTGATTTGAATGAACGTTGCACACATACATGTACCTACGTCTTTGTACATTGATGTTCGGATTCGATAGAGGTTTTGCTGGGTAGAGGGAGAAAACACAAACAAATCGTGAAAGAGACATATAAAATTTTCATGATATATATTCCTATCACTCCCTGAACATTGTTTCCATTTCTGGAATGTATGCTAGGTCTGTTTCATCATTGAACAAGGGTTATTAGTAGTGTCCTTCCTAGATAACATAAACCTTTGGAGTTCGGAGAGAGCCACTCATAAACCTTTCTTCCACATATTTTAATGAGCTCTTTATCTGCTATGTGTGAATAGCCATTGTCTAATTGTTCCTGATTACCTCTCAATTTCCTGATTTCTTGAAATTGGTGAGATTTAAACATACAAGGGATTTATCTATGGTACTGGTGGATCTTAAGACTAGGGGGTCTAGTTATATTTTATTCCTTGTCCACTGGTCCCCTCCCCCTTCTGTGTAATTCAAGTACCTCAGCTAACTCTAAAGAATATGGCACTAATCCTGCATCATTTTGTCTTAGAGGTACCTGTGAGCACATCCAACATTCCGTCTGGTTTAAGACCTTTACCCACTAGTGAGTGGTAATCACTCAAGGGATGTCTGTCAAATGCTGCCTTATTGCTAGACTGACATCTCTGGATGCACTCATCTTCAATTATAGGGTCCCAATAACTACAAAATACAGTATTCCTCAGACAATAGCCTATCACGTTACCTCCGAACTCCGTAACTACTAGACCTTTGATTTTTCTCTGGCTTCAAACAAAGTGATAGGCTTATCCTGGATCCTATAAAGACATCACTCCTTTCTCCAGAACCAGTTCCAGTCCCACACTCGACTCCTCATGAAAACCTCACAAAAATAGAATGTCCTGAAAAAAAATGTTTGTCAACGGGAAAAAAAGAACGATAGGACAAAACAAATCTTGTTTATAGCAAATCCATTACTACGATTGGTCTTTCTGTAATCTTTTAGTATGCTCAGGTAGTGTTCAACAGTGCTGCCTCTCAGTCTTCATGGAACAGACTCTCAGGTGATACTTCTGCGATCTCACTCCCTTTACGAGTTCCTTCCGGACTACCGACTTTCCTGCGATGGGAATCGTGGACCCAAGTCTCTCTCTCGGCTGCTTTCACTGGGATCGTGCTGTCAACAAAACTTGGTATGGTCCTTCCACCTGTCTATTAGGTAACTTGAGCGTAAGAACAATCACACAGTCTCTTGGTTCACAATCAAGACAGTAGTTGGCATATCCGGAATCAACAGTTTCAAGTTCTTTTCTCAAGTTCTCAAATGCTGGCTCATCTCAATAAGGTACTGTACTGTCACCTCATTGGTGTATTTCTGATCATGATGCGGATCAATCATGACATGAGGTTGTCTTCCAAAACAAAAAAAACAAACAAAAACAAAACAAAACTTTCAAAGAGGATGATTCGTTAAGTGGGGATCTGGGAGTGGTTCCGATGCTACATAACACTAGTGGCAGTGTCTATGACCACAATAGTCCCGTTTCAAGCTATCACTTTGCTCCTACTCCTAAGGATACCATATCTACACACAAATTTCCGCACAATTTTCTTTGCGGTAAACACATCAGTATTTGTGGCAGCAGGAAATGCCTCTACCCAGTTTGAGAAAACAGTGCACACCAATACATAATTCAAATTCCTACAGGGTGTTAACTGTATGAAGTCGATTTGTATTACCTAAAAAGGTCCGTCTGCAGGAGAAGTATGGGATGGCTCTGTTGGTGCTACCTTACCAAATGTTCTTCCTCATGCAAGTAAGACAGGTCATTGCTTTCCTGCTTGCCTGAGAAGAGAACCCTGGTACATGACAGTAAGCTCTTACCAATTTGCACATACCTTCCTTACCCTAGGTGAGCCAGACCATGTGCCGCCTCAGCTAGGCCTGGGAGATACGTCCTGGGGGCCACTGGCTTACCTTGTCCATCTCTCCAGAGTCCTGAGGACTCCTGACCATACCCTTTCACCTTCTGGACTTCCTTTTCCTGTAGGGAACACACATTTGCATCTCAATTTAATTGTTGTGTGTTTGCAATGTAGAGTACCATGAGCATCACTCAAAAAAAAAACGAGAAAAAAAAACATCTCTTGAGGGAAAAAGAATATAAATAATATCAGGTATGCGTTCACCAATGGGCTGTCACTTATGTCTGGTCTCGTAGTAAAGTCTGATTCAGATATTCCACACCACCATGCATATCAGTGTCTATACAAAATTTTTCTTCACCAGTATTCTCATCCTCCACCCTTCGTGCATGACAAGGCACACTGCAGTAATACTGGTGCCATCGTGCTGGTGAGACATACCGGGTTCAGGCAGAACTTTGAAGCATCAATATGGCATGTGGTGTATGAACTGTCAAATCATGTACCAGTACTATGTCCCAGGTATTTGACCCTTGTCCTACACAACTGCGGTTTATCCCTTGAGACCTGGTGTCCTGTTTGGAAAAGACAAAACAGAGACTGCTTCGTATCTGCCAGGGACGACTCAAATGAATCAGTGCACATCAACAAGTCATCAACATATTGTATCAGCACCGAGCCACTCACAGGGCCAGATGTACTAAGCCTGAAAAGTGATAAATATCACAGTGATAAAGTACCAGCCAATCGGCTCCTAACTGTCATTATTCAAACACAGCCTGTAACATGGCAGTTAGGAGACGATTGGCTGGTGCTTTATCACAGTGATATTTACTTTTCAGGCTTAGTACATCTCCCCCTCAGGCTGAAAGGACTGTAAACAGTCATGTAGGGCTTGGGAGACAATACTCAGGCTGTCACTCGAAACCTTGGGAGAGTCGGGTCAATGTATTGTACCCCCTTTGTGAACGCAAAGATGAAGAGGAAACTGTGAAGAAACAGAATAGAGGTTGGTGACAGATAAGTTTGTAGAGGTGGAGAGGATTTTATTAAAATGACAACTGGATTGGGCACTATGGGGAACTTGATCTACCCCCCTTAAAGCTTGTGCTTGCTGTGTCACTACTGGGACTACCTCAGCCATCAATCCAGTGTCCTGTCCATCCTAAGTTCATAGGGAACTGTGAGATAATTTCCTCTACCTGTGATGGACATGAATCTAGAACAGTGGAATGCAACATTAGTCTTTGAGGAGTATCTAACATACCTTGTACTTCCTGAGTGGGAGTACAATATATGTATTTCACATTTAAATTTACATAACAAAATCTCTGTCGAATAAGTTAGTCAGGGGCCACTGCTGCTAGGAAAAAAAGAAAAGGGTTTAGCATCATAGAGGCCCAATCGTAACTTCTGCCGGTTTTGTCAAAAGGTAATGTTGCACTTCTCTCGTTCCTCCCATTTGCCGAATTAGTGTTTACCAGTGGTCTTATCCTGATAAAGAATTTTCTAGTACTGCAAAAAAAAAAAGCTTCTAGGTCATGCAAAGTATTCATTCAATCCTTCTCATCCCGTATTAAGGGTCTGTACATGGTCCAACAAACATTTCCGAGCTTATCTAGACTAGGGCATTACCAGAAATGAATACTTCTTATGTGGTAATTCAAAAAAAATACCCGGGGGTTACCCTATCTCTGTCCGCTTTCCTACTGGGAAATACTAATGTGTGGACAGGATATTCTCCATTTATGATGTTACTTTCTTGATTTTTATTTTATTTTTGGGTTTTACTATATATGTACTTGAATGGCTCCATACTTACCAGTTCCACTGGTCTCAGCCACTTCCCCTGCAGGCTACAGCTCCTCTTTTACCGGTTGGATACTCCTCTGAGTGCATGAGAAAACGCTGAAACCAGTCAGGTCACCTTCTCCTCCTAAATAAAACTTTGACATTCATTAGTACATATATAGGTTACATTCATATTTTTCATATTTTTATTTTTATTATTTTCTATAGTTTGTATGCTGGCTGTAACTGCTTCCACATCCACATATGGTGGTGGACTTGCTTTCTCTTTTTTCTACTTATTTATTGTTGCTACAAGTTCAAACGGTTATTATGTTTTCGTTCTTGTCTTATATGACTTTGGTTAAACATACTACCTGCAATACCTCAGGATCAAAACCACCAATCACTGGAAATGATGCCTTATCATCCACGGTCATTCATACCCATTCATCACAAAAGCCTCACCATGTGGACCATACTTCCCACACGCCATAAACCAAGCGGACCCTCTTGGCTTCTGCTCTCCAGCCTGAACCCTGGCTGCTGAATATTTCTCGCTTGTGCACTTGGCTCCCATCGTGGACTTTTTACACGATCCCCAAATGGACAATACGAGCAAACGGTGAAAGTCCTCCGAGAACTCTCACCAACTCCTTCTCCGCTGAAAAGTACCACGGTCCACTTCTGTAGTGACTGCCGCGTACTCAGTGAGGCGCCTACCAGACCCCTCAGCACTGTAAGTATTGACGTATTAACAGCAATAAATCAATATGCCACCTTTTTCAAGGGAGGTTAAACAGCCTGATCTTTTTGGTATCTATCCGTTGGAATTTTTCTTGGGTGAGAAACAACTTATCGATCACCCTATTCAGTGAATGTCCACCAGGAAGATTTCCTGAGAGAGAGTCAGCTAAAAATTACTTTTACTTTACACAAATCACGTCTGCGTATGCTCTACACAGCGCGTATGATGACGCAATTGTGAACAGAGAACGCAAATGGTATCACGTTGCACCTCATATCACACACACAGACGTGCGGTCAAATCGCACAGCTTATAGATACTTGTTATCTATATGCCCTACGATCACAGGAGTCGAATTCACAAGCTGCGCTCCACAGCCGGAGCGTAACGCCAAAACCTTAATCTAGCTCGCTCCTCCGCACGTTTTAAAACACACACACACACACACACACACGCACACACACTACATGTCTTAATACTAGTCAATACGCAAGGTTGCGAGCCTTTCACGCCGCCAAGCCTCTGCTAACTCAGCGTCTCCCACGGAATCCCGGTTTCCGGGGTTCAATACATCCACACTAATACACAATGTTTTCTGTACAGAAAAATATCACTCCCTTTGATTGATAGCTTGTCCCAGAGGTAGTACACTTTAAACAAATATTATAGTAATCTGCTTTTAAAATCGGATAGTTACTCGTTAATGTATAACTACAAATCTTTTATCCCACCGTTTAAATGTATTTCTATTGTGTGGTAAAACTTGCGCTCGCTACTTCACGCAACCTTGCGTAAGCACGCAACCGTGCGTGTAATCGTGCACACGTGCGAGTTCCCGTACGCACGCATCACGTACTTTTCTACCATGCCACGTGTACACCGTGCGTTTGCACCTAAATATTCCACACTTATCATGATCAATGTAAGCAATGCAGCAAATTTGTGTTTCTACTGCTCACTACACAATACACCTTTGTTCCTTACACACGCTGGAAGTCACCCACATGGGTAACTTCCATTGTGTGCTGCCCAAACTTTTAGGCCGGAACAGAGTCCTGTATGTGTTCTACAATTTACCCACTTAAACAAATACACAAAATGTATAACAAATAAATGTATCCGATTCTATGCAGATCTATAATGACTATTGAATATAATTTAAATGCTATGATATAGATTGGATAGCTATCTTGCAGAACATACACTGATATAAATACCCATATAATAATAATATAACATTTATATATACATACATATATATACACATTATTTACTACACCTCCATGAAACCCCTCACCCAGCATATGCATTTATATACACATACTGAATGAATATAGTTTCTCTACAGAGCCTCTAATTTGCATATAAAAAGATGTTCGCCTGCTTGTACCAAAGTATGCAAATGGATGCAGCATGCTAACACAGCTATATCATACCTATGCACCAACTTTTAATGCTCATTAAATTTACTTAACAGATAATCAATCCAATCTGAATCAAACACAATATGACTTATTTGAACTTTGATTTGCAATAATAAAAATATGCTGTAGCATTTTCAAATATTGTGCATTTTTTTTGTATTGTCCCTTGAATTTCATATCAGCGCTTTATTGATAACACAAAAAAAACTCATGTGGTTCAGCAGCATCTAGATGCGTCCATCGTTAGCTGGTAGACCACAGCAGCGTCTGTACAGCGCATCATTAAGTACGTGATATCCCGTCTGCGAGACCCCAACTGAGAAGTTCAGATTATTTCTAATACATATTTAAAATGCCAGCGTTAATATATGCTACAGACGCACGGCACATCTTATTACCATATACGATAAAAGTGCACTGTACATCGCAAACACTACATCCCTTAAGAGAAAACAAGTACTCGCACACATTGTCTGAGGTCCAACGCTCATTGTATATATTTGATATTAAAAGGATATGCATACAATATAACACATGTACAGTATATATACAGATTTACAATTACACAGGAAGCAGTTGTTACAAAAGAATCCATACAGCCAGCATACATACATTACCCTTTCCCATAGAACATTTCCTCCATTTCCTCCCTCTCTCCCTCTCTCTCCCTCTCAGCAACCAAAAGAAACTAACCCTCTGAGCCCTAGAAACTGCCTATATCAAAACAGTGGGAGTTAACAGGTTGTTGGTTTCGGGCTCCTTCCATTGGTACAGGAGAGGGAGGTCTCTCATTCCTTGTGTATTATTGGTCAGTTCATATGCAAGCAACGTCCAGCCTTGAAGAGGCAGGAAGTCTTTTGTTCTCATTTGAATTGTGGCTTCATATTCATACATTCAATCATAATTACTCATTGCAATGTGCTACAATCTAATCACAGGTATCAAATTAACACACTCATTCCCCTGATTATTTTGACACCAAGCATGACATGTTTATCTTGTTCCGTTCCATTAATATATATATATGATGTTATAACTCTTGTATATAATTTACTACATTATAATGTCTGGTGCTTGACATGTTTCATTTATGTGCTGTATGAAATATGTGTTAAATGTATCTTTGTGGCGTGTCTGTGTGAGTGCGTAGGCTACCATATATCGCTGTGCACGTTGCGTGTATTCGCACGCACAGCGACTCATCAGCGTAGAGTTTGTATGTTTCTGTATGTAATATTTTTGACTTCGACAACCATTTATTATGGTAGATATGTTTCATTAAGATGTCTATACTGTTACATAACTACATTCCATTTTATCTACAAGGAGAAAAAGTATGACTCTAGTTTGGGCGCACTCTTATTATTGTTTTCTTTTCAATTATGATCAAATGAGAAATGATAATGACATCTTAAGCTTGTACTCTACACCTCATTAGAAAACTCAAAACTGGATATATACTGCACGTATGACCATGTATGAAAATAGTATCAGGAAGGAACACCATTAAATGTTACAAGATAATATGTAGAATGTTCAGATCCTTAATTATACCTGGATAATTGCATAATGGAGGGTGGCTACATCACAAGCAACCTCCGTCTGCCAAGGATCTGTACAAACTTGGTTTGTATTAATACAACCCTGAATAGGGTAGGGTTAGTGAATGAGAGAGCCCACACACTATATGCTGATATCTGGTAGTTAGCCACTGTCTTAGATTGGTAAACTTATTAGGGATTAGGAAAATAGTAGGAATCAGTAAAGTAGTGATACTGCTGTTGGCGTTATTGCCCTGGGCAGATCTTCCTACTTCACCGGGTATTCCCTAGTAGTCACCCGTCTAGGTACTGACCCAGCCCACCTCCGTTTAGCTTCCAAGATCGGACGAGATTGGGCGTGAACGGAGGGGTATGGTCGTAGACCCTCCGTTCACGCCCAATCTCGTCCGATCTTGGAAGCTAAACGGAGGTGGGCTGGGTCAGTACCTAGACGGGTGACTACTAGGGAATACCCGGTGAAGTAGGAAGATCTGCCCAGGGCAATAACGCCAACAGCAGTATCACTACTTTACTGATTCCTACTATTTTCCTAATCCCTAATAAGTTTACCAATCTAAGACAGTGGCTAACTACCAGATATCAGCATATAGTGTGTGGGCTCTCTCATTCACTAACCCTACCCTATTCAGGGTTGTATTAATACAAACCAAGTTTGTACAGATCCTTGGCAGACGGAGGTTGCTTGTGATGTAGCCACCCTCCATTATGCAATTATCCAGGTATAATTAAGGATCTGAACATTCTACATATTATCTTGTAACATTTAATGGTGTTCCTTCCTGATACTATTTTCATACATGGTCATACGTGCAGTATATATCCAGTTTTGAGTTTTCTAATGAGGTGTAGAGTACAAGCTTAAGATGTCATTATCATTTCTCATTTGATCATAATTGAAAAGAAAACAATAATAAGAGTGCGCCCAAACTAGAGTCATACTTTTTCTCCTTGTAGATACATATGTACTTCCTTTTTATGACCCTGGGCGCACCGCCATACGGACAGATAGGGATTTCCAATATATGATCGTCCATTTTTGGCTTCTGTATCATTCCCTGTATTTTTGAATCTATTTCTGTGCAAGATCAACAACCTGTGTTTTTTCATACATTCCATTTTAATCAGAGCTAGGGTTCATTTGTACTTCCAGAGTTAAAATGAGAATATCAGGACCTACTGTACTATCCAAAGTCTATCGTACTTGGAGTTTTATGATGTGTTTTGCAGTGTGGTGGGTGGTAAATGTTCCTATCGACCAGTTTGGATAACCTTGAGTTGTGACGTTACATCTTAATTATTGTTCCCATAGTTACATGTCGTGCTTCGGTGAGATTTGGTGTTTCATATGCCGTGCTCACCGTTTGTTATCTCAGGTTCAGATCCTAAAGAGAGTGGTGGAGGTTGATGCCTCTCACATGCTCCCACATGTGCCGCCACAGTTGGCGGTCATTGGAAGTAGTCCTCTCAGGTTCTGTTTCTGCCTTTTTTGTTTTGTATTCACTATTACCTTTTTAAAAAAAATATTGAATATACTGTACATTGCTGGGTAAAGTGATGACTATATAATGGATGGAGCCCCAGTGCCCACCGTTTATTTGTAAGGCATGCTAAAGTGTCACTGTATCTCTGCCACACAACACTGGCAAAATGACAAAGCCCGTGAGTACAGTGTGGCGCATTTGTAAGGCAACGGAAAAAAATAGCATCTAAGAGTAGATGGACGATCGTGAACACTGCCCTTTCCAGATACTCACTTCTTTACACTGCGCCTGTATACGCCACCCTGCGACCGAAAACACAGCCTTGCGGCCAAGTGACTGGTTTATCCCACCACACACGGTAAGGAGGTAAGATGAATGTGTCTACATCTGTAAGAACTGAAAGCCAAGATTCTCCAATATCTCCACAGCCTGGGGAATATAGGGCCCCTCAGGAAATGCAGGGCCCCCTGGAATGCTGCACCAATGGAGGGACGTGGCCAGCCCATGGAACATGTGTATAGAATGTATCTAATCTGACCAGACAGTATAACATGTATGTGTCTATGAACTGTGTGTAGAGTATGTAATATCATTACAACATAAAATATTTTAATAGACGCTTATAAAATACAGCAACAAGAGATCTCAGACCCAGCGCTATGACAGGACAGGATATCGTTCACTTTCAAGGCATAAAATGAAAGAAAAGGTGGAAATACTTTGAGCAATGAGTCAAACGCGTTATGGTATGAGGGGGAAATGAAGATGTGTTTACATTGCAGGAATATGTAAGGGCAGGAAGTGTAACATGTGGGTATGATACATATACACACATAGTGCCTGATTCTGAGTCACACGCAGCAGCGTCTGCCCGTCTGCAACTCTATGCAAATGCAGCTACAAACGCCTTCCCGTGTTACATCCCCGCGGCGAATGTGCGAGGACTGAGGGTCCCACTGTCAGCGCCAGTACCCGGTGTAATGCCACCAACGGTCACACCAAAGAGTGCAGGGTCTCCGTCTGACCGCAGCCTGCGGCTGTGACTGGGAATGCAGTCGCTGACACACCCTCTCCAGTCCCATAACGCCCACCGAATGGACCATTTCGGCATGCAATACTAGCCAGCGCCCAGGGGCGCCCATCACTTTGCCACCACCTTTCTGATACCATCTGAGCCAATTGCAGCAGCGCCTTTGTGCGCACACTCTCTGTGTTATGAATGCGGCGTAGGGTTTTTCTGACATTTTTGCACATGAGCAGAGCCAGCCCTAGGCATGGGTAAACTAGGCAAATGCCTAGGGCATTTGGTATGCTTAGGGGCACCAGCAGCTTCTGCTGATTAAAATGATATGTGACATGCCTATATTCTGTGTGTGACTGCAACTGTATCTGCATACGAAATGCTACATTGCAGTTTATTCCTGGCAATCACTGTAATGTAGCATTTCGTATGCAGATACAGCCGCAGTCGCACACAGAATATAGGCATGTTGCATATCATTTTAATCAGCAGAAGCTGCTTGTACATCCTAGCCACATAGTAATGCAAATAATATGCATTTTCATAAACAAAAGGCGCCCAACGTTAGCAGAGCTGCCAGCTGACACATGCCAGGCATCACCTGAAGAACTAGCGGCAGTGCTAGGGGGCACCAGCCAAATTCTTGCCTAGGGCATCATTTTGGTTAGGCCCGGCTCTGCACATGTGCACCTGACAACATGAACTTTGGTGCTGTCTGCGCCTCAGAATCGGGCACATAGGAGCTGATGCAGCAGGCGATGCTGCGTCGATGTCGCATGCAAGTGGCTGGTGCTGCAAGTCTCGCCATGCAGGTACACGGCACATGACCCACCTGTGGCGCACAGAGATGCAGCACGCAATCAGGCGCAGGGGCTGAGAAGTTCAGTGGGCATTCCTAGGAGGTAACAGAGGGTGGCAAAGCCGATGTGGGGGTGTCGTAAGCAAGCGCCGGAAGGGCCAGGCTCAGCCACACACACAGGAGGCCATACTCAGATGGAGAAACCAATGGTGCGCAGTGACGGAAATGCGCTGGCATAAGATGCTGCACGTGGGCATCTCAGGTGTGTAGGGAACATGCGTCAATGGCATAGGATGCAGGCGTGACTGCGGCAATCTCTGAATCACGCCTGTAGTGTCATCTTGGGTTATTCTGTAGCATATGAAAAAGAAAAATTGTAACAGAGATCAGTTTCTTGGGGTGCACTCCATCCCATTTACAAATAGTTTAATAATTCCAGAAATTCGTTACTGGGTACATATCCTCGAGCAAAAATAACCAATATCCACGTGGAATATTCCTAAATTATGTTCCATATATGATATTATTATGGTCTAATTATCCGGCCATACTAAAGCGAAATATTTAAAAACAATAGAAATAGAAAAACGTGAAGAAAGAAAAATCTTTATTAGACAGATTTCTGTCTTGTGTGAAAATAAAATATATTTAAAACCAAATCGTGTGCCGCCTATTATTTCTTATATATTCAATATACTCTTATGATGAGTATAATGTTTATAGCCCCAATTATTTATATGTATATCCACTATGGGTGATGGTGTAATCTCATCCTTATCATGGATTTCTGTATACAATGTATACTTGCACCTATACCCGAATAGTATTCTGCTTGCTATATATCTTATATTGTGTATTAGTCACACAGATTAACCACAGAAAAACAGAAGAGTAACCCTCAATTTGACATTTAAATCACAGCCTTAGTGCTTATAATATGTCCATTCACTTTCTTGTGCTAATAACTATTGTTTTCAGTATAGTATTACCTAGTATGCAGGAAATGGCAACAAATGTTTACACACCTTGAGAAAGGCTCCCTTGTGAGCAGAAACGCGTTGGTGTTGGGGGACAGACTGCAGCAACCAAGGAATTTGTGGAAGCATCCAGGAAGCCTGAAGCCTGAGGGAATACGGTGCTGATTTCCCGGGAGGTACCTGTGCACTCTTAAGCGCTTTAGGGTAGCCTTCACTGGTCGCCCCACTCATTTTGGTACGCAGAACTACCCCACTATTGTTGGTGGAGTTTATTTTATGAAATTATTCTGCAAATTTTAGCTGTTTTATATAAAAATAAAAAACTGTACTTCACTATATTCCCCTTTTTTCCTGATTTATTTTGGAGGGACGAAGAGTTTGTCCGTGCGGCTCCTAAGGAAAAAAGCGGGGGAATTACAGAACACTCACCAGAAAACTAATTGGACATAAATTGAACAATAAGACTGTGAACTGTTTTTCACCTCAGAGGGTGCGCACTCTTGCAAATTGTAATTGCATTGTAGACTGTCCAAAGTGGGGGTGACCACTTATGCAAGAGTAGCGGCACTATTGTGTTGGAGCGCTGGTTTGAAAATTTACATATTGTTATTTGTAAATGGGATGGAGTGCACCCCAAGAAACTGATCTCTGTTACAATTTTTCTTTTTCATATATATTTTTGGATCAGTGGGTAGCACCGATATTCACATATATATAGGTATTAGATACATTAAGAACTGAATATACAATCCCTAACATTAAAATCTACTACTATTGTAGACTCCAGGTGCGGGATTTTTTCTTGCAAACTTATTCTGTAGCATGTTTGGCTCCGGGAGATGAGGGTGACGGAGGCTGTGTTTAGGACGCGCCAGGCGTGAGATACAAGATGTACGTAACAGACAGTCCGGCGGCGATGAGGAGCAGCGAGCTAGGAACAACCCGGCTCCCGCTGTGAACCCCGTCCCTGCACACGGTGAGATTCCCCTGCTGGAGGTCAATGTCGCAGGCGGTCTCGGTCGCACATCCGGCCATGGAGACAGACACTGAGGGGAGAGCGAGAGAATTCAGTCAGCATCGTGAGGCTCTTATATCACCCTGCAGCCATGACACATATCAGTAACAATGTAACAATGTATCACATGCTGAGCAGTTACTGATGCAGGAAATACAATGATACACACAATGGGGTAAATTTACTAAGATTCGTAATTTCCGAAAAAAGGTCAAAGTTCAATCACGAATGACATCGACAGTGTAAAACTGCAACTTTTTGAATTGATTACGATGGATTTACTAAGCTGTCGTATTCGGGTTTTTCTTTTCTTCCGATGTCGATGTCATTCGTGTTTTTTTACCTAATTTTACGGCAGTGATTAGCAAAACACTGCCGTTTTTTTTTTACAATCAATCTCGGCCGGATCTGTGTGATCCGTGCTGGGGTTATTTTTTATTTTTTTATTTAATTAAACAATGTAAAATCCCCAAAAAAAATGCGTGGGGTCCCCCCTCCTAAGCATAACCAGCCTCGGGCTCTTTGAGCCGATCCTGGTTGCAGAAATATGGGGAAAAAAATGACAGGGGTTCCCCCATATTTAAGCAACCAGCATCGGGCTCTGCGCCTGGTCCTGGTCCCAAAAATACGGGGGACAAAAAGAGTAGGGGTCCCCCGTATTTTTAAAACCAGCACCGGGCTCCACTAGCTGGACAGATAATGCCACAGCCGGGGGTCACTTTTATATAGCGCCCTGCGGCCGTGGCATCAAAAATCCAACTAGTCACCCCTGGCCGGGGTACCCTGGGGGAGTGGGGACCCCTTCAATCAAGGGGTCCCCCCCCCCCAGCCACCCAAGGGCCAGGGGTGAAGCCCGAGGCTGTCCCCCCCCATCCAATGGGCTGCGGATGGGAGGGCTGATAGCCTTTGTTGTAAAATAAAAGATATTGTTTTTAGTAGCAGTACTACAAGTCCCAGCAAGCCTCCCCCGCATGCTGGTACTTGGAGAACCACAAGTACCAGCATGCGGCGGAAAAACGGGCCCGCTGGTACCTGTAGTACTACCACTAAAAAAATACCCAAAAAAAGACAAGACACACACACCGTGAAAGTATAATTTTATTACATACATACACACATACATACATACATACATACTTACCTATGGCCCCACGCAGGTCGGTCCTCTTGTCCAGTAGAATCCAAGGGTACCTGTTGAATAAATTATACTCACGAGATCCAGGGGTCCAGGCTCCTCGGCAAATCCAGGGTTAATCCACGTACTTGTTAAAAATAAAAAAACGGTATTCCGACCACGAACTGAAAGGGGACCCATGTTTGCACATGGGTCACCTTCCCACGAATGCCAGAAACCCACTTTGACTTCTGTCTAAGTGGGTTTCTTCAGCCAATCAGGGAGTGCCACGTTGTAGCACTCTCCTGATCAGCTGTGTGCCCTTGTCCTCACTGACAGGCAGCACACGGCAGTGTTACAATGTAGAGCCTATGCGCTACATTGTAACCAATGCTTGGAACTTTCTGCCCTGCGGTTGACCTAAAGTGACGTCACCGCTGAGCAGAAAGTTCCCAGCATTGGTTACAATGTAGCGCATAGGCGCTACATTGTAACACTGCCGTGTGCTGCCTGTCAGTGAGGACAGGAGCACACAGCTGATCAGGAGAGTGCTACAACGTGGCACTCCCTGATTGGCTGAAGAAACCCACTTAGACAGAAGTCAAAGTGGGTTTCTGGCATTCGTGGGAAGGTGACCCATGTGCAAACATGGGTCCCCTTTCAGTTCGTGGTCGGAATACCGTTTTTTTATTTTTAACAAGTACGTGGATTAACCCTGGATTTGCCGAGGAGCCTGGACCCCTGGATCTCGTGAGTATAATTTATTCAACAGGTACCCCTTGGATTCTACTGGACAAGAGGACCGACCTGCGTGGGGCCATAGGTAAGTATGTATGTATGTGTGTATGTATGTAATAAAATTATACTTTCACGTTGTGTGTGTCTTGTCTTTTTTTGGGTATTTTTTTAGTGGTAGTACTACAGGTACCAGCGGGCCCGTTTTTCCGCTGCATGCTGGTACTTGTGGTTCTCCAAGTACCAGCATGCGGGGGAGGCTTGCTGGGACTTGTAGTACTGCTACTAAAAACAATATCTTTTATTTTACAACAAAGGCTATCAGCCCCCCCATCCGCAGCCCATTGGATGGGGGGGGACAGCCTCGGGCTTCACCCCTGGCCCTTGGGTGGCTGGGGGGGGGGGACCCCTTGATTGAAGGGGTTCCCACTCCCCCAGGGTACCCCGGCCAGGGGTGACTAGTTGGATTTTTGATGCCACGGCCGCAGGGCGCTGTATAAAAGTGACCCCCGGCTGTGGCATTATCTGTCCAGCTAGTGGAGCCCGGTGCTGGTTTTAAAAATACGGGGGACCCCTACTCTTTTTGTCCCCCGTATTTTTGGGACCAGGACCAGGCGCAGAGCCCGATGCTGGTTGCTTAAATATGGGGGAACCCCTGTCATTTTTTTCCCCATATTTCTTCAACCAGGATCGGCTCAAAGAGCCCGAGGCTGGTTATGCTTAGGAGGGGGGACCCCACGCAATTTTTTTTGAAAAAATAAGCACTTTCCCACCCCTTCCCACTGATATACATGCACGGATCTCATGGATCCGTGCATGCCTATCCAATCACGAATAAAAAAAAAAGGTCTGTTTTTTTTAAGCACTTTTTTACGAGTTGTAATTTTTGACGGCAGTGTTTGTTCTTTTTTGGCTTTGCACTTCTTAGTAAATGACCGAGATTCATACTTAAACAGCCGCGTTTTGACCGATGGTGTATTCATTCGTAATTTTTTACCTGAACTTGCAAAAAATTACGAATGCCCTCATCACTGCCGTGATTAGTGTTTAGTAAATGACCGAGATTAACCGAGATGACACTTTGAAGAAAAAACGGCATCTCGGTCAAAATCGGGAGCTTTGTAAATATACCCCAATGACTTTACAGGACAACGACAGCGGTTTCTACAGGACACAAGATTCTCAGTCACAGGCAAAAGTGCGGGGAGCTGCGGAAGCCGGATTTACTATCTTATGCTAATGTATCAGCAGGAGTTATGCGGGAGCTCCTGCATCTGCAAGCGGAAAGCCACGGCGCCCACTGAGTTTATGCCATCGGTCACAAGTGTCATCTATTTTATTTTGGTATTTGCACAGCCCCATAGGCAAACGCAGGAGGGGTTTCCCGTTGCCCGGAAACACCCCTCCTCCTGGCAAATGTCTCAAATTCTGACAAAAGCAATAGTATATGATGCAATTACTAGAACTGCCACCACATCATGCAGTGTAAGGGACAGAGCAGAGCTGCTGCACATGTCCAGTCGTAGCAGCTTCTTCTACCAAGTTTGCTGTGTGTGTGGATCTGAGGCCTCACTCAGGGGCAGATGTATTAAGCCTAGAGAAGTGATAAAGCAGTTAAAAGCAGTGGTAAGTGGAAGGTGATGACGCACCAGCCAATCAGCTCCTAACTGTTCATTTACATATCGGAGCTGATTGGCTGATGCCGTATCACCTTGCATTTAACACTGCGTTATCACTTCTCCAGGCTTAATAAATCTGCCCCTCAGTGCACTGGACCAGACAGTAGCTACCAGAAAGAGGAGACAGGAGCCTTACCATGAGGTGGGAGAATGTGTACTTAGAAAGTGCAGTAGTGGTTCTATTATGTTTGTGTATTTATTATGGTAAGTTTAACCTTTTCCTGACCACTCATCTTTTTTATATTAGTTAAATATATTTAATGCAGCCTATACAATAGACCATCCAGGTTCTTCTACCCTTCCCCAGCCTCCAGCACTTGTTGCAATGTTCCGCAGAGTGGGATTGTGGATGGCATTTAGAAACCCCCTCTAGAAATCCTGCATTTGCCACTGAGCCCCATGTGCTAGAGATCCACCAGTAACGGGCTTCCCTTCCCTGTCACACGACTCCTCACACTTAGTTTCTGTTACACGCCACCGCCCCTGTTAGCACACCGATTGGCATAGGCATATGACCAAGGCAACTGCCAAGTCTGCATATGCCTAGGGCCGGCTCTGACACGATACCATGCTGATTTGCACCCAAAGCGCTCAAATCCTGCTGGTTCCTGTCCTGCAGAACATAATGGGAAGCTGTGAAGAGCTTCAAATGTCATTATCCACTAAATGGATGTTTGTGTTAATAAAAAAAAATAGATTTTGACCTCTTTGTTATTCCCATGATCACCTATAACAAATAGGAGTCTGTAACATTGTGATTTAAAAATAAAAGGGAAATGCACAGCTGATGATACAGTGTCGCAGAACCTAAAACTGAGTATGATATATTTGTGACAAACCAAGAATACACCAGAAACTGTATACAGCAGTGGTTCCCAAACAGGGTGGTAACTAGGGATGAGCGGGTTCGGTTCCCTGAGAAATGAACCCCTCCCCCTCCTGAATTCAAACTTTGAGATCCAAGCCCATATCTGAGTCCAAGTCGGTTTTCGTGCCTGACACGGATCCAAAAATGAGGCAAAACGTCATCATCCCGCTGTTGGATCTCGTGGGTTTTGGATTCTATATATGTCCCGGTGATCGGCACCATCTTCACTCCGGACATGGAGAGTGCACAGTAAGGATGTGTTCCTTCTATGCTGCTGTAGTTAGAGAAGGGGCAGAAGAGAGCAAAAGGGGGCAGGAGAGAGGGGAGCAGGAGAGAGCAGAGGGGGCAGGAGAGAGCAGAGGGGGGCAGGAGAGAGCAGAGGGGGCAGGAGAGAGCAAAGGGGGGCAGGAGAGAGCAGAGGGGGGCAGTAGAGAGCAGAGGGGGCAGGAGAGAGCAGTGCTGCTTGTGTAGGTGTGCTGTCCGTCACTGTGTAGGGCTCTGCACAGTACAATAGTGCTCTGCACTAGCATACTGTGGCTGTGCATAGGATGGACCAGGTGTTGTTCTCTGTCTGTAAGGGGCTGTGTACTGCAGTACACTACTGCTATATATATATATATATATATATATATATCTGTGTGATTCAAAGCCAAAAATATGTTTAATTTAATTGGTACGTCACTCTGATTACTAGCACTGCAGCTGCCGTACACTAACACTACTGCTATATATATCTGTATGTGATCCAAAGCCAAAAATATAATTGGTGCGTCATTCTGATTACTTGTACTGCAGCTGCCGTATACTACTGCTATATATCTGTGTGATCCAGAGCAAAAAATATATTTATATTGGTGCGTCACTCTGACTACTAGTACAGTGGCTGCCATACACTACTGCTATATATCCTCTGTGTGTGATCCAGAGCAAAAAATATATTTCTATTGGTAGGTCACTCTGTCTACTAGTACTGCAGCTGCTGTACACTACTACTATATATCTGTGTGTGATCCAAAGCAAAAAATATCTTTCTATTGGTGCATCACGCAGTGACGACTACCAATACTGCCGTACACTACTGCTATATATCCTCTGTGTGTGATCCAAAGACAAAAACATTTTGCATCACTCAGTGATGACTAGTACTGCGGCTGCCATACACTACTGCTATAAATCTGTGTGTGATCCAAAGCCAAAAACATATTTCTATTGGTGCGTCACTCAGTGATGACTAGTACTGCAGCTGCTGTACACTACTGCTATAAATCTGTGTGTGATCCAAAGCCAAAAATATATTTATATTATGTATTTGAAAGGGGTGCTCTGTCTGCTGTATCTGAAAAGGGGGATCTGTCCATCCATCCAGGGGCTCCACCCCAGTGTAAATTTTAAATAATAAAAGCTAAAAACAAAAAGCCTAAAATTCTAATTATAAAAATAATTAAACATTTTTGTTTGTGCTGTACCCCAGTGTACTATACAATTTATATTTTATTTTCAGAAGTACTATGACACTGCCTGTCAGACTGCAGTATATTATTTCCTACTAATAAATGCATTGTGCGACGCTGTCGGTGTAGTCAATCACAGTCTGTAATTTCTATAAATATTTCTGATCCATTTGTGCGACACTGTAACCGCTGGTGTGTGATATAAAAAATACTTCTACATATTTTTTACTCATTTGTGCGACACTGTAACCGCAGTGTGTGATATAAAAAATAGTATATTTTGATTTAAATTAATATTTTGTGCTGTGTCATCCCAGTATACATCCAGGGACTGCAGCTTCTCCGTCCATCTAGGGGTGTTCTGTCAGTCCACCCAAAATAAAAGGCATCTTTTTTATATATTTTGTTCTGTATCCTCCCAGAATACATCCAGGCGCGCTCCATCCATTTCAGGGTGTTGTGTCTGTAGCTCATATTCTTATTATAACTTATTGTCCTATTTTCATAACTCTTCTTAATACCACAGTGTATTTAATTTAAATTATATTATATTATATTATTAATAATAATTATAAATTAGATAAATTTAAATTAAACGAATATAAATAAACTCTCCACACTCATATAGTGAACTTTCTGCATATCGAAGATATATCTTTGAGGAAATTAAGAATTTGATCCTAAATAAATTAAATACATTCAATTAAAATACATTTAAATTAAAATCATTTTAATAAATTAAATCTAAAATATTGTCTTTTTTATATTCTTTGCCTTAATCATCTTTTTGTGAACTGAAATCTTGAGCCTTGCCTAATGTGTCTTTTTTTAAATACATTCTTTTTTTAAAATATTTTGTTCTCCCAGTGTATACATCCAAGGGCTGCTGCTCCATCCAGCTACCTCGTTGCAACCTTTTGGCCTAAACTGGATAAAAACAATATTGTGAGGTGTCCAGAATAGTCTAGAAATGAGTGGAAATGAATGTTGTTGAGGTTAATAATAATGTAGGAACAAAAACACCCCCAAATTCTGTGATTTTAGCGGTTTTGATGATTTAAAAAAAAAAACAGATCCAAAATCAAAACCGAAACCCCAGGGGTGGTTTTGGCAAAACCAATCCAGATCCAAAACACAAAGGAGATCCAGATCCAACACCAAAACACAAAACCCGAAAAATGGCCCGGTGCAAACCCCTAGTGGTAATGCCCACTTGGGGTGGGTGGAGGGGGTGGTTACCCTGGAAGGAGGGGAGGGTAAAATGTAATTATTTGGTGAGTGAAATTGCAGCCAGCAATACAGTGGTATCCGGTCTCTAGGTCGACCACACTTACGTCGACAGTCATTAGGTCGATCACTATTGGTCGACGTGGTTTCTATGTCGACACGGTCAATAGGTCGACGTGACAAAAGGTCGACATGAGTTTTTCACAATTTTTTTTCATTTTTTTTAACCTTTTCACACTTTACGATCCACGTGGATTACAACTGGGAATGATAATCTGTGCCGGAGGCACCTTGCCCGAAGCATGGCGAGCGAAGCGAGGGGACACGGCACATTAATTGGGGTTCCCGTTTACTCTACGAAGAAAACGACACACAAAAATAGAATAAAACCTCATGTCGAATGTCATGATGAACTAATGCTTGTGTCGACCTATTTTAGGTGTCGACTTAGTCACTGTCGACCAATAGTGGTCGACCTAGTGACTGTTGACCTAAGTGTGGTCGACCCTATGAACCACACCCAATGCAGCAGGTCATGCACAGGAGCTGCATGTAGTAAGGGAATTATGCTGCGACCTTCCCCTAAGGGGTGCTGTACTCACCATTGTCATTCAGCTGCAGGTTGGAGTAGGAGAAGCAGCGCGACTCGCTGCCCCTGCAATACACAGGTGTAAAATCCAGGCAAGATGTGGTCTGAAAGCAGCCGTTGCAGGCGAGACCGTTGTTAGAGGCTTCAGGGATCACTAACCAATGAGAGAAAGACACAGGTGACGTTATACAGGGCCGAAACTAGGGGGGGGGCTAGGGGGACAGGCGACCTGGGCGCCGGATTGGAGGGAGCGACGAGACCCCCTAACACCCTCTCCCTATTCTTTGTACTTTGAAACCCCCTTCTCCCTCCTCCCGAGTGCCCAGCTCGGGGGGGTGGGGTTTCGCGGAATGACGCGATTGCGTCGTGACGTCACGACGCAAACGCGTCATTCCACGAAACCCCGCCCCCCCGAGCTGGGCACTCGGGAGGAGGGAGAAGGGGGAGCCGCGCAGACGAGGAGGGAGAGGCGGCTGAAGAGCGGCGAGAACCGCTTCAAATGTAAGTCAGCCCCTCTCCCTCCCTCTCTCTCTCTCCCTCCCTCTCCCCACCACCTGCCGGAATGTGTAAAATGGGGACCTGTCTGCCGCAATGTGTAAGATGGGGACACTTTTTCCTGCCGCAATGTGTAAAATGGGGACACTTTTTCCTGCCGCAATGTGTAAAATGGGGACACTTTTTCCTGCCGCAATGTGTAAAATGGGGACACTTTTTCCTGCCGCAATGTGTAAAATGGGGACACTTTTTCCTGCCGCAATGTGTAAAATGGGGACACCTGTCTGCCACAATGTGTAAAATGGGGTCACCTGTCTGCCGCAATGTGTAATATGGGGACACTTGCCTGTCGTACTGTGTAAAATGGGGACACCTGTCTGCCGCAATGTGTAAAATGGGGTCACCTGTCTGCCGCAATGTGTAAAATTGGGTCACCTGTCTGCCGCAATGTGTAATATGGGGACACTTGCCTGTCGTACTGTGTAAAATGGGGACACGTGTCTGCCGCAATGTGTAAAATGGGGACACTTGCCAGCGTACTGTGTAAAATGGGGACACCTGTCTGCCGCAATGTGTAAAATGGGGTCACCTGTCTGCCGCAATGTGTAAAATGGGGACACGTGTCTGCCGCAATGTGTAATATGGGGACACTTGCCTGTCGTACTGTGTAAAATGGGGTCACCTGTCTGCCGCAATGTGTAATATGGGGACACTTGCCTGTCGTACTGTGTAAAATGGGGTCACCTGTCTGCCGCAATGTGTAATATGGGGACACTTGCCTGTCGTACTGTGCAAAATGGGGTCACCTGTCTGCCGCAATGTGTAAAATGGGGTCACCTGTCTGCCGCAATGTGTAAAATGGGGTCACCTGTCTGCCGCAATGTGTAAAATGGGGACACGTGCCTGCCGCAATGTGTAAAATGGGGACACTTTTTCCTGCCGCAATGTGTAAAATGGGGACACCTGTCTGCCGCAATGTGTAAAATGGGGTCACCTGTCTGCCGCAATGTGTAAAATGGGGTCACCTGTCTGCCGCAATGTGTAAAATGGGGACACGTGTCTGCCGCAATGTGTAAAATGGGGACACTTTTTCCTGCCGCAATGTGTAAAATGGGGTCACCTGTCTGCCGCAATGTGTAAAATGGGGACACTTGCCTGTCGTACTGTGTAAAATGGGGACACTTTTTCCTGGATATGAAATTTATGTTAGAAAAGGCAATTTTTCAGGTAAAAGAGTTCTGAAAGATAGATATATATATATATATATATATATATATATATATATATAAATAATATTTTTATTCATTTATTTATTTATTTTAAAATGTTTATTTTTTTATTTTTTTATTTATTTATTGTAAAAAAAAAACTTTTTTTTTTGGGGGGGGTCAAATGACTACCTTGCCCCGGGTGAGAAAAATCCTAGTTTCGGCCCTGCGTTATAGCACAGCGACTCCCTGTGAGGAACCCTCAAGACCTCACTCACCAAAACACGAAAGCCTTATATTGTCACAGACACACGCAGGACCCCTGCTCTACCTGCTGGCGGACCCCTGCTCTCCTGCCAGGGGACCTCTGCTCTCCTGCCAGCGGACCCCTGCTCTCCTGCCGGCGGACCCCTGCTCTCCTGCCGGCGGGCCCTGCTCTCCTGCCGGCGGACCCCTGCTCTCCTGCCAGGGGACCTCTGCTCTCCTGCCAGGGGACCTCTGCTCTCCTGCCAGGGGACCTCTGCTCTCCTGCCAGCGGACCCCTGCTGCCGGCGGACCCCTGCTCTCCTGCCGGCGGAACCCTGCTCTCCTGCCAGCGTGGCAAATGCTTCTGATTGGCTGGGTACCGGGACAGTTCTGGCTTCTATCATTTAGGGGCCTGTTCAGAGTTGCACCCAAGTCGGCTACAACTGCGTTCCCATTGTGTGCAGGGCACTAAATGCTGGTAGCGTCTGTAGGCAGAGTTCTGCGCATTGTACTGTATGCTTGGTGTCGATCATTATCAGCACCATCCCTATGACTGGCACAAGTGATCCGCCTGAAAGCTAACAGTCTGTGCGTACACACAGCTCAGCATAGGCCGCAGGTCCAACTATACGCCCTCAGTAAACTTAGCCCACATGCAAACGCCCCAATATGCCCCAGTTACGCCCCTTCAGCTGGCTGCCAGCACCGAAGCGTGTGCTGCAAGAGAACGCACACAAGATCTGTCCGCAAAAAGCAAATACGTATAACCGTTCGTGCAGATTCTGATACTCGAGTAGAACATTCTTGTAGAGTTTTATATATTTTTTCCCATTAAATGAAGGGAAATAATTATAATTTAATCTCCTAAACAGATCTACCCGTTATCTGGGGAATCTTGTGTTGGAGTCTCGCCTTTCTCTGGGTCAGGGGCATCATATATCTGTAATGACTCTGGGTATATACTGTGTGTTCTGTTCATGCACCATCTTCCATCAGGTCAGACAAGTCTGCACGGATACAGCGAGTCACTACCAGCACTCACCTGTAGGGAGCGCCGATGAGCACAGATCTGTCTTACAGCAGGTGCTGCTTGTTACCATCCTATTGTAAGGGGTCCGCAGTATGAGGACATCTTTACACTCCGCAGACTGGCCACAGCCCCTCACAAACACCAGAGGTGGCCCTACAGAATACACAAGAGAGGGGACCTGTAGGTACTTGTCTGTAAGTTTTTATCATTTCAATGAAAAAAGATTGTAATATGAAGCAGATTTGGCAAACGAACAATCCAATAGCAATTAGTGAGTACGTGCCCAGTCTTGGATAAGGGATCCGGACTGAAAGTCGACAGTAACTAGGTCGACAATGTCTAGGTCGACCACTGTTGGTCGACAGTAACTAGGTCGACAGGGTGTCTAGGTCGACAGGGTCTTTAGGTCGACATGTTTTAGGTCGACAGGTCAAAAGGTCGACATGAGTTTTTCACAATTTTATTCTTTTTTTGAACCTTTTCATACTTAACGATCCACGTGGACTATGATTGGAACGGTAAAGTGTGCCGAGTGAAGCGGTAGCGGAGAGAAGGCACCATGCCCGAAGCATGGCGAGCGAAGCGAGCCATGCGAGGGGACGCGGTGCACTAATTGGGGTTCCCGGTCACTCTACGAAGAAAACGACACCAAAATAACATTAAAAACTCATGTCGACCTTTTGACCTGTCGACCTAGAACATGTCGACCTAAAGACCCTGTCGACCTAGACACCCTGTCGACCTAGTTACTGTCGACCAACAGTGGTCGACCTAGACATTGTCGACCTAGTTACTGTCGACTTTCCATACCACACCCCCTGGATAAATATGGCAGTTAGATGGTAACATGGGGCAAGCGGGCAATAACTAGAAGAGTGCAGATACGCAGTAAGCCCAGAGCACCCAGGCTGCAGTCACCTGGACTGATCTGAGTTACACACACAGGTGTATTGTGTCACACGAGCTGGCTCCAGCACTATTTATCAAAGCCCCGGGATATAAGATAAATAAAATATAAAGAGTAGTTCTACAGTACATTTATCTAACACAGATCCATACTGTACCTATATGTCACTATAATATATAGGCACCAGTTCCTGATTCTTCCTTTCCATCACACAGGGGAGATGTACCAAACCATCTAGAAGGGACACAGAGAAGCTGCCCCTAGTAACCATTCAGCTGTTAGTTATTACTGCATATAGGGTGTACTCGATAAAGGATAGGTAGAGTTGGTTAGTTGATAAGGGCAACACCTTCAACTGTCCTCTTTAGAAGGTTTGATACATCTCCCTCACAGTGAGTAGAAGATGAAAAACTAGGGGTAGGAGTCAGGTGATGGCAGTAGGAGGGTGAGGCTGGCATAGGTAGGAAGATATAGAAGCTGGCATAGATAGGAAGATGGAGAGGCTGGCATAGATAGGAAGATGGAGATAATGGCATAGGTAGGAATATATAGAGGCTGGTATAGATAGGAAGATGGAGATAATGGCATAGGTAGGAAGATGGAGAGGCTGGCATAGGTAGGAAGATATAGAGGCTGGTATAGATAGGAAGATGGAGATAATGGCATAGGTAGGAAGATGGAGAGGCTGGCATAGGTAGGAAGATAAAGAGGCTGGTATAGATAGGAAGATGGAGATGATGGTATAGGTAGAAGATGGAGAGGCTGGCATAGGTAGGAATATATAGAGGCTGGCATAGATAGGAAGATGGAGATGATGGCATAGATAGGAAGATGGAGATGACGGCATAGGTAGGAAGATGGAGATGATGGCATAGGTAGGAAGATGGAGAGGCTGGCATAGGTAGGAAGATATAGAGGCTGGTATAGATAGGAAGATGGAGATGATGGTATAGGTAGAAGATGGAGATGATGGCATAGGTAGGAAGATATAGAGGCTGGCATAGGTAGGAAGATATAGAGGCTGGCATAGGTAGGAAGATATAGAGGCTGGCATAGGTAGGAATATATAGAGGCTGGCATATGTAGGAAGATGGAGATGATGGCATAACGTAGGTGGGAGGATGGAGATGATGGCATAGGTAGGAAGATGGAGAGGCTGGCATAGGTAGGAAGATGGAGATGATGGCATAGGTAGGAAGATGGAGATGATGGCATAGATAGGAAGATGGAGATGATGGCATAGGTAGAAGATGGAGAGGCTGGCATAGGTAGGAAGATGGAGAGGCTGGCATAGGTAGGAAGATATAGAGGCTGGCATAGGTAGGAAGATGGAGAGGCTGGCATAGGTAGGAAGATGGAGATGATGGCATAGGTAGGAAGATGGAGAGGCTGGCATAGGTAGGAAGATGGAGATGATGGCATAGATAGGAAGATGGAGATGATGGCATAGGTAGGAAGATGGAGAGTTTGGCATAGGTAGGAAGATGGAGAGTTTGGCATAGGTAGGAAGATGGAGAGTTTGGCCTAGGTAGGAAGATGGAGATGATGGCATAGATAGGAAGATGGAGAGGCTGGCATAGGTAGAAGATGGAGAGGCTGGCATAGGTAGAAAGATGGAGAGGCTGGCATAGGTAGGAAGATGGAGAGGCTGGCATAGGTAGGAAGATGGAGATGATGGCATAGGTAGGAAGATGGAGAGGCTGGCATAGGTAGGAAGATGGAGATGATGGCATAGATAGGAAGATGGAGATGATGGCATAGGTAGGAAGATGGAGAGTTTGGCATAGGTAGGAAGATGGAGAGTTTGGCCTAGGTAGGAAGATGGAGATGATGGCATAGATAGGAAGATGGAGAGGCTGGCATAGGTAGAAGATGGAGAGGCTGGCATAGATAGGAAGATGGAGAGGCTGGCATAGGTAGGAATATATAGAGGCTGGCATATGTAGGAAGATGGAGATGATGGCATAGGTAGAAGATGGAGAGGCTGGCATAGGTAGGAAGATGGAGATGATGGCATAGATAGGAAGATGGAGATGATGGCATAGGTAGGAAGATGGAGATGATGGCATAGGTAGGAAGATGGAGAGGCTGGCATAGGTAGGAAGATGGAGAGGCTGGCATAGGTAGGAAGATATAGAGGCTGGTATAGATAGGAAGATGGAGATGATGGTATAGGTAGGAAGATGGAGATGATGGCATAGGTAGGAAGATATAGAGGCTGGCATAGATAGGAAGATGGAGATGATGGTATAGGTAGGAAGATGGAGATAATGGCATAGGTAGGAAGATATAGAGGCTGGCATAGGTAGGAAGATATAGAGGCTGGCATAGGTAGGAATATATAGAGGCTGGCATATGTAGGAAGATGGAGATGATGGCATAACGTAGGTGGGAGGATGGAGATGATGGTATAGGTAGGAATATTGAGATGATGGCATAAGTAGGAAGATATAGAGGCTGGCATAGGTAGGAAGATGGAGAGGCTGGCATAGGTAGGAAGATGGAGATGATGGCATAGGTAGGAAGATGGAGATGATGGCATAGATAGGAAGATGGAGATGATGGCATAGGTAGGAAGATATAGAGGCTGGCATAGGTAGGAAGATGGAGAGGCTGGCATAGGTAGGAAGATGGAGATGATGGCATAGGTAGGAAGATATAGAGACTGGCATAGATAGGAAGATGGAGATGATGGCATAGGTAGGAAGATGGAGAGGCTGGCATAGGTAGGAAGATGGAGATGATGGCATAGATAGGAAGATGGAGATGATGGCATAGATAGGAAGATGGAGAGGCTGGCATAGGTAGAAGATGGAGAGGCTGGCATAGATAGGAAGATGGAGAGGCTGGCATAGGTAGGAATATATAGAGGCTGGCATATGTAGGAAGATGGAGATGATGGCATAGGTAGAAGATGGAGAGGCTGGCATAGGTAGGAAGATGGAGATGATGGCATAGATAGGAAGATGGAGATGATGGCATAGGTAGGAAGATGGAGATGATGGCATAGGTAGGAAGATGGAGAGGCTGGCATAGGTAGGAAGATGGAGAGGCTGGCATAGGTAGGAAGATATAGAGGCTGGTATAGATAGGAAGATGGAGATGATGGTATAGGTAGGAAGATGGAGATGATGGCATAGGTAGGAAGATATAGAGGCTGGCATAGATAGGAAGATGGAGATGATGGTATAGGTAGGAAGATGGAGATAATGGCATAGGTAGGAAGATATAGAGGCTGGCATAGGTAGGAAGATATAGAGGCTGGCATAGGTAGGAATATATAGAGGCTGGCATATGTAGGAAGATGGAGATGATGGCATAACGTAGGTGGGAGGATGGAGATGATGGTATAGGTAGGAATATTGAGATGATGGCATAAGTAGGAAGATATAGAGGCTGGCATAGGTAGGAAGATGGAGAGGCTGGCATAGGTAGGAAGATGGAGATGATGGCATAGGTAGGAAGATGGAGATGATGGCATAGATAGGAAGATGGAGATGATGGCATAGGTAGGAAGATATAGAGGCTGGCATAGGTAGGAAGATGGAGATGATGGCATAGGTAGGAAGATATAGAGACTGGCATAGATAGGAAGATGGAGATGATGGCATAGGTAGGAAGATGGAGAGGCTGGCATAGGTAGGAAGATGGAGATGATGGCATAGATAGGAAGATGGAGATGATGGCATAGGTAGGAAGATGGAGAGTTTGGCATAGGTAGGAAGATGGAGAGTTTGGCCTAGGTAGGAAGATGGAGATGATGGCATAGATAGGAAGATGGAGAGGCTGGCATAGGTAGAAGATGGAGAGGCTGGCATAGGTAGGAAGATGGAGAGGCTGGCATAGGTAGGAAGATGGAGAGGCTGGCATAGGTAGGAAGATGGAGATGATGGCATAGGTAGGAAGATGGAGAGGCTGGCATAGGTAGGAAGATGGAGATGATGGCATAGATAGGAAGATGGAGATGATGGCATAGGTAGGAAGATGGAGAGTTTGGCATAGGTAGGAAGATGGAGAGTTTGGCCTAGGTAGGAAGATGGAGATGATGGCATAGATAGGAAGATGGAGAGGCTGGCATAGGTAGAAGATGGAGAGGCTGGCATAGGTAGGAAGATGGAGAGGCTGGCATAGGTAGGAAGATGGAGATGATGGCATAGGTAGGAATATATAAAGGCTGGTATAGGTAGGAAGATGGAGAGTCTGGCCTAGGTAGGAAGATGGAGAGTTTGGCATAGGTAGGAAGATGGAGAGGCTGGCATAGGTAGGAAGATGGAGATGATGGCATAGGTAGGAAGATGGAGAGGCTGGCATAGGTAGGAAGATGGAGATGATGGCATAGATAGGAAGATGGAGATGATGGCAAAGGTAGGAAGATGGAGAGTTTGGCATAGGTAGGAAGATGGAGAGTTTGGCCTAGGTAGGAAGATGGAGATGATGGCATAGATAGGAAGATGGAGAGGCTGGCATAGGTAGAAGATGGAGAGGCTGGCATAGGTAGGAAGATGGAGAGGCTGGCATAGGTAGGAAGATGGAGATGATGGCATAGGTAGGAATATATAAAGGCTGGTATAGGTAGGAAGATGGAGAGTCTGGCCTAGGTAGGAAGATGGAGAGTTTGGCATAGGTAGGAAGATGGAGAGTTTGGCCTAGGTAGGAAGATGGAGATGATGGCATAGATAGGAAGATGGAGAGGCTGGCATAGGTAGAAGATGGAGAGGCTGGCATAGATAGGAAGATGGAGATGATGGCATAGGTAGGAAGATGGAGAGTTTGGCATAGGTAGGAAGATGGAGAGTTTGGCCTAGGTAGGAAGATGGAGATGATGGCATAGATAGGAAGATGGAGAGGCTGGCATAGGTAGAAGATGGAGAGGCTGGCATAGGTAGGAAGATGGAGAGGCTGGCATAGGTAGGAAGATGGAGATGATGGCATAGATAGGAAGATGGAGATGATGGCATAGGTAGGAAGATGGAGAGGCTGGCAAAGGTAGAAGATGGAGAGGCTGGCATAGGTAGGAAGATGGAGAGGCTGGCAAAGATAGGAAGATGGAGATGATGGCATAGGTAGAAGATGGAGAGGCTGGCATAGGTAGGAAGATGGAGATGATGGCATAGATAGGAAGATGGAGATGATGGCATAGGTAGAAGATGGAGAGGCTGGCATAGGTAGGAAGATGGAGATGATGGCATAGATAGGAAGATGGAGATGATGGCATAGGTAGAAGATGGAGAGGCTGGCATAGGTAGGAAGATGGAGAGGCTGGCATAGGTAGGAAGATGGAGAGGCTGGCATAGGTAGGAAGATGGAGAGGCTGGCATAGGTAGGAAGATGGAGATGATGGCATAGATAGGAAGATGGAGATGATGGCATAGCTAGGAAGATGGAGATGATGGCATAGGTAGGAAGATGGAGATGATGGCATAGGTAGAAGATGGAGAGGCTGGCATAGGTAGGAAGATGGAGAGGCTGGCATAGATAGGAAGATGGAGATGATGGCATAGGTAGAAGATGGAGAGGCTGGCATAGGTAGGAAGATTGAGAGGCTGGCATAGGTAGGAAGATGGAGAGGCTGGCATAGATAGGAAGATGGAGATGATGGCATAGGTAGGAAGATGGAGAGGCTGGCATAGGTAGGAAGATGGAGATGATGGCATAGATAGGAAGATGGAGAGTTTGGCATAGGTAGGAAGATGGAGAGTTTGGCATAGGTAGGAAGATGGAGAGTTTGGCCTAGGTAGGAAGATGGAGATGATGGCATAGATAGGAAGATGGAGAGGCTGGCATAGGTAGAAGATGGAGAGGCTGGCATAGGTAGAAAGATGGAGAGGCTGGCATAGGTAGGAAGATGGAGAGGCTGGCATAGGTAGGAAGATGGAGATGATGGCATAGGTAGGAAGATGGAGAGGCTGGCATAGGTAGGAAGATGGAGATGATGGCATAGATAGGAAGATGGAGATGATGGCATAGGTAGGAAGATGGAGAGTTTGGCATAGGTAGGAAGATGGAGAGTTTGGCCTAGGTAGGAAGATGGAGATGATGGCATAGATAGGAAGATGGAGAGGCTGGCATAGGTAGAAGATGGAGAGGCTGGCATAGATAGGAAGATGGAGAGGCTTGCATAGGTAGGAATATATAGAGGCTGGCATATGTAGGAAGATGGAGATGATGGCATAGGTAGAAGATGGAGAGGCTGGCATAGGTAGGAAGATGGAGATGATGGCATAGATAGGAAGATGGAGATGATGGCATAGGTAGGAAGATGGAGATGATGGCATAGGTAGGAAGATGGAGAGGCTGGCATAGGTAGGAAGATGGAGAGGCTGGCATAGGTAGGAAGATATAGAGGCTGGTATAGATAGGAAGATGGAGATGATGGTATAGGTAGGAAGATGGAGATGATGGCATAGGTAGGAAGATATAGAGGCTGGCATAGATAGGAAGATGGAGATGATGGTATAGGTAGGAAGATGGAGATAATGGCATAGGTAGGAAGATATAGAGGCTGGCATAGGTAGGAAGATATAGAGGCTGGCATAGGTAGGAATATATAGAGGCTGGCATATGTAGGAAGATGGAGATGATGGCATAACGTAGGTGGGAGGATGGAGATGATGGTATAGGTAGGAATATTGAGATGATGGCATAAGTAGGAAGATATAGAGGCTGGCATAGGTAGGAAGATGGAGAGGCTGGCATAGGTAGGAAGATGGAGATGATGGCATAGGTAGGAAGATGGAGATGATGGCATAGATAGGAAGATGGAGATGATGGCATAGGTAGGAAGATATAGAGGCTGGCATAGGTAGGAAGATGGAGAGGCTGGCATAGGTAGGAAGATGGAGATGATGGCATAGGTAGGAAGATATAGAGACTGGCATAGATAGGAAGATGGAGATGATGGCATAGGTAGGAAGATGGAGAGGCTGGCATAGGTAGGAAGATGGAGATGATGGCATAGATAGGAAGATGGAGATGATGGCATAGATAGGAAGATGGAGAGGCTGGCATAGGTAGAAGATGGAGAGGCTGGCATAGATAGGAAGATGGAGAGGCTGGCATAGGTAGGAATATATAGAGGCTGGCATATGTAGGAAGATGGAGATGATGGCATAGGTAGAAGATGGAGAGGCTGGCATAGGTAGGAAGATGGAGATGATGGCATAGATAGGAAGATGGAGATGATGGCATAGGTAGGAAGATGGAGATGATGGCATAGGTAGGAAGATGGAGAGGCTGGCATAGGTAGGAAGATGGAGAGGCTGGCATAGGTAGGAAGATATAGAGGCTGGTATAGATAGGAAGATGGAGATGATGGTATAGGTAGGAAGATGGAGATGATGGCATAGGTAGGAAGATATAGAGGCTGGCATAGATAGGAAGATGGAGATGATGGTATAGGTAGGAAGATGGAGATAAAGGCATAGGTAGGAAGATATAGAGGCTGGCATAGGTAGGAAGATATAGAGGCTGGCATAGGTAGGAATATATAGAGGCTGGCATATGTAGGAAGATGGAGATGATGGCATAACGTAGGTGGGAGGATGGAGATGATGGTATAGGTAGGAATATTGAGATGATGGCATAAGTAGGAAGATATAGAGGCTGGCATAGGTAGGAAGATGGAGAGGCTGGCATAGGTAGGAAGATGGAGATGATGGCATAGGTAGGAAGATGGAGATGATGGCATAGATAGGAAGATGGAGATGATGGCATAGGTAGGAAGATATAGAGGCTGGCATAGGTAGGAAGATGGAGAGGCTGGCATAGGTAGGAAGATGGAGATGATGGCATAGGTAGGAAGATATAGAGACTGGCATAGATAGGAAGATGGAGATGATGGCATAGGTAGGAAGATGGAGAGGCTGGCATAGGTAGGAAGATGGAGATGATGGCATAGATAGGAAGATGGAGATGATGGCATAGGTAGGAAGATGGAGAGTTTGGCATAGGTAGGAAGATGGAGAGTTTGGCCTAGGTAGGAAGATGGAGATGATGGCATAGATAGGAAGATGGAGAGGCTGGCATAGGTAGAAGATGGAGAGGCTGGCATAGGTAGGAAGATGGAGAGGCTGGCATAGGTAGGAAGATGGAGAGGCTGGCATAGGTAGGAAGATGGAGATGATGGCATAGGTAGGAAGATGGAGAGGCTGGCATAGGTAGGAAGATGGAGATGATGGCATAGATAGGAAGATGGAGATGATGGCATAGGTAGGAAGATGGAGAGTTTGGCATAGGTAGGAAGATGGAGAGTTTGGCCTAGGTAGGAAGATGGAGATGATGGCATAGATAGGAAGATGGAGAGGCTGGCATAGGTAGAAGATGGAGAGGCTGGCATAGGTAGGAAGATGGAGAGGCTGGCATAGGTAGGAAGATGGAGATGATGGCATAGGTAGGAATATATAAAGGCTGGTATAGGTAGGAAGATGGAGAGTCTGGCCTAGGTAGGAAGATGGAGAGTTTGGCATAGGTAGGAAGATGGAGAGGCTGGCATAGGTAGGAAGATGGAGATGATGGCATAGGTAGGAAGATGGAGAGGCTGGCATAGGTAGGAAGATGGAGATGATGGCATAGATAGGAAGATGGAGATGATGGCATAGGTAGGAAGATGGAGAGTTTGGCATAGGTAGGAAGATGGAGAGTTTGGCCTAGGTAGGAAGATGGAGATGATGGCATAGATAGGAAGATGGAGAGGCTGGCATAGGTAGAAGATGGAGAGGCTGGCATAGGTAGGAAGATGGAGAGGCTGGCATAGGTAGGAAGATGGAGATGATGGCATAGGTAGGAATATATAAAGGCTGGTATAGGTAGGAAGATGGAGAGTCTGGCCTAGGTAGGAAGATGGAGAGTTTGGCATAGGTAGGAAGATGGAGAGTTTGGCCTAGGTAGGAAGATGGAGATGATGGCATAGATAGGAAGATGGAGAGGCTGGCATAGGTAGAAGATGGAGAGGCTGGCATAGATAGGAAGATGGAGATGATGGCATAGGTAGGAAGATGGAGAGTTTGGCATAGGTAGGAAGATGGAGAGTTTGGCCTAGGTAGGAAGATGGAGATGATGGCATAGATAGGAAGATGGAGAGGCTGGCATAGGTAGAAGATGGAGAGGCTGGCATAGGTAGGAAGATGGAGAGGCTGGCATAGGTAGGAAGATGGAGATGATGGCATAGATAGGAAGATGGAGATGATGGCATAGGTAGGAAGATGGAGAGGCTGGCAAAGGTAGAAGATGGAGAGGCTGGCATAGGTAGGAAGATGGAGAGGCTGGCAAAGATAGGAAGATGGAGATGATGGCATAGGTAGAAGATGGAGAGGCTGGCATAGGTAGGAAGATGGAGATGATGGCATAGATAGGAAGATGGAGATGATGGCATAGGTAGAAGATGGAGAGGCTGGCATAGGTAGGAAGATGGAGATGATGGCATAGATAGGAAGATGGAGATGATGGCATAGGTAGAAGATGAGAGGCTGGCATAGGTAAGAAGATGGAGAGGCTGGCATAGGTAGGAAGATGGAGAGGCTGGCATAGGTAGGAAGATGGAGAGGCTGGCATAGGTAGGAAGATGGAGATGATGGCATAGATAGGAAGATGGAGATGATGGCATAGCTAGGAAGATGGAGATGATGGCATAGGTAGGAAGATGGAGATGATGGCATAGGTAGAAGATGGAGAGGCTGGCATAGGTAGGAAGATGGAGAGGCTGGCATAGATAGGAAGATGGAGATGATGGCATAGGTAGAAGATGGAGAGGCTGGCATAGGTAGGAAGATGGAGAGGCTGGCATAGGTAGGAAGATGGAGAGGCTGGCATAAGTAGAAGGTGTGAGTGCTAACAGGTAGGAAGAGAGTACACAGTAATGGCAGGAACGTGAAATATAGTATAGGAGAAGGGCATACGTATGAAAGGCATATGTATGAAAGAAAGCCTGGGTGAAGGAAGAGAGAAAGCCTGGCTTAGGTATTAATAGGGAACACTTGGAATAGGTAGAAAGAGCGAAAGTGTGGAATGAGAATACAGTGAAAGCAGGAAGATAGAATAGTGAAGGAAGGAAGAGGGAGAGTTTAGTAACATAGTAACATAGTCAGTGAGGTTGAAAAAAGACTAGGGGCCAAATGTAATAGAGTGAGAGTTCCAGAAAGTGAGAGATTTTGTAAGGGTTTTTCAGGCTTTTTTTTTAAAAGTGGCAATCATTTACACTGCAAAACCAGGTTGATCTTGCTGTGTAAATGATTGCCACTTTAAAAAAACTGCAAAACCTTACCAAATCTCTCACTTTTTGAAACTCTCACTCTATATCCTCGTATATCTTTTCCCATTAGAAATTTGTCTAACACATTTTTAAATGCATTGACTGAGTCCGCCATTACAACCTTCTCTGGCAGTGTATTCCATGTTCGTATTGCTCTTACATTGAAGAATCCCTTCCTGCACTGAGTATGAAATTTCCTCTCCTCAAGCCTTAGCTTAAATATTATGTAAATATTAATCATATCATCAGTCATCTAATTTCTAGTGTAAACATATCTAATCTATTATAGTGAAGGCAGGAATAGGGAGAGTATGGTGAAGGCAGGAAGAGGGAGAGTATGGTGAAGGCAGGAAGAGGGAGAGTATGGTGAAGGCAGGAAGAGGGAGAGTATGGTGAAGGCAGGAAGAGGGAGACTATGGTGAAGGCAGGAAGAGGGAGAGTATGGTGAAGGCAGGAAGAGGGAGACTATGGTGAAGGCAGGAAGAGGGAGACTATGGTGAAGGCAGGAAGAGGGAGACTATGGTGAAGGCAGGAAGAGGGAGACTATGGTGAAGGCAGGAAGAGGGAGAGTATGGTGAAGGCAGGAAGAGGGAGACTATGGTGAAGGCAGGAAGAGGGAGACTATGGTAAAGGCAGGAAGAGGGAGAATATGGTGAAGGCAGGAAGAGGGAGACTATGGTGAAGGCAGGAAGAGGGAGAGTATGGTGAAGGCAGGAAGAGGGAGACTATGGTGAAGGCAGGAAGAGGGAGAGTATGATATAGGCAGGAAGAGGGAGACTATGGTGAAGGCAGGAAGAGGGAGACTATGGTGAAGGCAGGAAGAGGGAGAGTATGGTGAAGGCAGGAAGAGGGAGAGTATGGTGAAGGCAGGAAGAGGGAGAGTATGGTGAAGGCAGGAAGAGGGAGAGTATGGTGAAGGCAGGAAGAGGGAGAGTATGGTGAAGGCAGGAAGAGGGAGAGTATGGTGAAGGCAGGAAGAGGGAGAGTATGGTGAAGGCAGGAAGAGGGAGACTATGGTGAAGGCAGGAAGAGGGAGAGTATGGTGATGGCAGGAAGAGGGAGAGTATGGTGAAGGCAGGAAGATGGAGAGTATGATGTAGGCAGGAAGAGGGAGACTATGGTGAAGGCAGGAAGAGGGAGAGTATGGTGAAGGCAGGAAGAGGGAGACTATGGTGAAGGCAGGAAGAGGGAGACTATGGTGAAGGCAGGAAGAGGGAGAGTATGGTGAAGGCAGGAAGAGGGAGAGTATGGTGAAGGCAGGAAGAGGGAGAGTATGGTGAAGGCAGGAAGAGGGAGAGTATGGTGAAGGCAGGAATAGGGAGACTATGGTAAAGGCAGGAAGAGGGAGACTATGGTGAAGGCAGGAAGAGGGAGAGTATGGTGAAGGCAGTAAGAGGGAGAGTATGGTGAAGGCAGGAAGAGGGAGAGTATGGTGAAGGCAGGAAGAGGGAGAGTATGGTGAAGGCAGGAAGAGGGAGACTATGGTGAAGGCAGGAAGAGGGAGAGTATGATGTAGGCAGGAAGAGGGAGACTATGGTGAAGGCAGGAAGAGGGAGAGTATGGTGTAGGCAGGAAGAGGGAGACTATGGTGAAGGCAGGAAGAGGGAGAGTATGGTGAAGGCAGGAAGAGGGAGAGTATGGTGAAGGCAGGAAGAGGGAGACTATGGTGAAGGCAGGAAGAGGGAGAGTATGGTGAAGGCAGGAAGAGGGAGACTATGGTGAAGGCAGGAAGAGGGAGAGTATGGTGAAGGCAGGAATAGGGAGACTATGGTGAAGGCAGGAAGAGGGAGACTATGGTGAAGGCAGGAAGAGGGAGAGTATGGTGAAGGCAGGAAGAGGGAGACTATGGTGAAGGCAGGAAGAGGGAGACTATGGTGAAGGCAGGAAGAGGGAGAGTATGGTGAAGGCAGGAAGAGGGAGAGTATGGTGAAGGCAGGAAGAGGGAGAGTATGGTGAAGGCAGGAAGAGGGAGACTATGGTGAAGGCAGGAAGAGGGAGAGTATGGTGAAGGCAGGAAGAGGGAGACTATGGTGAAGGCAGGAAGAGGGAGAGTATGGTGAAAGCAGGAAGAGGGAGAGTATGGTGAAGGCAGGAAGAGGGAGAGTATGGTGAAGGCAGGAAGAGGGAGAGTATGGTGAAGGCAGGAAGAGGGAGACTATGGTGAAGGCAGGAAGAGGGAGAGTATGGTGAAGGCAGGAAGAGGGAGAGTATGGTGAAGGCAGGAAGAGGGAGACTATGGTGAAGGCAGGAAGAGGGAGAGTATGGTGAAGGCAGGAAGAGGGAGAGTATGGTGAAGACAGGAAGAGGGAGAGTATGGTGAAGGCAGGAAGAGGGAGAGTATGGTGAAGGCAGGAAGAGGGAGAGTATGGTGAAGGCAGGAAGAGGGAGAGTATGGTGAAGGCAGGAAGAGGGAGAGTATGGTGAAGGCAGGAAAAGGGAGAGTATGGTGAAGGCAGGAAGAGGGAGAGTATGGTGAAGGCAGGAAGAGGGAGAGTATGGTGAAGGCAGGAAGAGGGAGACTATGGTGAAGGCAGGAAGAGGGAGAGTATGGTGAAGGCAGGAAGAGGGAGAGTATGGTGAAGGCAGGAAGAGGGAGACTATGGTGAAGGCAGGAAGAGGGAGACTATGGTGAAGGCAGGAAGAGGGAGAGTATGGTGAAGGCAGGAAGAGGGAGAGTATGGTGAAGGCAGGAAGAGGGAGACTATGGTGAAGGCAGGAAGAGGGAGAGTATGGTGAAGGCAGGAAGAGGGAGACTATGGTGAAGGCAGGAATAGGGAGACTATGGTGAAGGCAGGAAGAGGGAGACTATGGTGAAGGCAGGAAGAGGGAGAGTATGGTGAAGGCAGGAAGAGGGAGAGTATGGTAACATAGTAACATAGTATTTGAGGTTGTATAGAGGCAAATTGCCCATCGTGTTCAACCTGTTTTAAGTTGTGATGATTCTACATACTTGCTGAATAATGTTTTATGACTAGTTAGCTACTATAACTCATGTTACTCCCAGATTAACCACGTTGATATTTTAAGTATTATAACCTTGGATAGCTTTTTCATTCAGAAATGTATCCATTCCTTTTTTAAATCCAATTACAGAGTCCGCCATTTTCACCTTCCCTGGCAGGGAATTCCACATCCTAATTGCCCTAACAGTGAAGAACCCTTTCCTCCATTGCGTTCTGAACTTTCTCTCCTCCAGTCACAGCGAGTGCCCACGTGTCCTAAACTGTGTTCTTTTAATAAATAATTCCTCTGATAACTCTTTGTGATGTCCCTTTACATATTTGAAGATATTAATAATATCTCCTCTTAGGCGCCTCTTTTCTAGTGTATACATATTCAGCCTAGTAAGTGTTTCCTTATAGTCCAGTCCTTCTAGGCCTTTAATCAATTTAGTAGCTCGCCTTTGAACACTTTCGAGTTCACTGATGTCTTTTTTATACAGTGATGCCCAAAACTGAACACAATATTCCAGGTGCGGATGTACCAATGCCTTATACAGCGACAGGATGACATCCGAGTCCCTTGTCTCAGTTCTCCTTTTTATGTACGCTAGCACCTTACTTGCCTTCTTTACTGCGTTTTGACATTGTGTACTGTTATTAAGCCTATTATCAATGAGTACCCCCAAATCTTTTTCCAACTCTGTTTCCCCTAGACGTTCCCCATTTAATATGTAGGATGCAAGTTTGTTTTTAGTCCCAAAATGCATAACCTTGCATTGTCTGTATTGAACCTCATTTTCCATTTAGACGCCCAGAGTTCAAGTTTAGATAGATCATTCTGCAAGGACTCCACATCCAGTTCTGAACTAATTACCTTACACAGTTTAGTATCATCTGCAAAGATTGACACTGCTTTCCAGGCCTATTTCCAGGTCATTGATAAATATGTTGAACAGTAGTGGTCCGAGTATGGACCCTTGTGGTATTCCGCTGACTACTGGGGACCAGGTTGAGGACTTCCCGTTAACCACTACTCACTGTACCCTGCTATCCAACCAGCTGCTTATCCATGTGCAAATAGTTTTTCCTAGGCCAAGCTCATTTAATTTGATCATCTGTCTCCTGTGAGGAACTGTATCAAAGGCCTTTGCAAAATCTAGGAAGACCACATCCACTGCTTTTCCTTGATCAAGATTATTGCTCACTTCCTAGTAGAAGCTAATTAAGTTAGTCTGACATGACCTGTCCCTCACAAACCCATGCTGGTTCTTGCTAATAATCCTAGCGGACTTTAGATACTCCTGTATGCCGTCCCTTGGAATTCCTTCCAATATTTTCCCCACTATAGATGTTAAACTAACTGGTCTGTAGTTTCCCAGAAGATTTTTGGATCCCTTTTTAAATAATGGCACTACCTCAGCTATACGCCAATCCTTTGGTACCATGCCTGATCTAATTGAACTATTGAAAATCAAGTATAGGGGTCGTGCTAGTTGTGAACTAAGCTCCATAAGATCCCTCGGGTGAAGCCCATCAGGACCAGTTGATTTATTAATCTTAATTTTGCTTAGTCTCTCCCGGACTACTTAAACAAATATCTAACCATGAATCATTACTGTCACAATTGTTATGCTCTACTCCCACCATCAGTTCTTCACTGGTGAATACTGATGAAAAGAATTTGTTCAGAATTTCCGCTTTTATTTCGTCATCATTTATCAATTCTCCTAATTCATCTTTTAATGGACCTATATTCTCCTTTTTTTTAACCTTTTACCGTTTATGTATTTAAAAAACTTTTTAGGATTGGTTTTACTCTCTATAGCGATTTGCTTTTCATTTTCCATTTTAGCTGCTCTTATTGCTTTTTTGCATTTCTTATTACACTTCTTGTAATACTTGAAAGACTCCTCCTTTCCATTAGATTTAAATGCTTTGAAAACCCGCTTTTTTATCTTTTTCTGCCTTAACCTTCTTGTTAAGCAACATCGGTTTGAGTTTAATACTCCTGCATTTACTGCAGGAAGAGGGAGAGCACAGTATGAAGGCAGGAAGAGGGAGAGCACAGCGTGAAGGCAGGAAAAGGGAGAGCACGGGGTGAAGGCAGGAAAAGGGAGAGCACGGGGTGAAGGCAGGAAAAGGGAGAGCACGGGGTGAAGGCAGGAAGAGGGAGAGCACGGGGTGAAGGCAGGAAGAGGGAGAGCACGGGGTGAAGGCAGGAAGAGGGAGAGCACAGCATGAAGGCAGGAAGAGGGAGAGCGCAGTGTGAAGGCAGGAAGAGGGAGAGCACAGCTTGAAGGCAGGAAGAGGGAGAGCAAAGGGTGAAGTCAGGAAAAGGGAGAGCACAGGGTGAAGGCAGGAAGAGGGAGAGCACGGGGTGAAGGCAGGAAGAGGGAGAGCACAGCATGAAGGCAGGAAGAGGGAGAGCACAGTGTGAAGGCAGGAAGAGGGAGAGCACAGCGTGAAGGCAGGAAGAGGGAGAGCAAAGGGTGAAGGCAGGAAAAGGGAGAGCACGGGGTGAAGGCAGGAAGAGGGAGAGCACGGGGTGAAGGCAGGAAGAGGGAGTGCACAGCGTGAAGGCAGGAAGAGGGAGAGCACAGTGTGAAGGCAGGAAGAGGGAGAGCAAAGGGTGAAGGCAGGAAGAGGGAGAGCAAAGGGTGAAGACAGGAAAAGGGAGAGCATGGGGTGAAGGCAGGAAGAGGGAGAGCACAGCATGAAGGCAGGAAGAGGGAGAGCCCAGTGTGAAGGCAGGCAGAGGAAGAGCACGGGGTGAAGGCAGGAAGAGGGAGAGCACGGGGTGAAGGCAGGAAGAGGGAGAGCACGGGGTGAAGGCAGGAAGAGGGAGAGCATGGGGTGAAGGCAGGAAGAGGGAGAGCACGGGGTAAAGGCAGGCAGAGGGAGAGCACGGGGTGAAGGCAGGAAGAGGGAGCACGGGGTGAAGGCAGGAAGAGGGAGCACGGGGTGAAGGCAGGAAGAGGGAGAGCACAGGGTTTTAGGAAGGAAGAGGGAGCGTGGGGTGAAGGCAGGAAGAGGGAGAGCACGGGGTGAAGGTAGGAAGAGGGAGAGCACGGGGTGAAGGCAGGAAGAGGGAGAGCACGGGGTGAAGGCAGGCAGAGGGAGAGCACGGGGTGAAGGCAGGAAGAGGGAGCACGGGGTGAAGGCAGGAAGAGGGAGAGCACTGGGTTTTAGGAAGGAAGAGGGCGCGTGGGGTGAAGGCAGGAAGAGGGAGAGCACGGGTGAAGGCAGGCAGAGGGAGAGCATGGGGTGAAGGCAGGAAGAGGGAGCACGGGGTGAAGGCAGGAAGAGGGAGCACGGGGCGAAGGCAGGAAGAGGGAGCATGGGGTGAAGGCAGGAAGAGGGAGAGCACGGGGTTTTAGGAAGGAAAAGGGAGCGTGGGGTGAAGGCAGGAAGAGGGAGAGCACGGGGTGAAGGCAGGAAGAGGGAGCACGGGGTGAAGGCAGGAAGAGGGAGAGCACGGGGTTTTAGGAAGGAAGAGGGAGCGCGGGGTGAAGGCAGGCAGAGGAAGAGCACGGGGTTTTAGGAAGGAAGAGGGAGCGTGGGGTGAAGGCAGGAAGAGGGAGAGCACGGGATGAAGGCAGGAAGAGGGAGAGCACGGGGTGAAGGCAGGAAGAGGGAGAGCACGGGGTTTTAGGAAGGAAGAGGGAGCACGGGGTGAAGGCAGGCAGAGGAAGAGCACGGGGTGAAGGCAGGCAGAGGGAGAGCACGGGGTGAAGGCAGGCAGAGGGAGAACATGGGGTTTTAGGAAGGAAGAGGGAGCGTGGGGTGAAGGCAGGAAGAGGGAGAGCACGGGGTGAAGGCATGAAGAGGGAGAGCACGGGATGAAGGCAGGAAGAGGGAGAGCACGGGGTGAAGGCAGGAAGAGGGAGAGCACAGGGTTTTAGGAAGGAAGAGGGAGCGCACGGGGTGAAGGTAGGCAGAGGAAGAGCACGGGGTGAAGGCAGGCAGAGGGAGAGCACGGGGTGAAGGCAGGCAGAGGGAGAGCATGGGGTGAAGGCAGGCAGAGGGAGAGCACAGGGTGAAGGCAGGCAGAGGGAGAGCACGGGGTGAAGGCAGGCAGAGGGAGAGCATGGGGTTTTAGGAAGGAAGAGGGAGCGTGGGGTGAAGGCAGGAAGAGGGAGAGCACGGGGTGATGGCATGAAGAGGGAGAGCACGGGATGAAGGCAGGAAGAGGGAGAGCACGGGGTGAAGGCAGGAAGAGGGAGAGCACATGGTTTTAGGAAGGAAGAGGGAGCGCACGGGGTGAAGGTAGGCAGAGGAAAAGCACGGGGTGAAGGCAGGCAGAGGGAGAGCACGGGGTGAAGGCAGGCAGAGGGAGAGCACAGGGTGAAGGCAGGCAGAGGGAGAGCACGGGGTGAAGGCAGGCAGAGGGAGAGCATGGGGTTTTAGGAAGGAAGAGGGAGCGTGGGGTGAAGGCAGGAAGAGGGAGAGCACGGGGTGAAGGCAGGAAGAGGGAGCACGGGGTGAAGGCAGGAAGAGGGAGCACGGGGTGAAGGCAGGAAGAGGGAGCGTGGGGTGAAGGCAGGAAGAGGGAGAGCACGGGATGAAGGCAGGAAGAGGGAGAGCACATTGAAGACAACGCAGCCTGTAATATGTTTAATTCCAGACCCCCTTTCAGTTCATCTTAATAAGAGATATAATGTCCCCAATCCGGAGATATTGCAGCACAATGGGCTCACAGCGGGGACACAATGTTACACACCACTACAGTTTGTACAATATAATATGTATTTGGAATAGTATCAGTTTAGGGCAAACAAGTTTTACCACAATTTCTTTTAAAAAGCAAAATGATGAGTGAAACTTGATGAGGTGAACGACGGTCAGAAATGATTTCTTATAATGGCTCATCATTAATCACTCATTACAGATCACTGAGCACATGTGCACTCATCACTTCCACACTGTCCATATGATTTAGGATCGGAGATTTCTTTTCCAAAACTTACTTGGGCCGATAGACTGGAGAAGACTTTGGCTTTCAGGATTTGATGTGTCTGTTAAAAATGAACGCATTAGCCAAAGAAATGCTGAACAAGGGTGATATAACCTTATAATCGCTGAGCAGAACCATGATAAATGGAAACGTTTTCACATCTGACATACACCAAGCATTCAATATGAAATACAGGGACAAAACTGACCATACCCTTATGTCATGTGACGCTTTTCTCGCAGGAACATAACAGCGCTGTTGAGTGATTTAAGTTTCTCCATTTGTTGGACATGTAGATGTAGTTATATTACATATACTTTAGGTTATTACGTAAATCATTCTGTACATTTATAATCCATACGTAATATAAACAGACACATAAACTCCTGTATATATCTGTACAATCAGAGAGTTCTGAGGTCATCACCAGTGAGACGTGTATTATAACGGAATAATTTGCGCGTAAACCATTGGGTTTGCCTATAAACAGGCCTGAGAGCACTGCGTCGGTGAGACTCGGCAGGAGCCGGCTCATCCATCAAGCAACCTATACTCCCACATAGCGACCACTCGGGTTACTCACTCATTTTTATGTTCCTGACATTTACATATGAATGGAGGGTTATGGTGGGCCCAACACACCAGTGTACTGACTGGGCCCCATAGCGCCTTAATTAGGCTCTGCTCCAAGATCAGCGCCAGATTAACAATGGAGTGGATGGAGCTACAGCTCCAGGCCTCCAAATAAAAATAGGCCCATCATCACGGCAGGATGATGATAACAAGCCGCCTAGCTGGCAACACAATCGGCCATAAATCATAAGTAAAACTGTAATTCTCAAAAAATTCTGCTATTTTTCTATTATGTTTTTTGTGACACAGTGGGTTGGATAGTGTAGAAGTGTACACACCCACATGTCACTGACCACACCCACACAGTGCTGACCACACCCACATGTCACTGACCACACCCACTGTTCACAGCTCCTCCCCTTCTCAGTATAGGCCCGTAGAACACTTTCTGCCCCAGGCCCGTGTGGCTCTTTGTCCGTTCCTGGTCCAAGATACAGAGAACTTACCCATTTCATACTGAACCAAGGTGGACAGACAGACATCGCAGTCTGCGGGGCACGTCATGGATTGGCCGCTGCAGTTATTTCCAGAGAAATTTGTGCAATCTACGCAGTTCAGCGCATTACCTGGGAAATAGGAAGAGATGGTGATATAGCAAATGTGACTGCAGCCAATCATCTTTTTGTTATAAATATCTATTATTCCTACATGGAACAAATTATTTAACATATAACATATTCCGTCACATACTTTAAGTGACCACTAGGATGTCAAGTTAAAAGGACACATTGAATTAAGTTCAGGAGGACACAAAGACAATCCTATGAATTTGGGAAACCCACGATGCTTTGAGAAGGAACAGGAGCCGAGAAACCCCCAGGGACTGTCACTGAGAATTCTGCACAAATTGCATCAGTATAGATCCAGTTCTGCTCTTACATAAATCTTCTTGCATACAAAGTAGCGGAGAATTCAGATTGAAATTTTTTGAATAATTTTATATAAATAAGTAACACAATTGGAGGCAGAGACTGAGAGATTTCCATCAGAATTCTTGGAAACTAAACCAGCGTTCAAAACACGGAGTCTGATGAGCGTCCGCACTGTGATGTGGTAAAGCCTGCGTTACTTTATCACAAACTACAGTATCCTGTGCGTGCTGTTCCATGTGCTGTCATAGAGTTTTTGATGTAGAGTAATGATATCATGTAGATAATGGATCAGTACTGCCTCCTGTGTAAGATTTTCACATTGTGCTAAATTAGATAGATAGATAGATAGATAGATAGATAGATAGATAGATAGATAGATAGATAGATAGATAGATAGACAGATGACTTCATACAGTTGATCAGGCTGCACCCCCACAGACTTAACTCAAGGAATGGACAATTAAATTGGGGCTTACTATCAGTATACAGTATTAGTAGTGTGCAGATATGTACTTCTCTCTCATTTTCTATTATAGTATACATATAGCACACACTGGCATAGCACTTGTATGAGTACATATGTGTGTGTGTGTGTGTGTGTGTGTGTGTGTGTGTGTGTGTGTGTGTGTGTGTGTGTGTGTGTGTGTGTGTATTATATACAGTATATATATATATATTATTATTATTATTATTATTATTATTTTTCTGATGGGCGCACACATGGGAGAGAGAATATTCTTTACCTTTTTAAATGTTTGTAAATGTACTGTAACCTTTATTGTTCATATTATAACAATACCCCATCCTGTGGGTGAGATACAGTGAAATATAGAGGTTACATACATACATTGTGTGAGAAAGTTAGAAAAATGTGAGGATACACTCGTTTAATAACCAGAGTCTAACTCTCTCTGCACATGTTACATCTGCCTCCCCTGCAGTTCACATGGTTTTGCCCAATTGCTAACTAAATTCCTGCTGCGATCAACTTGGAATTACCCCCATAGATGTGTCATGAAGCAATCCCGGCCTGCGCTGTTCTGTCGGGCGCCCTCTCACCTGTGCCGCTCTGGTGCGGCATCATCTCAGTAATCCCGCACAGCTGGCCTGCAATATCCAAGCGCCTCTTATCTTTTCCGCTTTTCCCTCCCCTTCTCACCCTTCCTTCCATGTCCTTCTCTATTTTCCCACTCTCTTCTTTTCTCATGCTAAATCTTTCTCTTTCCTCACATTTCTCTTATCTTGGTTCTTAGGGGGTAATTCAGACCTGAACGCTAGGCAGCAATTTTTGCAGTCCTGCGATCAGATAGTCGGCGTCTACAGGGGGAGTGTATTTTAGCTGTACAGGTGTGCGGACGCATGTGTAGCAGAGATGTACAAACAGATCTTGTGCAGTCTCTGCGCAGCCCAGGACTTATCCGCTATGATCACATCAGCCTGTCCAGGACCGGAATTAACGTCAGACACCCGCCCTGCAAACGCTTGGACACACCTGTGTTTTTCCAGACACTCCTTGAAAACTGTCAGTTGCCACCCACAAACGCCCTCTTCCTGTCAATCTGCTTACGATCGCTCATGGGATAACTTTTTTCGCACCACCCTGTCGCTGCCTGGCGCTCCACGTCGCTGCGGACCATCGCGTTTGCCCATTGCGTTGCATATGCATGTGCAGTTCAGACCCGATCGCCCGCTGTGCGAAAACGCAGCCTAGCAATCAGATCTAAATTACCCCCTTAGTTCTTGTTTGCTTTACTTCCAAAAAAAGAGATGTTTATGCATTGTTTCTTTCATAGGGGGTAATTCAGAGTTGATCGCAGCAGCAAATTTATTAGCAGTTGGGCAAAACCACGTGCACTGCAGGTGGGTCAGATGTAACATGTGCAGAGAGAGTTAGATTTGGGTGGGTTATTTTGTTTCTGTGCAGGGTAAATACTGGCTGCTTTATTTTCACACTGCAATTTAGATTTCAGTTTGAACACACCCCACCCAAATCTAACTCTCTCTGCACATGTTACATCTGCCCCACCTACCACACCCAAATATAACTCTCTCTGCACATGTTACATCTGCCCCACCTGCAGTGCACATGATTTTACCCAACTGCTAACAAATTTTCTGCTGTGATCAACTCTGAATTACCCCCATTGTATTGTCTCCTTCAATAAACACATTATTATCATCATCCTTTATTTATATGGCGCCACAAGGGATCCGCAGCGCCCAATTACACAGTACATAATCAAATGCGCGAACAAGAAAACAGCGACTTACAGTACAGATAATATAGGACAGGTATAGAAAACCCGGGGTCAGGGGCCATCAGAGGGAGTATGGAGTATAAGATAGTGTAAGTAAGAGAAGGAAAGGCACATGAGGAAAGAGGGCCCTGCTCTTGTGAGCTTACAATCTTAAAAGTGAAGGGCTAACAGCCAGGGGTGACACAGACGGGGTAGACAGGGAGTGTGGTCCACAGAAGGTTTAGGATGAGATATGGATGGGTTTGGTGAAAAAGTGGGTCTTGAGAACCTCTATAAAGTTTTGTAGGGAGGAGGAGAATCGGATGGGGAGAGGTAGGGAATTTCAGAGAAATGGTGCAGCACGTGAGAAATCTTGGAGGTAGGAGTGGGAGGAAGTAATCAGTAGGCAGGAGAGGCGGTGTGCATTAGCAGAGCGAAGAGGATGGGTGGGAGTGTAAAGAGAGATAAGGTCAGAGATGTACACATTATTATTTTAACATTGTATGTTGACTCCTCTTACGATGTAACACTGTTGTTCATTATCTTTAGACCTCTGTGTAGGTCGCTTTCTTTTTGCTGCTGTTTCTGCAAATCATTTTACCAATAAAAATTGTGTTTAAAAATAAAAAATATCCCAGTGCTCCTTCTCATCTGGTGCGGCATCATCTCAGTAATCCTGCACACCTGGACCTGCAATATCCCAGTGCTCCTTCTCATCTGGTGCTCCATCATCTCAGTAATCCTGCACACCTGGTCCTGCAATATACCAGTGCTCCTGCTCATCTGGTGCTCCATCATCTCAGTAATCCTGCACACCTGGACCTGCAATATCCCAGTGCTCCTTCTCATCTGGTGCGGCATCATCTCAGTAATCCTGCACACCTGGACCTGCAATATCCCAGTGCTCCTTTTCATCTGGTGCTCCATCATCTCAGTAATCCTGCACACCTGGTCCTGCAATATCCCAGTGCTCCTTCTCATCTGGTACTGCATAATCTCAGTAATCCTGCACACCTGGACCTGCAATATCCCAGTGCTCCTTCTCATCTGGTGCGGCATCATCTCAGTAATCCTGCACACCTGGTACTGCATTTTATCAGTAATCCTGCACAGCTGGTCCTGCATTTTATCAGTAATCCTGCACAGCTGGTCCTGCATTTTATCAGTAATCCTGCACAGCTGGTCCTGCAATATCCCAGTGCTCCTGCTCATCGGGTGCTGTGTCCTCTCAGCAATCCTGAAGAGCTGGTCCTGCAATATCTCAGTGCTCCTGCTCATCTGGTGCTCCATCATCTCAGTAATCCTGCACACCTGGTCCTGCAATATCCCAGTGCTCCTGCTCATCTGGTGCGGCATCATCTCAGTAATCCTGCACACCTGGACCTGCAATATCCCAGTGCTCCTGCTCATCTGGTGCTCCATCATCTCAGTAATCCTGCACACCTGGACCTGCAATATCCCAGTGCTCCTGCTCATCTGGTACTGCATAATCTCAGTAATCCTACACACCTGGTCCTGCAATATCCCAGTGCTCCTGCTCATCTGGAGCTCCATCATCTCAGTAATCCTGCACACCTGGACCTGCAATATCCCAGTGCTCCTTCTCATCTGGTGCGGCATCATCTCAGTAATCCTGCACACCTGGTCCTGCAATATCCCAGTGCTCCTTCTCATCTGGTGCGGCATCATCTCAGTAATCCTGCACACCTGGTCCTGCAATATCCCAGTGCTCCTTCTCATCTGGTGCGGCATTATCTCAGTAATCCTGCACACCTGGTCCTGCAATATCCCAGTGCTCCTTCTCATCTGGTGCGGCATCATCTCAGTAATCCTGCACACCTGGACCTGCAATATCCCAGTGCTCCTGCTCATCTGGTGCTCCATCATCTCAGTAATCCTGCACACCTGAACCTGCAATATCCCAGTGCTCCTGCTCATCTGGTGCTCCATCATCTCAGTAATCCTGCACACCTGGTCCTGCAATATCCCAGTGCTCCTGCACATCTGGTGCTCCATCATCTCAGTAATCCTGCACACCTGGTCCTGCAATATACCAGTGCTCCTGCTCATCTGGTGCTCCATCATCTCAGTAATCCTGCACACCTGGACCTGCAATATCCCAGTGCTCCTTCTCATCTGGTGCGGCATCATCTCAGTAATCCTGCACACCTGGACCTGCAATATCCCAGTGCTCCTTCTCATCTGGTGCTCCATCATCTCAGTAATCCTGCACACCTGTTCCTGCAATATCCCAGTGCTCCTTCTCATCTGGTACTGCATAATCTCAGTAATCCTGCACACCTGGACCTGCAATATCCCAGTGCTCCTTCTCATCTGGTGCGGCATCATCTCAGTAATCCTGCACACCTGGTACTGCATTTTATCAGTAATCCTGCACAGCTGGTCCTGCATTTTATCAGTAATCCTGCACAGCTGGTCCTGCATTTTATCAGTAATCCTGCACAGCTGGTCCTGCAATATCCCAGTGCTCCTGCTCATCGGGTGCTGTGTCCTCTCAGCAATCCTGAAGAGCTGGTCCTGCAATATCTCAGTGCTCCTGCTCATCTGGTGCTCCATCATCTCAGTAATCCTGCACACCTGGTCCTGCAATATCCCAGTGCTCCTGCTCATCTGGTGCGGCATCATCTCAGTAATCCTGCACACCTGGACCTGCAATATCCCAGTGCTCCTGCTCATCTGGAGCTCCATCATCTCAGTAATCCTGCACACCTGGACCTGCAATATCCCAGTGCTCCTGCTCATCTGGTACTGCATAATCTCAGTAATCCTACACACCTGGTCCTGCAATATCCCAGTGCTCCTGCTCATCTGGAGCTCCATCATCTCAGTAATCCTGCACACCTGGACCTGCAATATCCCAGTGCTCCTTCTCATCTGGTGCGGCATCATCTCAGTAATCCTGCACACCTGGTCCTGCAATATCCCAGTGCTCCTTCTCATCTGGTGCGGCATCATCTCAGTAATCCTGCACACCTGGTCCTGCAATATCCCAGTGCTCCTTCTCATCTGGTGCGGCATTATCTCAGTAATCCTGCACACCTGGTCCTGCAATATCCCAGTGCTCCTTCTCATCTGGTGCGGCATCATCTCAGTAATCCTGCACACCTGGACCTGCAATATCCCAGTGCTCCTGCTCATCTGGTGCTCCATCATCTCAGTAATCCTGCACACCTGAACCTGCAATATCCCAGTGCTCCTGCTCATCTGGTGCTCCATCATCTCAGTAATCCTGCACACCTGGTCCTGCAATATCCCAGTGCTCCTGCTCATCTGGTGCTCCATCATCTCAGTAATCCTGCACACCTGGACCTGCAATATCCCAGTGCTCCTTCTCATCTGGTGCGGCATCATCTCAGTAATCCTGCACACCTGGACCTGCAATATCCCAGTGCTCCTTCTCATCTGGTGCTCCATCATCTCAGTAATCCTGCACACCTGGTCCTGCAATATCCCAGTGCTCCTTCTCATCTGGTACTGCATAATCTCAGTAATCCTGCACACCTGGACCTGCAATATCCCAGTGCTCCTTCTCATCTGGTGCGGCATCATCTCAGTAATCCTGCACACCTGGTACTGCATTTTATCAGTAATCCTGCACAGCTGGTCCTGCATTTTATCAGTAATCCTGCACAGCTGGTCCTGCATTTTATCAGTAATCCTGCACAGCTGGTCCTGCAATATCCCAGTGCTCCTGCTCATCGGGTGCTGTGTCCTCTCAGCAATCCTGAAGAGCTGGTCCTGCAATATCTCAGTGCTCCTGCTCATCTGGTGCTCCATCATCTCAGTAATCCTGCACACCTGGTCCTGCAATATCCCAGTGCTCCTGCTCATCTGGTGCGGCATCATCTCAGTAATCCTGCACACCTGGACCTGCAATATCCCAGTGCTCCTGCTCATCTGGTGCTCCATCATCTCAGTAATCCTGCACACCTGGACCTGCAATATCCCAGTGCTCCTGCTCATCTGGTACTGCATAATCTCAGTAATCCTACACACCTGGTCCTGCAATATCCCAGTGCTCCTGCTCATCTGGAGCTCCATCATCTCAGTAATCCTGCACACCTGGACCTGCAATATCCCAGTGCTCCTTCTCATCTGGTGCGGCATCATCTCAGTAATCCTGCACACCTGGTCCTGCAATATCCCAGTGCTTCTTCTCATCTGGTGCGGCATCATCTCAGTAATCCTGCACACCTGGTCCTGCAATATCCCAGTGCTCCTTCTCATCTGGTGCGGCATTATCTCAGTAATCCTGCACACCTGGTCCTGCAATATCCCAGTGCTCCTTCTCATCTGGTGCGGCATCATCTCAGTAATCCTGCACACCTGGACCTGCAATATCCTAGTGCTCCTGCTCATCTGGTGCTCCATCATCTCAGTAATCCTGCACACCTGAACCTGCAATATCCCAGTGCTCCTGCTCATCTGGTGCTCCATCATCTCAGTAATCCTGCACACCTGGTCCTGCAATATCCCAGTGCTCCTGCTCATCTGGTGCTCCATCATCTCAGTAATCCTGCACACCTGGTCCTGCAATATACCAGTGCTCCTGCTCATCTGGTGCTCCATCATCTCAGTAATCCTGCACACCTGGACCTGCAATATCCCAGTGCTCCTTCTCATCTGGTGCGGCATCATCTCAGTAATCCTGCACACCTGGACCTGCAATATCCCAGTGCTCCTTCTCATCTGGTGCTCCATCATCTCAGTAATCCTGCACACCTGGTCCTGCAATATCCCAGTGCTCCTTCTCATCTGGTACTGCATAATCTCAGTAATCCTGCACACCTGGACCTGCAATATCCCAGTGCTCCTTCTCATCTGGTGCGGCATCATCTCAGTAATCCTGCACACCTGGTACTGCATTTTATCAGTAATCCTGCACAGCTGGTCCTGCATTTTATCAGTAATCCTGCACAGCTGGACCTGCATTTTATCAGTAATCCTGCACAGCTGGTCCTGCAATATCCCAGTGCTCCTGCTCATTGGGTGCTGTGTCCTCTCAGCAATCCTGAAGAGCTGGTCCTGCAATATCTCAGTGCTCCTGCTCATCTGGTGCTCCATCATCTCAGTAATCCTGCACACCTGGTCCTGCAATATCCCAGTGCTCCTGCTCATCTGGTGCGGCATCATCTCAGTAATCCTGCACACCTGGACCTGCAATATCCCAGTGCTCCTGCTCATCTGGTGCTCCATCATCTCAGTAATCCTGCACACCTGGACCTGCAATATCCCAGTGCTCCTGCTCATCTGGTACTGCATAATCTCAGTAATCCTACACACCTGGTCCTGCAATATCCCAGTGCTCCTGCTCATCTGGAGCTCCATCATCTCAGTAATCCTGCACACCTGGACCTGCAATATCCCAGTGCTCCTTCTCATCTGGTGCGGCATCATCTCAGTAATCCTGCACACCTGGTCCTGCAATATCCCAGTGCTCCTTCTCATCTGGTGCGGCATCATCTCAGTAATCCTGCACACCTGGTCCTGCAATATCCCAGTGCTCCTTCTCATCTGGTACGGCATTATCTCAGTAATCCTGCACACCTGGTCCTGCAATATCCCAGTGCTCCTTCTCATCTGGTGCGGCATCATCTCAGTAATCCTGCACACCTGGACCTGCAATATCCCAGTGCTCCTGCTCATCTGGTGCTCCATCATCTCAGTAATCCTGCACACCTGAACCTGCAATATCCCAGTGCTCCTGCTCATCTGGTGCTCCATCATCTCAGTAATCCTGCACACCTGGTCCTGCAATATCCCAGTGCTCCTGCTCATCTGGTGCTCCATCATCTCAGTAATCCTGCACACCTGGTCCTGCAATATACCAGTGCTCCTGCTCATCTGGTGCTCCATCATCTCAGTAATCCTGCACACCTGGACCTGCAATATCCCAGTGCTCCTTCTCATCTGGTGCGGCATCTCAGTAATCCTGCACACCTGGTCCTGCAATATCCCAGTGCTCCTTCACATCTGGTGCGGCATCATCTCAGTAATCCTGCACACCTGGACCTGCAATATCCCAGTGCTCCTGCTCATCTGGTGCTCCATCATCTCAGTAATCCTGCACACCTGGACCTGCAATATCCCAGTGCTCCTGCTCATCTGGTGCTCCATCATCTCACTAATCCTGCACACCTGGTCCCGCAATATCCCAGTGCTCCTGCTCATCTGGTGCTCCATCATCTCAGTAATCCTGCACACCTGGTCCTGCAATATCCCAGTGCTCCTGCTCATCTGGTGCTCCATCATCTCAGTAATCCTGCACACCTGGTCCTGCAATATCCCAGTGCTCCTGCTCATCTGGTGCGGCATCATGTTAGTAATCCTGCACACCTGGTCCTGCAATATCCCAGTGCTCCTTCTCATCTGGAGCTCCATCATCTCAGTAATCCTGCACACCTGGTCCTGCAATATCCCAGTGCTCCTTCTTATCTGGAGCTCCATCATCTCAGTAATCCTGCATACCTGGTCCTGCAATATCCCAGTGCTCCTGCTCATCTGGTGCTCCATCATCTCAGTAATCCTGCACACCTGGTCCTGCAATATCCCAGTGCTCCTGCTCATCTGGTGCAGCATAATCTCAGTAATCCTGCACACCTGGACCTGCAATATCCCAGTGCTTCTGCTCATCTGGTGCTGCGTCCTCTCAGCAATCCTGAAGAGCTGGTCCTGCAATATCCCAGTGCTCCTGCTCATCTGGTGCTCCATCATCTCAGTAATCCTGCACACCTGGACCTGCAATATCCCAGTGCTCCTGCTCATCTTGTGCTCCATCATCTCAGTAATCCTGCACACCTGGACCTGCAATATCCCAGTGCTCCTGCTCATCTGGTACTGCATAATCTCAGTAATCCTGCACACCTGGACCTGCAATATCCCAGTGCTTCTGCTCATCTGGTGCTGCGTCCTCTCAGCAATCCTGAAGAGCTGGTCCTGCAATATCTCAGTGCTCCTGCTCATCTGGTGCTCCATCATCTCAGTAATCCTGCACACCTGGTCCTGCAATATCCCAGTGCTCCTACTCATCTGGTGCTCCATCATCTCAGTAATCCTGCACACCTGGACCTGCAATAGCTCAGTGCTCCTGCTCATCGGGTGCTGTGTCCCCTCAGCAATCCTGAAGAGCTGGTCCTGCAATATCCCATTGCTCCTGCTCATCTGGTGCTCCATCATCTCAGTAATCCTGCACAGCTGGTCCTGCAATATCCCAGTGCTCCTGCTCATCTGGTGCGGCATCATCTCAGTAATCCTGCACAGCTGGTCCTGCAATATCCCAGTGCTCCTGCTCATCTGGTGCTCCATCATCTCAGTAATCCTGCACAGCTGGTCCTGCAATATCCCAGTGCTCCTGCTCATCTGGTGCTGTGTCCCCTCAGCAATCCTGAAGAGCTGTACCTGCAATATCCCAGTGCTCCTGCTCATCTGGTGCTGCGTCCCCTCAGCAATCCTGAAGAGCTGGTCCTGCAATATCCCATTGCTCCTGCTCATCTGGTGCTCCATCATCTCAGTAATCCTGCACAGCTGGTCTTGCAATATCCCAGTGCTCCTGCTCATCTGGTGCGGCATCATCTCAGTAATCCTGCACAGCTGGTCCTGCAATATCCCAGTGCTCCTGCTCATCTGGTGCGGCATCATCTCAGTAATCCTGCACAGCTGGTCCTGCAATATCCCAGTGCTCCTGCTCATCTGGTGCTGCGTCCCCTCAGCAATCCTGAAGAGCTGGACCTGCAATATCCCAGTGCTCCTGCTCATCTGGTGCTGCATCCTCTCAGCAATCCTGAAGAGCTGGTACTGCAACATCCCAGTGCTCCTGCTCATCTGGTGCTGCGTCCTCTCAGTGATAGAAGTCACTCAGCGATAGTAACTGGGGCTCGATGCACAGATTAATGAGTGCCTTAATACAAACAGCTGTATATTGATATACAGATGGAGCCCCACTCATCTAGCCTTCTCTGCTGCACCATGGTGCACCAAGGCTTATTAGCATAAGCCTTTCATCTATTGTTCTCAGCTGCAATACAATACAGAGAGAACAATACAGCAGGGGATTAAGGGCCTAATTCAGACCTGATCGCTCGCCAGGTTTTTTTTGCAGCGCTGCGATCAGATTGTCGCCGCCCATAGGGGAGTGTATTTTTGCTGTGCATGTGTAGCCGAGATGTACAAACAGATCTTGTGCAGTCTCTGCGCAGCCCAGGACTTACTCAGCCGCTACGATCACTTCAGCCTGCCCAGTCCCGGAATTGACGTCAGACACCCACCCTGCAAACGCCTGGACACGCCTGCATTTTTCCAACCACTCCCAGAAAACGGTCAGTTGCCACCCACAAACGCCTTCTTCCGGTCAATCACCGTGTGATCTGCTGTGTAAATGAATTATTCGCACAAATCCATCGCTGAGTGGCGATCCGCTTTGTACCTGTGCAACACGTTTGCGCAATGCGGTGTATACGTATACACAGTTTTGACCTGATCGTAACGCTGCAAAAAAATGCTAGTGAGCAATGAGGCCTGAATGACCCCCTAAAACATTACAGCAGGGGATTAAATCCGACAGTACTGGCTTAGATAATTCTAGTAAAGGGATAGATAAGCAGGGCTCCATCTGTATGTATGTATCAAAATATCATAAATCTTATTCATTATCCTGATTCATTTCTCCAAATTATTATACAGAGGGTACTTCACATTCACCTCAATAAAAAATACTAAATTCCTTTGTGGTACCCAGGTCTGGGATACCCCTGGTGCATGCTATTGCAGCCATAATGGTAGCCAGCGCTGCCTAAAGAGACCTCTATTATGTGGCACTGACAGGGTTAAATCCCTCCCTGGGAGTCGGACAACGGCTGGGGCACTGGGACCCAGGGCAGTCCGGCTGACTTTTTCTCAGAGTGGGAATTCCTGGAGAGACAGGATTGGCGGAGAGAGGCGTGCAGGAAGTGGAGGAGGAGCTCCCTGTGGGGAGAGAGGAGAGACGGGTCCCGCGTGCTGAGGCTGTGCGCGGCGGGTGTGAAGCAGGGTGACAGGCCCGTGTGTGAGAAGATGCTGCAGTGAGTGAAAGTGAGCAGATTCGCAGGAGAGCGCCAAGTCGCCACCCGCCGCCGGAGCGAGAGGAATTAATGGACAGAAAAAAGGCGAGCATTCAGAAAATACAAATCAGACGGGAAGGCGGAGTCATTCGGGTACTATAAGATTTGCAACAAGATATGCAAAAAAGAAATAAGAACGGCTAAAGTAAAAACTGAAAAGCTAGTAGCAAAGGAAAGTACATCAAACCCCCAAAAATTCTTTAAATATATCAACAGCAAAAGATGAAAGGAGAGTATAGGCCCTGTAAAGGACAAATTGGGAGACAATAAAAAATAATAACAACATAGCGGATACATTAAACAAGTTTTTCTCATCGGTATTTACAAGAGAGTAGCAGATGCTGGGATTAACGTCCCACTGCTAAGTGCTTATTTAAGTGAGGAGGTAGTCTGTGACCGATTGAAAAAAAAATAAGAATTTACTTACCGATAATTCTATTTCTCGTAGTCCGTAGTGGATGCTGGGACTCCGTCAGGACCATGGGGAATAGCGGCTCCGCAGGAGACTGGGCACAAAAGTAAAAGCTTTAGGACTACCTGGTGTGCACTGGCTCCTCCCCCTATGACCCTCCTCCAAGCCTCAGTTAGGTACTGTGCCCGGACGAGCGTACACAATAAGGAAGGATTTTGAATCCCGGGTAAGACTCATACCAGCCACACCAATCACACCGTACAACTTGTGATCTGAACCCAGTTAACAGCATGATAACAAAGGAGCCTCTAGAAAAGATGGCTCACTACAACAAAACCCAAATTTTTGGCAACAATAACTATGTACAAGTATTGCAGACAATCCGCACTTGGGATGGGCGCCCAGCATCCACTACGGACTACGAGAAATAGAATTATCGGTAAGTAAATTCTTATTTTCTCTGACGTCCTTCTGGATGCTGGGACTCCGTCAGGACCATGGGGATTATACCAAAGCTCCCACTAGTCACACTGGCAGTGGCACTCCTGCAGCAAAAGTGTGCACTGTTTAATTTTAATATAATATTATTTATCATGTACTCCTGGCTCCTGCTATAACAACCTGCAGTGCTCCCCAGTCTCCCCCACAATTATAAGCTTTATATACAATACATTGATGTGCAGCACACTGGGCTGAGCAGTGCACACAGACTGAGTCACTGTGTGACTGTGTATCGTTTTTTTCAGGCAGAGAACGGATATATTAAATAAAACAAACAACTGCACTGTCTCTGGTGGTCACTGGTCACTGTGGTCGTCAGTCACTAAACTCTGTCTGCACTCTGCACTCTCTTCTAATCTACAGTATCACAGCAATCTCTCTCTCTCTCTCTCTTCTAAATCTAATCTAAATGGAGAGGACGCCAGCCACGTCCTCTCCCTATCAATCTCAATGCACGTGTGAAAATGGCGGCGACGCGCGGCTCCTTATATAGAATCCGAGTCTCGCGATAGAATCCGAGCCTCGCGAGAATCCGACAGCGTCATGATGACGTTCGGGCGCGCTCGGGTTAACCGAGCAAGGCGGGAAGATCCGAGTCGCTCGGACCCGTGAAAAAAAAAGTGAAGTTCGTGCGGGTTCGGATTCAAAGAAACCGAACCCGCTCATCTCTAGCTATCGCCTGAGGGTCTCTTGACCTGGCGCAATACCTCTCTAGTTTTTTGTTTAGGCGGGACGCCATCATGTCCACCTGTGGACGACCCCACTGATTTACAATCATTTGGAAGACTTCTGAATGAAGTCCCCACTCTCCCGGGTGGAGGTCGTGCCTGCTGAGAAAGTCTGCTTCCCAGTTGTCCACTCCCGGGATGAACACTGCTGACAGTGCTAGTACATGATTTTCCGCCCATCGGAGAATCCTTGTGGCTTCTGCCATTGCCATCCTGCTTCTTGTGCCGCCCTGTCGATTCACATGGGCGACTGCCGTGATGTTGTCTGACTGGATCAGCACCGGCTGGTGTAGGAGCAGGGATTTTGCTTGACTTAGGGCATTGTAAATGGCCCTTAGTTCCAGAATATTTATGTGAAGGGAAGTCTCCTGACTTGACCATAGTCCTTGGAAGTTTCTTCCCTTTGTGACTGCCCCCCAGCCTCGTAGGCTGGCATCCGTGGTCACCAGGACCCAGTCCTGTATGCCGAATCTGCGGCCCTCCAAAAGATGAGCACTCTGCAGCCACCACAGAAGAGACACCCTGGTACTTGGGGACAGGGTTATCAAGCGATGCATCTGAAGATGCGATCCGGACCACTTGTCCAACAGGTCCCACTGAAAAATCCTGGCATGGAACCTGCCGAATGGAATTGCTTCGTAAGAAGCTACCATCTTTCCCAGGACCCGCGTGCAGTGATGCACCGATACCTGTTTTGGTTTTAGGAGGTCTCTGACTAGAGAAGACAACTCCCTGGCTTTCTCCTCCGGGAGAAACACTTTTTTCTGGACTGTGTCCAGAATCATTCCCAGGAACATTAGACGTGTCGTCGGGACCAGCTGTGACTTTGGGATATTCAGAATCCAGCCGTGCTGGCGCAGCACTTCCTGAGATAGTGCTACTCCCACTAACAACTGTTCCTTGGATCGTGCCTTTATTAGGAGATCATCCAAGTATGGGATAATTAAAACTCCCTTTTTTCGAAGGAGTATCATCATTTCCGCCATAACCTTGGTAAATACCCTCGGTGCCGTGGAGAGTCCAAACGGCAGCGTCTGGAATTGGTAATGGCAATCCTGTACCACAAATCTGAGGTACTCCTGGTGAGGATGGTAAATGGGGACATGCAGGTAAGCATCCTTGATGTCCAGGGATACCATGTAATCCCCCTCCTCCAGGCTTACAATAACCGCCCTGAGCGATTCCATCTTGAACTTGAATTTTTTTATGTATGTGTTCATGGATTTCAAATTTAAAATGGGTCTCACCGAACCGTCCGGTTTCGGCACCACAAATAGTGTGGAATAGTAACCCTGGCCTTGTTGAAGTAGGGGTACCTTGATTATCACCTGCTGGGAATACAGCTTGTGAATCGCTGCTAGCATCGCCTCCCTGTCTGAGGGAGCAATCGGCAAGGCAGATTTTAGGAACCGGTGGGGTGGAGCCGCCTCGAATTCCAGCTTGTACCCCTGAGATACTATTTGAAGGATCCAGGGATCCACCTGTGAGCGAGCCCACTGATCGCTGAATTTCATGAGGCGGGCCCCCACCGTACCTGGCTCCGCCTGTGGAGCCCCACCGTCATGCGGCGGACTTGGAAGAGGAAGCGGGGGAGGACTTTTGCTCCTGGGAACCTGCTGTTTGTTGCAGCCTTTTTCCCCTACCTCTGCCTCTAGAGAGAAAAGACCCTCCTTTTCCCCGCTTGTTTTCCAGTCCACTGGCGAGTCCATAAGCATCTCCTAGCAGAGATGGACAATGCACTTATTTTAGATGCCAGCCGGCAGACTTCCCTCTGTGCATCTCTCATATATAAGACTGAGTCTTTGATATGGTCAATTGTTAGCAGAATCGTGTCTCTGTCTAGTGTGTCAATATTTTCTGACAGTTTATCCGACCACGCAGCGGCAGCACTGCACATTCATGCTGACGCAATAGCTGGTCTAAGTATAATGCCTGAGTGTGTATATACAGACTTCAGGATCGCCTCCTGCTTTCTATCAGCAGGTTCCTTAAGGGCGGCCGTATCCTGAGACGGTAGTGCCACCTTTTTAGACAAACGTGTGAGCGCTTTATCCACTCTAGGAGGTGTTTCCCAACGTAACCTATCCTCTGGCGGGAAAGGGAACGCCATTAGTACCTTCTTAGGAATTACCAATTTCTTATCAGGGGAAGCCCACGCTTCTTCACACACTTCATTTAATTCATCTGACGGGGGAAAAACTACAGGTAGTTTTTTCTCCCCAAACATAATACCCTTTTTTGTGGTACCTGGATGTAAATCAGAGATATTTAACACCTCTTTCATTGCCTCAATCATGCAGTGAATGGCCTTAATGGGCATTAAATTTGACTCCTCGTCGTCGACACTGGTGTCAGTATCCGTGTCGACATCTACTTGTGCCATCTGAGATAGCGGGCGTTTCAGAGCCCCTGATGACTTTTGAGACACCTGGACAGGCACGAGCTGAGAACTCGGCTGTCCCGCAGTCGGCATGTCGTCAAATTTCTTATGTAATGAGTCTATACATGCACGCATTTCTTTCCATAAGCACATCCACTCAGGTGTCTGCCCCCCAGGGGGTGACATCCCTTCTAAAGGCATCTGCTCCGCCTCCACCTCATTATCCTCATCAAACATGTCGACACAGCCGTACCGACACACTCCACACACACAGGGAATGCTCAATATAGAGGACAGGACCCACAAAAGCCCTTTGGGGGGACAGAGTGAGAGTATGCCAGCACACACCAGAGCGCTATATAAGGCAGGGACTAACTGAGTTATGTCCCTTATAGCTGCTTTTTAATATAAACTATATACTGCGCCAAATTAAATGCCCCCCCTCTCTCTTTTTTACCCTTTTCTGTAGAGTAGTCTGCAGGGGAGAGCCAGGGAGCTTCCTTCCAGCGGAACTGTGAGGGAAAAATGGCGCCCAGTGTGCTGAGGGAGATAGCTCCGCCCCTTTTCCGCGGCCTATTCTCCCGCTTTTTTCTGGATTCTGGCAGGGGTATTTACCTCATATATAGCCCCTGGGGCTATATATTGAGGTATTTTTGCCAGCCAAGGTGTTTTTATTGCTGCCTCAGGGCGCCCCCCCCCCAGCGCCCTGCACCCTCAGTGACCGGAGTGTGAAGTGTGAGAGGAGCAATGGCGCACAGCTGCAGTGCTGTGCGCTACCTTGGTGAAGACTGATGTCTTCATGCCGCCGATTTTCCGGACCATCTTCTTGCTTCTGGCTCTGTAATGGGGACGGCGGCGCGGCTCCGGGACCGAACATCAAGGCTGGGCCTGCGGTCGATCCCTCTGGAGCTAATGGTGTCCAGTAGCCTAAGAAGCCCTATCCGGCTGCAAGCAGGCGAGTTCGCTTCTTCTCCCCTTAGTCCCTCGCTGCAGTGAGCCTGTTGCCAGCAGGAGAGCCCCTAGTGTGCATCCAACCTCGGCCGGGCACAAAATCTAACTGAGGCTTGGAGGAGGGTCATAGTGGGAGGAGCCAGTGCACACCAGGTAGTCCTAAATCTTTCTAGAGTGCCCAGCCTCCTTTGGAGCCCGCTATTCCCCATGGTCCTTTCGGAGTTCCCAGCATCCACTAGGACGTTAGAGAAATAATCTTTTTAGACTTTGCTAAAGCTTTCGACACTGTACCACACATGAGACTTATCTACAAGCTACAAGAAACAGGGCTAGGGAGCACAATATGCACTTGGGTCAGTAATTGGTTAGATAATAGGGAGCAGCGCGTTGTGGTCAATGGATCATTTTCATATTGGACTAAAGTGCTAAGTGGTGTGCCGCAAGGGTCTGTACTTGGATCACTTTTGTTTAACATTTTCATCAATTACCTAACAGTAGGTCTAGAGAGCATGGTGTCAATTTTCGCAGACGATATCAAATTGTGTTAAGTTATAAATACGGAGGGGGATGCTGAGTCTCTTCAGAACGGCTTAACTAAACTGGAAGCATGGGCAGCAAAATGGAGAATGAGATTCAACACAGACAAGTGTAAGGTAATGCTCTGTGGGGGCAAGACCAAAAATTACACCTACATACTAAATGGGGTAATATTAGGGGATTCTGTACTGGAAAAAGACTTAGGGGTTCACATAGATAGCAAACTAAGCAGTAGTACCCAAAGTAGGAGTGCAGCAAAGAAGGCTAATAAGATATAAGCATTGTTATGTGTGCAGTGGCTGCATATCTGTCAGTTGTGCTTTCTGCATTGATTAGCACCTGGATCCTGCTGCTCCCTTCTGTTGTTCTCGTTTCCTAGCAACTGATCACCTGGACCTCATTACCTGCAACTTCAGCCTGACTATCATGTGATTGGTCTGTCTCCCTTTAACTAGGGAGTATCCGCATACCACTGTGCCAGTGATAGAGTTCAGTATCAGAGAGAGTCAGGTTCTAGTCTGGACTCCTTACAGCAGGGGTGGCCAATCAGTCGATCGCGATCTGCCGCCCATTCACCCGAAGCCGCGCCTCTCCTGCCTGCCGCCCTGCCCCTCAGTCTGGTCTCCGGCAGTGACGGCGGAGTGTATAGCTCAAATCCGGCACCGGTTCGTTAGCCAATCAGAGCTTGCGGACCGGCGCCTGATTTGAGATACACACGCTGCCGTCACCGCCGGAGATCAGACTGAGAGGCAGGGCGGCAGGCGCCACACACAGCATGGTGGGCAGTACTATAGGGGCATATCTAGCACTGTGGGCACATGGCACTGTGGGGTCATATCTGGCACTGTGAGCACATGGCACTGTGGGGGCATATCTGTATCTGGCACTGTGGGGTCATATCTGGCACTGTGGGGTCATATCTGGCACTGTGGGCACATGGCACTGTGGGGGTATATCTGGCACTGTGGGGTCATATCTGGCACTGTGTGGGCATACCTGGCACTGTGGGCACATGGCACTATGCCAGTCCTGCATCCAGTTCATCCTGGACCTGTATCTAATGCAATTATATATCCAGTGTGTCCTTCTGCCTTGGAATCCCTGCTTCAAGATATCTGTGCACCATTCCAGCCAGTCCTGCACCTTGTCTCCTGCACCTGTCCAGTTTTACAAACAGCAGTCTAATCACACAGACCTTTCTGCATGTTCATCTCCATTCAGTACCTGCAATTCTGTATCCAGACTCCAAATAAACTCCTGTGAATCCTGCCAAATTCCAGCCCTGCTCTCCAGAACTCACAGCCTGCAAGTTTAGGTTTCTCTCTGTGTCCCAGCTCAGCTCTCATCAAACCTCTGCCATTAGCCCTACTGTGCCAGTCACTCTGCAATTAACCCCTGCCTCACCAGCTGCATTTCTCCAGGTAAATTATCCTGTTTATACCTGGCGCAGATACCAGGTGACCCAGGCAGAGGGCCGCAACCTGCACATCAGGGGCAGCAAAGCCCAAATCCCCTTGCGGAGTTCCCTGGTGAACACCCCCCATTGTGTTAGACTCTGCACCTCTGCTCTGGGTCGCGCCAACCACCTGGTGTATGATTCCAGAATACAGGTGCTTCCAATACAAACACTATAACATTATCACTGGCCATTTACTGGAGAATAGCAAGAGGGGTCCAGCTCCGGTCCAGCCAAATTCACTTCAGTCCCGGCAATCCACTCCGGTCTAGGCAAATTCAAGTCCAGTCATGTCAAATGTGGTCCAGTCTTCCACTTCAATCCAGAATCCAGGAAGTGAATCTGGTCAGACGTTGCACAGCAAAGTGAAAGTCTGTGAAGATATGCTTAATCTTTTGTCACAAGCCTTCCTAGGGCTCACAATTCATGTAGATGCTCTGCAGCAACAGATTCCATCATGCAAACATTTTTCTTTCAAATCCAATCTTTGTCAGTCTTGTGGACAAAGAGTAAAGGGCACCTCTCAAGATGACTGTTCATTATCTCCTCAGTTTGTCAGAAGTAGGAGTCCTGAACAACTGAGGATGTTCCAGTCTCTTTTACAGCAATTGTCTAAACCATGTTCTGAATTAAATAGTTTACTTTCAGAAATGATTGGAAGTTCTTCGGACACCGTGAGAGTCGCTTCCGTACGTTATGAAGCAGAAGAGGCCACAGACTCTGGTTCCCCTAGTTGCAGGATAACTCCTCAGGAGGTGATGGGAAGGATATTCCAGAGTTTTCGGCGCCCAAAACTTTCTGAGGCTGAACGTCAGCGACAAAAGGAGCTCCAGCTTTGCATATACTGCAGAAACGCTAGTCACTTCATAAAGGACTTCTCCCTCCGCAGGTCAGGAAAAAGTGAAAACTCTCGACTAATTAAGGTCCAGGCCAATAAGTCCACTCTAACGGTCATTTCAAACTCCCTAACTTCCGACGAAGGTGTCAAAAGTTCCCAAAAGGAGAGTCCAGCCTACAACTGGGGTCCCTTGAGTTAAGACTTGGGAACCAATTGAGGCTTTGTAAATCCCTTTATTCTGGGGTAAACCTTGGCTTTTCAGCCCTAGGAAGTACATCCTACAATCCAGCCTCAGGTGGCTCCGAGTGTCCAGCCCCAGGTGGGGCCTCCGAGTGTCCAGCCCCAGGTGGGGCCTCCGAGTGTCCAGCCCCAGGTGGGGGCTCCAAGTGTCCAGCCCCAGGTGGGGGCTCCAAGTGTCCAGCCCCAGGTGGGGGCTCTGAGTGTCCAGCCCCAGGTGGGGGCTCCGAGTGTCCAGCTCCAGGTGGGGGCTCCAAGTGTCCAGCCCCAGGAGGGGGCTCCGAGTGTCCAGCCCCAGGAGGGGGCTCCGAGTGTCCAGCCCCAGGAGGGGTCTCTGTCTCGCCAGCCCTAGAGGAAGTATCTGATGTTCCGTCCAATGTTCAGACCCCAGATGGGGAGAGCTATGTTCCTGCCTCAGAAGATGAACCCCTTTCTTTATCCTCAAGTGAGGCATCCGACTTCATGATCAAAGATTTGGTCGATATCCAGACCTTTGGAGAAGTACTCTATGTTTCTGCTTTTGGCTTGACCCCAGGAGGGTTAGCTGATATTTTGACTCCAGAAGGGAAGTCCAATGTTAGGACTCGAGAGGGAATATGTGATGTCCAGACTCCAGAAAAGTTGTGCCAGGTGCCGACCCTAGGAGAAGAATCTCATGTATGAACCCCAAGAAAAGAGTCCACTCTACCGACCTCAGGCATGGGGTATGATGTTTGGACTCCAGAAGGAGCATCCAAGCCTGGAGCCCCTGGGGGGGCATATGATTACATAGTCCTAGAAAGAGCATTGGATTCATCAGTTCCTGAGAGTGCATCAGATCTATCTGAAACGCATGATAGGAAGGTTCCTCTGAAGGAGGGAGTTCCAACCAAGATCCCTAAAAGGTTGACTCCAGTTGAAGCATCTGAAAAGAGGATTCTAGTCATGACCCTTGAAGAAGAAGCTCCTGTTGTGACCTCAGCAGGGGAAATCCCAGCCAAGACTTTAAAAGTGGTGATTCCAGCCGAGACATTCAAAGGGGAATTATCTGTCCAGACCACTGAAAAGAGGATTCAAGGAGTGACCCTTAAAAAGGTAATTCCTGTCATGGCCCCTGCAGGGGATATTCAAGTTGATTCTTCTGACTGAATAATTCCAGCCAAGATCTCTAAAGAGAATTCCGGTCGAGACCCTTGAAGAGGAAAGTCCTATTGAGATTTCAGGAGAGGAAATTCCTGTTGCAACTTCAGAAGGAGGCATTTCAGTCAGTACCCTGGGAGGAGTAAATGTTGTTGAATCCCTTGAAGGGAGAATTCCAGCCGTGACCCCAGGAGGGGTGGTTCATGCTTTGTCCTTAGAGAGGACTTCTGAAAAACTTCTGATCTTGCTTCCAACCCTATAAAATCTGGGAAGAAACTCCAACCACAAAGTTCACAGACTCCTTCTAAAGACCAAGATCCAGATCCAGCTCTCTTCTATGGAAAACAAGAACAGTATCACAAATTAATGCTACAGACTATGGAGACGGCTCCACTCTGTACCTCTCCGGCAGAGATTGTCTTACTAATTCTTATGTCTTTCAGAGGGAAGGCAAGAAAATGGGCTAACCAGTTAATCGAGTCCAGTCATCCTGTTCTGCAGAATGTGGATGCCTTCAGCTGGGTGGTGATCAGGAAGTTTGGTGGTCCTGAGTTAGTACCTTCTGAATCCGCTGAAAGTTCTAGGTCTTTGAGCAAGGATTCAGGTTCTAACAAGAAAAATCAAGTTTCTATGAACCAAGTGTCTAAGGATTGTCAGTCTCAGGTTGTTCACAGCTCAGTACCATCTTCACCTAAAGTCCGGATATTAACTGCTGGCTATGCCTCCCTGTATCCGTGCTGTGAAGTTATGAATAAGCATGACGCACAATATCCAGGGTCCATCCAGTAGGTCATGAGTCCTGCATATGCTAAATCTTTCCATGCTACTTCTTCCGTACCATCTATTACAGAGAAGAAAACCGTAATCCTTCCTTTGGATGTGGACTCCAACTCAGATTACAACTCTGAAGCCGATGAAATTCCTTTGGTAGAAGGTACCTTCAGTTCAGATAATATATCTGGCATTACTGTGTTCACACCTAAACAACCTGGGAAAAAGAAAAAGAAGAAGTCTCGTCGGAGGAATTGAGTCTGTCTTGTCAATTCTTGTTCTTGTTTTGTTACTAGTTCTCCTTGGTCCAGGTTGGGTGTCCGGAGTCCACCCCTGAAGAGGGAGTACTGTTATGTGTGCAGCGGCTGCAAATCTGTCAGTTGTGCTTTCTGCATTAATTAGCACCTGGATCCGGCTGCTCCCTTCTGTTGTTCTCGTTTCCTAGCAACTGATCACCTGGACCTCATTACCTGCAACTTCATCCTGACTATCATGTGATTGGTCTGTCTCCCTTTAACTAGGGAGTATCCACATACCACTGTGCCAGTGATAGAGTTCAGTATCAGAGTGTGTCAGGTTCTAGTCTGGACTCCTTAGAGCCTGTTCCTGTGTGCTCAGCACGTGGCCATTGCACGCTGTGCAAGTTCCCAGTCTCCTGTGTCCTGGTAACTGGTCCCGGTATTCCTGCCAATCCTGCACCCAGTTCATATTGGACCTGTGTCTACTACAATTATATATCCAATGTGTCCTGCCTTGGAATCCCTGCTCCAAGTCATCAGTGCACCATTCCAGCCAGTCTTGCCAAACATTATTAATGCATATACACATGACACACATTATGCCCCTCACACATATGCTGAACACTACTGCAAAACCAACCCACCCGCACACAGCACTCACATTGCCACTAACACTTTGACCTTTTGCCTCTGCTTGGATACAGATGTGTCCTCATATATCTTGCCTCAATATACCATGCAGCAGGAGATGCCTGGCGTGAGTCAGTGGCAGCTCTGCTAACGTCAGGCAAACCCAGCCATGCTGGTACACCTATAGCAAACCCAACCACACTAGTACACCTATAGCAAACCCAACAACGCTGGTACACCTATAGATAGCCCAACCACGCTGGTACACCTATAGCAAACCCAACCACACTAGTACACCTATAGCAAACCCAACCACGCTGGTACACCTATAGCAAGCCCAACCACGCTGGTACACCTATAGCAAGCCCAACCACGCTGGTACACCTATAGCAAACCCAACCACGCTGGTACACCTATAGCAAGCCCAACCACGCTGGTACACCTATAGCAAACCCAACCACGCTGGTACACCTATAGCAAGCCCAACCACACTGGTACACCTATAGCAAACCCAACTACGCTGGTACACCTATAGCAAGCCCAACCACGCTGGTACACCTATAGCAAACCCAACCATGCTGGTCCACCTGTAGCAATCCCAACCACGCTGATTCACCTGTAGCAATCCCAACCATGCTGGTACACCTATAGCAATCCCATCCACGCTGGTACACCTATAGCAAACCCAGCCATGCTGGTATACCTACAGTATAGCAAACCCAACCACACTGGTACACCTATAGCAATCCCAACCACACTGGTACACCTATAGCAATCCCAACCACGCTGGTACACCTATAGCAAACCCAGCCATGCTGGTACACCTACAGTATAGCAAACCCAACCACACTGGTACACCTATAGCAATCCCAACCACGCTGGTACACCTATAGCAATCCCAATGATGCTGGTACACCTATAGCAAACCCAACCACGCTGGTACACCTCTAGCAATCCCGACCATGCTGGTACACCTATAGCAAACCCATCCACGCTGGTATACCTATAGCAAACCCAACCGCACTGGTACCCCTTTTGCAAACCCAACCACGCTGGTTCACCTATAGCAATCCCAACCACGCTCATACACTTATTCTGTACTTTGCCAAAATGTAGCCGATTGCTCTGTGATCATGTCTACATGGCAGTACCCGGGGCTCAATGCCGTGTGTATCAGCGCTCCTCAAAGTAACTCCAGAATGATGAGCTGGGAAATTTCTACATGATGTCCCTTATTCATGTGTGTAGCAGTGCTCCTCACAGTGAGTTAGAAGAGGAACCCTGTGATCACGCACAATTGTCTCTTCTCGCCCTACTCATAAGATGTATTGCAACGCTCCTCACAGTAACACTGTACATGTATAATTATCTGTATACATATGAAAATCAAAGGGTCGACAGTCATTAGTTAGACCACTATTGGTCGACAGTGACTAGGTAGACATCTGAAATAGGTCGACACAGTCATTAGGTCGACATGGGAAAATGTCAACATGAGTTTTTGTAACTTTTTTTGGTGTCGTTTTCTTCGTAAAGTGACGGGAAACCCCAATTAGTTCACCGTGTACGCTCGCTTCAGGCAAGGTGTCGCACTCCGCTAACACTGTGCTCATCACAGGTCACTGTTCCCAATCGTAGTCCATGTGGATCGGAAAGTATGAAAAATGAAATGAAAAAAAAGTGAAAAACTCATGTCAACCTTTTTCCATGTCGACCTAATGCATGTCACCCAACAGTGGCTGACCTAAGAGCTGTCCACCTGATGCACGTCACGCAACAGTGGCCGACCTAAGAGCTGTCCACCTGATGCATGTCACCCAACAGTGGCCAACCTAAGAGCTGTCCACCTGATGCACGTCACGCAACAGTGGCCGACCTAAGAGCTGTCCACCTGATGCACGTCACGCAACAGTGGCCGACCTAAGAGCTGTCCACCTGATGCATGTCACCCAACAGTGGCTGACCTAAGTGCTGTCCACCTGATGCACGTCACGCAACAGTGGCCGACCTAAGAGCTGTCCACCTGATGCATGTCACCCAACAGTGGCCAACCTAAGAGCTGTCCACCTGATGCATGTCACCCAACAGTGACCGACCTAAGAGCTGTCCACCTGATGCACGTCACCCAACAGTGGCCAACCTAAGAGCTGTCCACCTGATGCATGTCACCCAACAGTGACCGACCTAAGAGCTGTCCACCTGATGCATGTCACCCAACAGTGGCCGACCTAAGAGCGGTCCACCTGATGCATGTCACCCAACAGTGGCTGACCTAAGTGCTGTCCACCTGATGCATGTCACCCAACAGTGGCCAACCTAAGAGCTGTCCACCTGATGCATGTCACCCAACAGTGGCCGACCTAAGTGCTATCAATCTGATGCATGTCACCCAACAGTGGCCGACCTAAGTGCTATCCACCTGAAGCATGTCACCCAACAGTGGCCGACCTAAGAGCTGTCCATCTGATGCATGTCACCCAACAGTGGCTGACCTAAGAGCTGTCCACCTGATGCATGTCACCCAACAGTGGCCAACCTAAGAGCTGTCCACCTAAAGACAGGATCCCATTATAAATGTATATCTACTAAATGTGTGTTTCGTGTTACTAAATCAGAGGGGATTGACAAGCGTGGATGGATGGATGGATGGATGGATGGATGGATACTGTGGGTGGGTGGATGGATGGATGGATGGATGGATGGATACTGTGGATGGATAGATAGATAGATGGATGGATACCGTGGATGGATGGATACTATGGATGGATGGATACGGTGGATGGATGAATGGATGGATAATGTGGATGGATGGATGTATGGAATCTGTGGATGGATGGATACTGTGAATGAATGGATGGATACTGTGGATGGATGAATGGATAGATACTGTGTATGGATGGATGGATACTGTGGATGGATGATGGATGGATACTGTGGATGGATGGTTGGTTACTGTGGATGGATGGATACTGTGGATAGATGGATGGATGGATACTGTGGATGGATGGATGGATGGATGGATGGTTGGTTACTGTGGGTGGATGAATGGATGGATAATGTGGATGGATGGATTCTGTGGATGGATGTATGGATACTGTGGATGGATGGATAGATGGATGGATGGATGGATGGATACTGTGGCTGGATGGATAGATGGAGGGATACTGTGGATGGATGGATGGATGGATGGATACTGTGGATGGATGGATGGATACTGTTGGATGGACGGTTGGTTACTGTGGATGGATTGATGGATGGATGGATGGATGGATAGATAGATAGATGGATGATGGATGGATACTTTGGATGGATGGATGGATGGATGGATACTATGGATGGATGGATACTGTGGATGGATGGATGGATGGATGGATACTGTGGATGAAATAGATGGATACTGTGGATGGATGGATAGATGGATGGATACTGTGGATGGATGGATAGATAGATGTATGGATGCTGTGGATGGATTGGTGGATGGATGGATGGATGGATGGATGGATACTGTGGATGGATTGATGGATGGATGGATACTGTGGATGGATAGATGGATGGATACTGTGGATGAAATAGATGGATACTGTGGATGGATGGATGGATGGATACTGTGGATGGATGAATGGATAGATGGATGGATGCTGTGGGTGGATGGATACTGTGGATGGATGGATACTGTGGATGGATGAATGGATAGATGGATGGATGGATACTGTGGATGGATGGATACTGTGGATGGATGGATACTGTGGATGGATGGACACTGGGTGGATGGATGGATGGATACTATGGATGAATGGATACTATGGATGATTGGATACTATGGATGAATGGATACTGTGGATGGATGGATGGATGGATGGATGGATACTGTGGATGAAATAGATGGATACTGTGGATGGATGGATAGATAGATGTATGGATGCTGTGGATGGATGGATGGATGGATGGATGGATGGATGGATGGATACTGTGGATGGATTGATGGATGGATGGATACTGTGGATGGATAGATGGATGGATACTGTGGATGAAATAGATGGATACTGTGGATGGATGGATGGATACTGTGGATGGATGAATGGATAGATGGATGGATGCTGTGGGTGGATGGATACTGTGGATGGATGGATACTGTGGATGGATGAATGGATAGATGGATTGATGGATACTGTGGATGGATGGATACTGTGGATGGATGGATACTATGGATGGATACTGTGGATGGATGGACACTGGGTGGATGGATGGATGGATACTATGGATGAATGGATACTATGGATGATTGGATACTGTGGATGGATGGATGGATACTGTGGATGGATGAATGGATATTGTTGATGGAGGATGGATGGATACTATGTATGGATGGATACTGTGGATGGATGGATGGATACTGTGGATGAATGGATACTATGGATGGATGGATACTGTGGGTGGATGGATGGATACTGTGGATGGATGGAAGCATACTGTAGATGGATGGAAGGATATTGTGGATGGATGGATACTGTGGATGGATGAATGGAAGGATACTGTGGATGGATGAATATTGTGGATGGATGGAAGGATACTGTGGATGGATGGATGGATATTGTGGATTGATATTGTGGATGGAGGGATGGATACTGTGGATGGATGGATATTGTGGAAGGATGATGGATGGATGGATGGATGGATGGATGGATGGATGGATGGATGGATACTGTGGATGGATGGATGGATACTGTGGATGGATATTGTGGATGGATGGATGGATGGATGGATGGATGGATGGATGGATGGATGGATGGATGGATACTGTGGATGGATGGATGGATGGATGGATGGATGGATGGATGGATGGATGGATGGATGGATGGATGGATGGATGGAAGGATACTGTGGATGGATGGAAGGATATTGTGGATGGATGGATGGATGGATGGATACTATATACAATGTGTATATTGCCTACTGGACACATTATGGTAAATACTCACATTAGTTATCTGACACAAGCGATTTTTAGCCCTATTACAAGTGTGAGTAGAATAATTGGTAACATTGGGTTCCCCTCTGTCCTGGAAATGGCGTCCTCCGAGTAGCAGCGTCTATAGTATTAATCCTTGTAAATTACTTTGATTAAACCAAATATCCGCAATGAACGTTGTTTCCAGGCGCCCGTTATATCTGATCCTATGCTCAGGTTAGATACATGAGCCAACCGGGAGCAGACTTCCAGACCTGTTATGTACCTGGATCACCAGACTGCAACAAACACTGATGGATACCGATACTGGCTCAGCTGAAGAACTCCCCCGACCATCCTCAGGTGTAATGCCGCTCGGTCCTCTGGGAATATACCGACATGTGCAACTACCAGAATGCGTCCTCTGCTTGCCACGAGTGCGTCACCGCTCGACCCGTGCAATAAACGGTGGCTGCGGTACCGGAGAATGGGTCTAATTCAGACCTGATCACAGCAGCAAAATTGTTCTCTAATGGGCAAAATCATGTGCACTGCAGGTGGGGCCGATGTAACGTGCACTGCAGGTGGGGCAGATGTAACATGTGCAGAGAGAGTTAGATTTGGGTGGTTTATATTGTTTCTGTGCAGGGTAAATACTGGCTGCTTTATTTTTACACTGCAATTTAGATTTCAGTTTGAACATACCCCACCCAAATCTAACTGTCTCTGCACATGTTACATCTGCCACACCTCACCCAAATCTAACTGATGGATGGATACTGTGGATGGATGGATGGATACTTTGGATGGATGGATACTGTGGATGGATGGATGGATACTTTGGATGGATGGATACTGTGGATGGGTGGATGGATACTGTGCATGGATGGATGGATACTGTGGATGGATGGATGGATGGATACTGTGGATGGATGAATGGATACTGTGGATGAATGGATGGATGGATGGATGGATGGATGGATGGATGGATGGATGGATGAATGGGTAGATCGATGGATGGATACTGTGGGTGGGTGGATGGATGCATAGATGGATGGATACTGTGGATAGATGGATACTGTGGGTGGATGGATGGATGGATGGATGGATGGATGGATACTGTGGATGGATAGATAGATGGATGGATACTGTGGATGGATGGATGGATTGATGGATACTGTGGATGAATGGATAGATAGATAGATAGATAGATAGATAGATAGATAGATAGATAGATAGATAGATAGATAGATAGATAGATAGATAGACGGATGGATGCTGTGGATGGATGGATATTGTGGAAGGATGGATGGAGGGATGGATACTGTGGATGGATGGATGGATGGATGGATGGATGGATGGATGGATGGATGGATGGATACTATATACCAGGGCTGGCCAAACCGGTCCTCGAGATCTACCAACAGTTCATGTTTTCCAGGCCTCCTGGAGATCTGTAGAACTGTCAGTTAGGAATGAATGCAGCACATCTTAATTAGTAATGACTACACCTGTGCACCAGCTAGGCGGTCTGGAAAATGTGACCTGTTGGTAGATCTCGAGGACCGGTTTGGCCAGCCCTGCTATATACAATGTGTATATTGCCTACTGGACACATTATGGTAAATACTCACATTAGTTATCTGACACAAGCGATTTTTAGCCCTATTACAAGTGTGAGTAGAATAATTGGTAACATGGGTTCCCCTCCGTCCTGGAAATGGCGTCCTCCGAGTAGCAGCGTCTATAGTATTAATCCTTGTAAATTACTTTGATTAAACCAAATATCCGCAACGAACGGTGTTTCCAAGGGGTGGTCTTCAGTATGTCGGCGGTCGGGCTCCCGGCGATCAGCATACCGGCGCCGGGAGCCCGACATCCGGCATACCGACACTTGTTCTCTCTCGTGGGGGTCCACGACCCCCCTGGAGGGAGAATAAAATAGTGTGGAGCGCGTAGCGCGCCACCATGCCCGTAGCGTGGCGAGCGCAGCGAGCCCGCAAGGAGCTCATTTGCGCTCGCCACACTGTCGGTAAGCCGGCGGTCGGGCTCCCGGCGCCGGTATGCTGGTCGCCGGGAGCCCGGCCGCCAGCATATGGTAGTGTACCCGTTTCCAAGCGCCCGTTATATCTGTTCCTATGCTCAGGTTAGATACATGAGCCAACCGGGAGCAGACTTCCAGACCTGTTATTTACCTGGATCACCAGACTGCAACAAACACTGATGGATACCGATACTGGCTCAGCTGAAGAACTCCCCCGACCATCCTCAGGTGTAATGCCGCTCGGTCCTCTGGGAATATACCGACATGTGCAACTACCAGAATGCGTCCTCTGCTTGCCACGAGTGCGTCACCGCTCGACCCGTGCAATAAACGGTGGCTGCGGTACCAGAGAATGGGTCTAATTCAGACCTGATCACAGCAGCAAAATTGTTCTCTAATGGGCAAAATCATGTGCACTGCTGGTGGGGCAGGTGTAACATGTGCAGAGAGAGTTAGATTTGGGTGGGTTATATTGTTTCTGTGCAGGGTAAATACTGGCTGCTTTATTTTTACACTACAATTTAGATTTCAGTTTGAACACACCCCACCCAAATCTAACTCTCTCTGCACATGTTGCATCTGCCACACCTCACCCAAATCTAACTCTCTGCACATGTTACATCTGCCACACCTCACCCAAATCTATCTCTCTCTGCACCTGTTACATCTGCCACACCTCACCCAAATCTAACTCTCTCTCTGCACATGTTATATCTGCCCCACCTCACCCAAATCTCTCTCTGCACATGTTACATCTGACCAGGGGCGGATTGGGAACAAAAAGTGGCCCTGGAAAAATTTGTACTAGTGGCCCCACATGGGCAGCACCAGAGGTGTAAGGTCTAGCCATGGGACATGGCAGCAGCACCCTCCCCCCAAGACTTTCCAGATAGTGGGGATGTCCAGCATCAAGGGGGAAGTTAAAAAGAAATACAATTAAATATTATGAGCACATTATATGATACACCTTTAGAATTTAGGAAACTATATCATTCTTTAGAAAGATATATTTTCTTGCTTATTACACCAACCGTATCCCAATCACTATTCACTCATACTTATATGTCAGCCAAGCAGGCAGACAGGGCATACACTAGATCATCTGCAATCACAGGCTAAGTGGCAAAGTCATTTTCATATATGCAAATTATTTAGCATCTTATTCATTATGTCTATAAAAAGGACCACATGTCCTCAAACAAAACAGGCCCCACGGGTGCGTCGGCCCACCGGGGATCTTCCCTGTAAACCCTATGGCCAATCCGCCTCTGCATCTGACCCACCTGCAGCGCACATGGTTTTGCCCATTAGAGACCAATTTTTCTGCTGCGATCAGGTCTGATTTAGGCACAATGTCCGTTGCACACTTCAGGTTCCAGGACAGGTGAGGTGGGGGCGGGTCTAACGCGTTTCGTCACTTCTGAGGTGACTTTTTCAAAGACATCCTTAATTTATTTAATTCATCTGTGGTGGCTCTGAGTTTTTTGTGTGTTCTCTATAATTACATACCTGTCGTACAGTATGTGAATGTATATACCATATGTGTCCTACTGTCATTGTTATACCCCCGTACGGCGTGGCAGAACCCTTGTGGCACTTTATAAATTACAGATAATAATATAAAGATATATAGTGGCAGCTACTGTGCCAACCTACACGTAATGCTGACCACTGTGCCACTATGTTGACCCAAATAAGCAACCAGTTTATGAGAAGCACAATGACATTACAGGAGATTAGGAATAGCACTAATAATAGATACTAGGAGCCGGAGGAGCCCTTGTTACTATCGCCATTACCTAGAGCGCCCCCCTGTCGGACTGTCATAGACTTATTTTATTAGAATGCACAATTTATATTGCACCCGCGCATTTTATTGCGCTTTAGAACGTGAAACCGCAGTCCCCATTTTTCCCCAAACATCGAGTAAACAAACCGTCACAAACTGAAGTCTGATATTAGAGATTGTTCGCAGATATGTACTAAAACCTGGAGAGAGATAAAGTATCAGCCAATCAGCTCCTAACTGCCATGTTACAGGCTGTGTTTGAATAATGACAGTTAGGAGCTGATTGTCCTGTACTTTACCTCCGTCCTCTATGCGTCACCGCATTTAATGTTTTTTTTTCCTTTCAAACTGTTCTTATATGAAAACGTAATTGCTCAGTAGCACCGCCTCACCCTATAAGATGCAGTAAAATCTCGGTATTTTGGAGAAGTATGAGGTTTGAGTAGCTGTCCCGTGCATGACGGAGAATCGCCCTTTATCTCTCTCCAGGGCTCAGCGTTGCTGTTGTAGCGCTCTCTCCATTGATCAGAGAGTAATTCTCTAGTAATGATGTCATTATACAGTGTACAGCGGATGCTAGGAATTGCACCCAGCGTGCAGCGCAGAGAAGTGATACTGTGCCCTTACAATATCCGCAGTATTGTGTACAGGGACCTTTCTAGGAACAAATATCTCCAGGGACAAGCTGTGATAGTGTGCCAGGGAATGGCAGGCCATTGGCAGATGCTGCGTCTGCGTGCTCCCTGGGCAGAATGATGAAGCTCGGCTGGCACCTGCCCCCCACCCACCTAAAAATAACATACCTGCAAAATCTGCTGAGAAATAAAATGTGTCTGCAGAAGACGTGGGCACTGACCTGCGCTGATGAGAAGTGCCAGGACGCATAGCTGGCGGACGCTGGGCATTGTGGCACCAGCACAGAGCGCTGGCTCCGCAGATCCCAACATGGCAGAAAAGACAAAGCTCCGTCTGTCCTGTGCGAGTGTATGAAGGAAGTCGCCGCGGATGAAGGAGACGGTAATCCTTACAAGATGTGACAGGTTAATGATAGTAAAACCAGTTTATTCACCATGAAATATTTTCTTCCTGAGACATTTGTAGCAGAGTGACGCATACACCACTTCGGTATAGGGAGGATCACCTCTCAGGCATTTATATAATGGCCAATTGCGCTGACAATGATTCCCTTTCATCCCTCCGTCAGAGCTCCAGTTATGTCACATAATCCAGGTATGGCGGAAAGATATTGTCATTATCAGTAACATTAATATAGCGCACCCATATTGTGCGGCGCTGTACAGAGAATGCTTACTCAGACGCATCACTTACCTGCTGTGCCGGAATTTCCTGGTGACTCACAGCTTTGCGGAGAATCCCCCGGTGGTTTCGTGGTGAGATTTGTGGTATTACGCCATGGGAGCAGGGTCAAGACAAAGCAGATGCCAGCACCAAGCCCCCCGCACCTCCCGCCTGGTCACACACCACCATATTGCACGGAGGCCAGCGTGACAGGAAGAGAAACATGAGGAGAACATCCAAACTCTACACAGAAGGGGGCATAGGGCCGGATTCAGAGGTGGAGTTGCATGCGAAAACATGCTAATGCCTGATCGCTCACACACGGCCCTCGGAGAACGCTATGCAGTCTCAGGCTGAGCGCATCTCCCAAGACACCGGGGACGCTCCACCTGCACTGACTGACTAGGGAAACCAGTCCCATCACGCAGGGCCGGATTAAGCCTTGGGGGTGCCCGGAGCACTTTAGACAGGGGGGCCCCAGTGGAAGGTGGGGGATGTATAATAGATTATGCATACCCCCCCAACATGTCCCATTCCAGGAGGTACAATATGCTCTCTACCTGGACTTCCCACTTAATACACGATTGGCGTCACCTGTGTTGCACTATGTAATTGATAAGAAAGTGTTTCAGCACAGGTGACTGCAATCATAAATTAAGAAGGAAGTCCAGGTAGAGAGCGTGTTGTCCCTCCTGGAATGGGTCATGGTGGGAGGTATGGATTGTGTATATTAAATGTAAACCAATGGTGTATATTAGTTTTAAAGTAATAGTGTAATAATGGCTGGGTACTGTTTATAGCTCCACTCAATTGAAAGACAAATATTTTATATCATTTTCTTGTAGTAGAAAATAGACAACTTAAACAACCTTAAAATACACATAGAAAAATAAAATAATTTATCTTGTCACATGAAAGAATAGCAGCAGCCTCTGTACTACTTACACACTCGAACAGGACTCAGGAGGACTCTCTGTGTGTCTCTCTCTAGACCAGGGGTGGGGAACCTTTTTCATGCCAAGGGCCATTTGGATTTTTTCGACATCATTCGCGGGCCATTTTTTAAGCGCCCCCCACCCCCATGCACACACTCTCCTAGGAAAGTAGGCATGGCATTAAATCCCCTTCTCAAAGCAAGAGTATTTTCTACATTGAAACTTCTTGCCCACAGAAATACCCCTCGCTCACTGATTCCACTCACACTCCCTTCCCCTGCGTTGAACCACACTGACACTCCACTCACATTCCCTCTCCCTGCACTGTACCACACACTGACCCCAACACACCCTCCCCTGCAACACACTGACACTCACACTCCCCCCCTGCCCTATAACACAATCTGACACTCACACTCCCTCCCCTGCCCTGTAACACACACTGACACTCACACTCCCTCCCCTGCCCTGTAACACACTGACACTCACACTCCCTCCCCTGCCCTGTTACACACACTGACACTCACACTCCCTCCCCTGCCCTGTTACACACACTGACACTCATACTCCCTCCCCTGCCCTGTAACACACTGACACTCACACTCCCTGCCCTGTAACACACTGACACTCACACTCCCTGCCTTGCCCTGTTACACACACTGACACTCACACTCCCTCCCCTGCCCTGTAACACACTGACACTCACACTCCCTCCCCTGCCCTGAAACACACTGACACTCACACTCCCTCCCCTGCCCTGTTACACACACTGACACTCACACTCCCTCCCATGCCCTGTAACACACACTGACACTCACACTCCCTCCCATGCCCTGTAACACACACTGACACTCACACTCCCTCCCATGCCCTGTAACACACTGACACTCACACTCCCTCCCCTGCCCTGTAACAGACACTGACACTCACACTCCCTCCCCTGCGCTGTACCACACACTGACACACTCCCTCCCCTGCCCTGTAACACACTGACACTCCCTCCCCTGCCCTGTAACACACTGACACTCACACTCCCTCCCCTGCCCTGTAACACACTGACACTCACACTCCCTGCCCTGTAACACACTGACACTCACACTCCCTGCCTTGCCCTGTTACACACACTGACACTCACACTCCCTCCCCTGCCCTGTAACACACTGACACTCACACTCCCTCCCCTGCCCTGTAACACACTGACACTCACACTCCCTCCCCTGCCCTGTTACACACACTGACACACACACTCCCTCCCATGCCCTGTAACACACACTGACACTCACACTCCCTCCCATGCCCTGTAACACACTGACACTCACACTCCCTCCCCTGCTCTGTAACACACACTGACACTCACACTCCCTCCCCTGCCCTGTAACACACACTGACACTCACACTCCCTCCCCTGCCCTGTAACAGACACTGACACTCACACTCCCTCCCCTGCCCTGTAACACACTGACACTCCCTCCCCTGCCCTGCAACACACTGACACTCCCTCCCCTGCCCTGTAACACACTGACACACTCCCTCCCCTGCCCTGTAACACACTGACACTGACACTCCCTCCCCTGCCCTGTAACACACTGACACTCCCTCCCCTGCCCTGTAACACACTGACACACTCCCTCCCCTGCCCTGCAACACACTGACACTCCCTCCCCTGCCCTGTAACACACTGACACACTCCCTCCCCTGCCCAGTAACACACTGACACTCCCTCCCCTGCCCTGTAACACACTGACACTCCCTCCCCTGCCCTGTAACACACTGACACTCCCTCCCCTGCCCTGTAACACACTGACACACTCCCTCCCCTGCCCTGTAACACACTGACACTCCCTCCCCTGCCCTGTAACACACTGACACTCACACTCCCTGCCTTGCCCTGTTACACACACTGACACTCACACTCCCTCCCCTGCCCTGTAACACACTGACACTCACACTCCCTCCCCTGCCCTGAAACACACTGACACTCACACTCCCTCCCCTGCCCTGTTACACACACTGACACTCACACTCCCTCCCATGCCCTGTAACACACACTGACACTCACACTCCCTCCCATGCCCTGTAACACACACTGACACTCACACTCCCTCCCATGCCCTGTAACACACTGACACTCACACTCCCTCCCCTGCCCTGTAACAGACACTGACACTCACACTCCCTCCCCTGCGCTGTACCACACACTGACACACTCCCTCCCCTGCCCTGTAACACACTGACACTCCCTCCCCTGCCCTGTAACACACTGACACTCACACTCCCTCCCCTGCCCTGTAACACACTGACACTCACACTCCCTGCCCTGTAACACACTGACACTCACACTCCCTGCCTTGCCCTGTTACACACACTGACACTCACACTCCCTCCCCTGCCCTGTAACACACTGACACTCACACTCCCTCCCCTGCCCTGTAACACACTGACACTCACACTCCCTCCCCTGCCCTGTTACACACACTGACACACACACTCCCTCCCATGCCCTGTAACACACACTGACACTCACACTCCCTCCCATGCCCTGTAACACACTGACACTCACACTCCCTCCCCTGCTCTGTAACACACACTGACACTCACACTCCCTCCCCTGCCCTGTAACACACACTGACACTCACACTCCCTCCCCTGCCCTGTAACAGACACTGACACTCACACTCCCTCCCCTGCCCTGTAACACACTGACACTCCCTCCCCTGCCCTGCAACACACTGACACTCCCTCCCCTGCCCTGTAACACACTGACACACTCCCTCCCCTGCCCTGTAACACACTGACACTGACACTCCCTCCCCTGCCCTGTAACACACTGACACTCCCTCCCCTGCCCTGTAACACACTGACACACTCCCTCCCCTGCCCTGCAACACACTGACACTCCCTCCCCTGCCCTGTAACACACTGACACACTCCCTCCCCTGCCCTGTAACACACTGACACTCCCTCCCCTGCCCTGTAACACACTGACACTCCCTCCCCTGCCCTGTAACACACTGACACACTCCCTCCCCTGCCCTGTAACACACTGACACTCCCTCCCCTGCCCTGTAACACACTGACACTCCCTCCCCTGCCCTGTAACACACTGACACTCCCTCCCCTGCCCTGTAACACACTGACACACTCCCTCCCCTGCCCTGTAACACACTGACACTCCCTCCCCTGCCCTGTAACACACTGACACTCACACTCCCTGCCTTGCCCTGTTACACACACTGACACTCACACTCCCTCCCCTGCCCTGTAACACACTGACACTCACACTCCCTCCCCTGCCCTGAAACACACTGACACTCACACTCCCTCCCCTGCCCTGTTACACACACTGACACTCACACTCCCTCCCATGCCCTGTAACACACACTGACACTCACACTCCCTCCCATGCCCTGTAACACACACTGACACTCACACTCCCTCCCATGCCCTGTAACACACTGACACTCACACTCCCTGCCCTGCCCTGTAACAGACACTGACACTCACACTCCCTCCCCTGCGCTGTACCACACACTGACACACTCCCTCCCCTGCCCTGTAACACACTGACACTCCCTCCCCTGCCCTGTAACACACTGACACTCACACTCCCTCCCCTGCCCTGTAACACACTGACACTCACACTCCCTGCCCTGTAACACACTGACACTCACACTCCCTGCCTTGCCCTGTTACACACACTGACACTCACACTCCCTCCCCTGCCCTGTAACACACTGACACTCACACTCCCTCCCCTGCCCTGTAACACACTGACACTCACACTCCCTCCCCTGCCCTGTTACACACACTGACACACACACTCCCTCCCATGCCCTGTAACACACACTGACACTCACACTCCCTCCCATGCCCTGTAACACACTGACACTCACACTCCCTCCCCTGCTCTGTAAAACACACTGACACTCACACTCCCTCCCCTGCCCTGTAACACACACTGACACTCACACTCCCTCCCCTGCCTGTAACAGACACTGACACTCACACTCCCTCCCCTGCCCTGCAACACACTGACACTCCCTCCCCTGCCCTGTAACACACTGACACACTCCCTCCCCTGCCCTGTAACACACTGACACTGACACTCCCTCCCCTGCCCTGTAACACACTGACACTCCCTCCCCTGCCCTGTAACACACTGACACACTCCCTCCCCTGCCCTGCAACACACTGACACTCCCTCCCCTGCCCTGTAACACACTGACACACTCCCTCCCCTGCCCTGTAACACACTGACACTCCCTCCCCTGCCCTGTAACACACTGACACTCCCTCCCCTGCCCTGTAACACACTGACACTCCCTCCCCTGCCCTGTAACACACTGACACCGCCTCCCCTGCCCTGCAACACACTGACACTCCCTCCCCTGCCCTGTAACACACTGACACACTCCCTCCCCTGCCCTGCAACACACTGACACTCCCTCCCCTGCCCTGTAACACACTGACACTCCCTCCCCTGCCCTGTAACACACTGACACACTCCCTCCCCTGCCCTGTAACACACTAACGCTAACAGTTACACTCCCTCTCCTGCCCTGTAACACACACTGACACTCACACTCCCTCCCATGCCCTGTAACACACTGACACTCACACTCCCTCCCCTGCTCTGTAACACACACTGACACTCACACTCCCTCCCCTGCCCTGTAACACACACTGACACTCACACTCCCTCCCCTGCCCTGTAACAGACACTGACACTCACACTCCCTCCCCTGCCCTGTAACAGACCCTGACACTCACACTCCCTCCCCTGCCCTGTAACACACTGACACACTCCCTCCCCTGCCCTGTAACACACTGACACTCCCTCCCCTGCCCTGTAACACACTGACACTCCCTCCCCTGCCCTGTAACACACTGACACACTCCCTCCCCTGCCCTGTAACACACTGACACACTCCCTCCCCTGCCCTGCAACACACTGACACACTCCCTCCCCTGCCCTGTAACACACTGACACTCCCTCCCCTGCCCTGTAACACACTGACACTCCCTCCCCTGCCCTGTAACACACTGACACTCCCTCCCCTGCCCTGTAACACACTGACACACTCCCTCCCCTGCCCTGTAACACACACTGACACTCACACTCCCTCCCATGCCCTGTAACACACTGACACTCACACTCCCTCCCCTGCCCTGTAACAGACACTGACACTCACACTCCCTCCCCTGCGCTGTACCACACACTGACACACTCCCTCCCCTGCCCTGTAACACACTGACACTCACACTCCCTCCCCTGCCCTGTAACACACTGACACTCACACTCCCTGCCCTGTAACACACTGACACTCACACTCCCTGCCTTGCCCTGTTACACACACTGACACTCACACTCCCTCCCCTGCCCTGTAACACACTGACACTCACACTCCCTCCCCTGCCCTGTAACACACTGACACTCACACTCCCTCCCCTGCCCTGTTACACACACTGACACACACACTCCCTCCCATGCCCTGTAACACACACTGACACTCACACTCCCTCCCATGCCCTGTAACACACTGACACTCACACTCCCTCCCCTGCTCTGTAACACACACTGACACTCACACTCCCTCCCCTGCCCTGTAACACACACTGACACTCACACTCCCTCCCCTGCCCTGTAACAGACACTGACACTCACACTCCCTCCCCTGCCCTGTAACACACTGACACTCCCTCCCCTGCCCTGCAACACACTGACACTCCCTCCCCTGCCCTGTAACACACTGACACACTCCCTCCCCTGCCCTGTAACACACTGACACTGACACTCCCTCCCCTGCCCTGTAACACACTGACACTCCCTCCCCTGCCCTGTAACACACTGACACACTCCCTCCCCTGCCCTGCAACACACTGACACTCCCTCCCCTGCCCTGTAACACACTGACACACTCCCTCCCCTGCCCTGTAACACACTGACACTCCCTCCCCTGCCCTGTAACACACTGACACTCCCTCCCCTGCCCTGCAACACACTGACACTCCCTCCCCTGCCCTGTAACACACTGACACACTCCCTCCCCTGCCCTGCAACACACTGACACTCCCTCCCCTGCCCTGTAACACACTGACACTCCCTCCCCTGCCCTGTAACACACTGACACACTCCCTCCCCTGCCCTGTAACACACTGACACTCCCTCCCCTGCCCTGTAACACACTGACACTCCCTCCCCTGCCCTGTAACACACTGACACTCCCTCCCCTGCCCTGTAACACACTGACACACTCCCTCCCCTGCCCTGTAACACACTGACACTCCCTCCCCTGCCCTGTAACACACTGACACTCACACTCCCTGCCTTGCCCTGTTACACACACTGACACTCACACTCCCTCCCCTGCCCTGTAACACACTGACACTCACACTCCCTCCCCTGCCCTGAAACACACTGACACTCACACTCCCTCCCCTGCCCTGTTACACACACTGACACTCACACTCCCTCCCATGCCCTGTAACACACACTGACACTCACACTCCCTCCCATGCCCTGTAACACACACTGACACTCACACTCCCTCCCATGCCCTGTAACACACTGACACTCACACTCCCTCCCCTGCCCTGTAACAGACACTGACACTCACACTCCCTCCCCTGCGCTGTACCACACACTGACACACTCCCTCCCCTGCCCTGTAACACACTGACACTCCCTCCCCTGCCCTGTAACACACTGACACTCACACTCCCTCCCCTGCCCTGTAACACACTGACACTCACACTCCCTGCCCTGTAACACACTGACACTCACACTCCCTGCCTTGCCCTGTTACACACACTGACACTCACACTCCCTCCCCTGCCCTGTAACACACTGACACTCACACTCCCTCCCCTGCCCTGTAACACACTGACACTCACACTCCCTCCCCTGCCCTGTTACACACACTGACACACACACTCCCTCCCATGCCCTGTAACACACACTGACACTCACACTCCCTCCCATGCCCTGTAACACACTGACACTCACACTCCCTCCCCTGCTCTGTAACACACACTGACACTCACACTCCCTCCCCTGCCCTGTAACACACACTGACACTCACACTCCCTCTTCTGCCCTGTAACAGACACTGACACTCACACTCCCTGCCCTGTAACACACTGACACTCCCTCCCCTGCCCTGCAACACACTGACACTCCCTCCCCTGCCCTGTAACACACTGACACACTCCCTCCCCTGCCCTGTAACACACTGACACTGACACTCCCTCCCCTGCCCTGTAACACACTGACACTCCCTCCCCTGCCCTGTAACACACTGACACTCCCTCCCCTGCCCTGTAACACACTGACACTCCCTCCCCTGCCCTGTAACACACTGACACTCCCTCCCCTGCCCTGCAACACACTGACACTCCCTCCCCTGCCCTGTAACACACTGACACACTCCCTCCCCTGCCCTGCAACACACTGACACTCCCTCCCCTGCCCTGTAACACACTGACACTCCCTCCCCTGCCCTGTAACACACTGACACACTCCCTCCCCTGCCCTGTAACACACTAACGCTAACAGTTACACTCCCTCCCCTGCCCTGTAACACACACTGACACTCACACTCCCTCCCATGCCCTGTAACACACTGACACTCACACTCCCTCCCCTGCTCTGTAACACACACTGACACTCACACTCCCTCCCCTGCCCTGTAACACACACTGACACTCACACTCCCTCCCCTGCCCTGTAACAGACACTGACACTCACACTCCCTCCCCTGCCCTGTAACAGACCCTGACACTCACACTCCCTCCCCTGCCCTGTAACACACTGACACACTCCCTCCCCTGCCCTGTAACACACTGACACTCCCTCCCCTGCCCTGTAACACACTGACACTCCCTCCCCTGCCCTGTAACACACTGACACACTCCCTCCCCTGCCCTGTAACACACTGACACACTCCCTTCCCTGCCCTGCAACACACTGACACACTCCCTCCCCTGCCCTGTAACACACTGACACTCCCTCCCCTGCCCTGTAACACACTGACACTCCCTCCCCTGCCCTGTAACACACTGACACTCCCTCCCCTGCCCTGTAACACACTGACACACTCCCTCCCCTGCCCTGTAACACACTGACACACTCCCTCCCCTGCCCTGCAACACACTGACACTCCCTCCCCTGCCCTGTAACACACTGACACACTCCCTCCCCTGCCCTGTAACACACTGACACTCCCTCCCCTGCCCTGTAACACACTGACACTCCCTCCCCTGCCCTGTAACACACTGACACACTCCCTCCCCTGCCCTGTAACACACTGACACACTCCCTTCCCTGCCCTGCAACACACTGACACACTCCCTCCCCTGCCCTGTAACACACTGACACTCCCTCCCCTGCCCTGTAACACACTGACACTCCCTCCCCTGCCCTGTAACACACTGACACTCCCTCCCCTGCCCTGTAACACACTGACACACTCCCTCCCCTGCCCTGTAACACACTGACACACTCCCTCCCCTGCCCTGCAACACACTGACACTCCCTCCCCTGCCCTGTAACACACTGACACACTCCCTCCCCTGCCCTGTAACACACTAACGCTAACAGTTGCACTCCCTCCCCCTTGCACTGTATGTATTCTTACCGGTGGCTCCTGAGTATGCACCGGTCTTCCCTCAAGGTGCCCGCGCTGCTACCTGCAATGCTGGAGATGGGCGCGGAGCAAAGGCCCATGGGAAGGGCAGCTGCGGCATCAAGGGAGATGTAGTTCTCTCACAATGTACACTGAATACAGTGCACAGTGTGAGAAAACTACATCTCCCAGGAAGCCATGCACTGGGGACGGCTTTACACAGCTGCCTCATACCTCTCTGAGCCATCTCATGGGAGATGTAGTTTACTCACACTGTACATTGAATACAGTGCACAGTGTAGAGAAACTACATCTTCCAGGAAGCCGTGCGCCGCAAACGGCTTTACACTCGGCGGCTGCCTCCGGGCCGGTCAAGATGCCTCTCCGGGCCGGAGGTTCCCCACCCCTGCTCTAGACCCAAATGTTTTAGTTGCATAACTGTTTACACAGGACTCAGACACCCAGGCGGGGGGAGGAGGAGAAGCTGGGATCCCAGTGTTACTTACAGCTCTCTCCCCCCTCCTATCTCTCCTCTGGTCAGAAAGCTCTGTCAGTAGCTCATAAAACATATGATATTCCTGTGTCTCTGACTGCATATTTCCAGCCCACCAGAGCCGGCCCTGACCAATATGATGCCCTAGGCAAGATTTTGGCTGGTGCCCCCTAGCACCACCGCTGGTTCCGGCTCTGACCTTGCACCTCTTTCCCAGCACCATCACCCCTCACCCATAGCAGTCCCCATTTTGGTGCTCCTAAGTCCTACCCCCTATATTTTAAATAGGAACAGTGCACACATTCAGCGCACAGCCCAAAAAGGGGTGTGTTCTTGCTGGGAAGGGGCATGGCCACACAATAGTATCCCCAATTCAAATTACACCACACAGTACTGCAACTTTATTCACATTTTATCATGCGATAGTGTTCCTAATTCACATTACATCACACAGTAGTACCATGTTAACTCATATACGTTACTCCTCACAGTAGTGCCCCTTATTCACATTACATCACACTGAATTGCTCCTTATTCACATAACACCACACTGTGGCTGTATCCGCATACGACATGCTACATTACAATGATTTCCAGGAATACACTGTAACATAGCATTTTGTATGCAGATTCAGCCACAGTCACACAAAAGAATACAGGCATGCCGCATATCATTTGAATCAGCAGAAGCTCCTGATGCCCCTAGGCATACCAAATGCCCTAGGCATTTGCCTATGCCTAGGGCTGGCTCTGCAGCCCACCACCCTGCTACCCCCCCCCCCCTCTAATACTGACTTCCCGTCACTCACTTTGCAAATAAATGTATTTGTTATAAATAACATCTTTCTATTATTCTAATCATTTTTATTAGTGATGAGCGTGTTCGGTTCCTCGGAATCCGAACCCCCCCGAACTTCACCCATTTTACACGGTTCCGAGGCAGACTTGGATCTTCCCGCCTTCCTCGGAATCAGAACCCCCCCGAACTTCACCCATTTTACACGGTTCCGAGGCAGACTTGGATCTTCCCGCCTTGCTCGGTTATCCCGAGCGCGCCCGAACATCATCATCCCGCTGTCGTATTCTCGCAAGATTCGTATTCTATATAAGGAGCCGCGCGTCGCCGCCATTTTCACTCGTGCATTGGAGATGATAGGGAGAGGACGTGCAGCGTTCTCTCAGTTGTGTTCAGTGTGCTGCAAATATCTGTGCTCAGTGTGCTGCAAATATCTGTACTCAGTGTGCTGCAAATATCTGTACTCAGTGTGCTGCAAATATCTGTGTTCAGTGTGCTGCAAATATCTGTGCTCAGTGTGCTGCAAATATCTGTGCTCAGTGTGCTGAAAATATCTACGTTCTCTGCCTGAAAAACGCTCCATATCTGTGCTGCATTGTAGTATATAGTAGGAGGACAGTGCAGAATTTTGCTGTGACCATCAGTATATATATAGCAGTACGGTACAGTAGTCCACTGCTCTACCTACCTCTGTGTCGTCAAGTATACTATCCATCCATACCTGTGGTGCATTTTAGTTGTGCGCAGTATATATAGTAGGAGGACAGTGCAGAATTTTGCTGACCACCAGTATATAATATATAGCAGTACGGTACAGTAGTCCACTGCTCTACCTACCTCTGTGTTTTCAAGTATACTATCCATCCATAACTGTGGTGCATTTTAGTTGTGCGCAGTATATAAAGTAGGAGGACAGTGCAGAATTTTGCTGACCACCAGTATATAATATATAGCAGTACGGTACAGTAGTCTACTGCTCTACCTACCTCTGTGTCGTCAAGTATACTATCCATCCATACCTGTGGTGCATTTTAGTTGTGCGCAGTATATATAGTAGGAATACGGTGCAGAATTTTGCTGACCACCAGTATATAATATATAGCAGTACGGTACAGTAGTCCACTGCTCTACCTACCTCTGTGTCGTCAAGTATACTATGCATCCATACCTGTGGTGCATTTTAGTTGTGCGCAGTATATATAGTAGGAGGACAGTGCAGAATTTTGCTGACCACCAGTATATAATATATAGCAGTACGGTACAGTAGTCCACTGCCCTACCTACCTCTGTGTTTTCAAGTATACTATCCATCCATACCTGTGGTGCATTTTAGTTGTGCGCAGTATATAAAGTAGGAGGACAGTGCAGAATTTTGCTGACCACCAGTATATAATATATAGCAGTACGGTACAGTAGTCCACTGCTCTACCTACCTCTGTGTCGTCAAGTATACTATCCATCCATACCTGTGGTGCATTTTAGTTGTGCGCAGTATATATAGTAGGAGGACGGTGCAGAATTTTGCTGACCACCAGTATATAATATTTAGCAGTACGGTACAGTAGTCCACTGCTCTACCTACCTCTGTGTCATCAAGTATACTATCCATCCATACCTGTGGTGCATTTTAGTTGTGCGCAGTATATATAGTAGGAGGACAGTGCAGAATTTTGCTGACCACCAGTATATAATATATAGTAGTACGGTACAGTAGTCCACTGCTCTACCTACCTCTGTGTCGTCAAGTATACTATCCATCCATACCTGTGGTGCATTTTAGTTGTGCGCAGTATATAAAGTAGGAGGACAGTGCAGAACTTTGCTGACCACCAGTATATAATATATAGCAGTACGGTACAGTAGTCCACTGCTCTACCTACCTCTGTGTCGTCAAGTATACTATCTATCCATACCTGTGGTGCATTTTAGTTGTGCGCAGTATATATAGTAGGAGGACGGTGCAGAATTTTGCTGACCACCAGTATATAATATATAGCAGTACGGTACAGTAGTCCACTGCTCTACCTACCTCTGTTTCGTCAAGTATACTATCCATCCATACTTGTGGTGCATTTTAGTTGTGTGCAGTATATATAGTAGGAGGACAGTGCAGAATTTTGCTGACAACCAGTATATAATATATAGCAGTACGGTACAGTAGTCCACTGCTCTACCTACCTCTGTGTCGTCAAGTATACTTATATAGTAGGAGGACAGTGCAGAATTTTGCTGACCACCAGTATATAATATATTGCAGTACGGTACAGTAGCCCAATGCACTACCTACCTCTGTGTCGTCAGGTATACTATCCATCCATACCTGTGGTGCATTTTAATTGTGCGCAATATATATAGTAGGAGGACAGTGCAGAATTTTGCTGACCACCAGTATAAAATATATAGCAGTACGGTACAGTAGTCCACTGCTCTACCTACCTCTGTGTCGTCAAGTATACTATGCATCCATACCTGTGCTGCATTTTAGTTGTGCGCAGTATATAGTAGGAGGACAGTGCAGAAATTTGCTGACCACCAGTATATATATAGCAGTACGGTACAGTAGTCCATTGCTCTACCTCTATGTCATCACGTATACTACAAAAGTTCAGTAAAATGACCCAAAATTCAAAATTAAAAGCGTCTGATGAGAAGCGTAAACTTGCCAATATGCCATTTACGACACGGAGTGGCAAGGAACGACTGAGGCCCTGGCCTATGTTCATGGCTAGTGGTTCAGATTCACATGAGGATGGAAGCACTCATCCTCTCGCTAGAAAACTGCAGTGCCACTCCTAGATGGGCCAGGCGTTTGTGTCGGCCACTTGGGTCGCTTAGCTTAGCCATCCAGCGACCTTGGTGCACCTCTTTTTTTCTTTGCAACATGTGCAGTTTGGGGACTATTTTTTAAATCTGCCATCCTGTCTAACACTGCAGTGCCACTCCTAGATGGGCCAGGTGTTTGTGCCGCCCACTTGGGTCGCTTAGCTTAGCCATCCAGCGACCTCGGTGAAAATTTTAGGACTAAAAATAATATTGTGAGGTGTGAGATGTTTAGAATAGACTGGAAATGAGTGGAAATTATGGTTATTGAGGTTAATAATACTATGGGATCGAAATTACCCCCAAATTCTATGATTTAAGCTGTTTTTGAGGGTATTTTGTAAAAAAAACACCCGAATCCAAAACACACCCGAATTCGACAAAAAATTTTCAGGGAGGTTTTGGCAAAATGCGTCCGAATCCCAAACACGGCCGTGGAACCGAATCCAAAACCAAAACACAAAACCCGAAAAATTTCCGGTGCACATCACTAATTTTTATATTATGACAGGTAAGATGGCTCTGCCCCACCCCCGCCTACCCTGCCCGCACGTCACTGACAGCGCAGCAATGTTTTTCTTATAACCCCAACCCAGTGTCGGACTGGGGCGTGAAGGGCCCACCGGGGTAATGCAGTGGTAGGTGGCCCATGTTTATAGGTGTGGCCAGCCTATAGAGGGGGTGTGGCCAGCCATCGCATCGGTTTGCCTGACCATTAGAGCATACCCTCCAGCTGCACCTTTTTGGCAGGTACAGATACCGATTTTTGGCTCTCCAAACTTCCACTGAAAGTATCACGCCCCCTTTACACGTGGCCACGCCCCCTTTTCTAATTTGTACCGATTTTTATATGTAAAATGTTGGAGGGTATGCCATCAGTGGCCAGGGCTGGCTGGGCAGGGTGCCATCTGCCCCCCGGGCCAGTGCAATGTATGTGTTCCAGGGCCGCCTGACTGCGGAGGCTCCTGCTCGCCCAGGTCGCTGCTCAGCCAGAGACACTGAATGTTTGTAAACCGCCATAACCTGAATGCAGTCTGAGATTTCAACAGAATACCGAGAGCGTGGCGCTAATGATAAAACACTGTGACGCAGACGGACCCCTGGTATGTGATCGATATGCGGCATCCTGAGGTTGATAATCCCGACGTGCCTCGTCTCCGTTATAGAGGCATTTATCAAACTCGACATTCTGTAAATCACCGTCCCAATTTCTTTCTTAGTCAGGAATAGAAACTGACGCTATAGTTACAGATTGCAGGAAAATCTGTCGGAGAACTCGGCAAACACAAGAGGCGACGGCTCAGATCAGACACCCCTGGCCTAGTAGGGCTTAGGAAGCCTATACTATAAACTACCCATACCTCCTGGTAACTGTGTATGTGGCAATATGGCAGAGGTGGGGAACCTTTTGAAAGAGTGGTTCTCAAATTCAGTCCTCAGATATCCTCAACAGGTCACGTTTTCAGGATTTCTGTCTGTGGAAATAGGTGGAATAATTACTGAGCCAACAAAATACGTCAACTCAACTCACTGGTGCATGATTAGAGAAATGCAGAAAACATGACCTGTTGGTGGTGCGTGAGGAGCCACCATTCTAGAAGGACACATTATGGAGGCTGTGGTGAGTAGGGGGCACCAGCCGAGATCTTGCTTACGTCCGGCTCTGTGTGACACCCCTTTTCCACTAGATAAAAAAACACGGGGGTGCACATTTACCTGTGTTTTTTGCTAGTGTAAACTGCTTCCTCAGGAAAAACCTGGATTAAGTGACCTGGGAATCCTACCCGGGTAGCTACCTGGGTAGGACACGGGAATGATCCGGGTAAGGTGAAGTGTAAACGGAAGCCGTGTCGATGCGACACGGCTCCCGTTTACACTGTATGGAAGGGCGGCGCTGGGAAATCATGTGATCTCCCAGCGCCACCCCTGACGCGTCACCAGCAGCGTCACCCACCCGGCAATATGCCGGGATGGTGACTGCTGATGGGAAAGGGGCCGATGCGGGTCGCAGCCGGGTAGCACCCGTGTCAGGCTCCAAGCTGCATCGTCAGAAGGAAAAGGGGTATTACTGAGTCGTATGTGAGCTGAACGCCTCTCAGCTGGTGGGACAGGGGGCACAGCTGTGCTGTTACTTGTTGTCCACATGTAGGCAAGAATCACGGCGACAATGGGATTGTGAACTATACACAGTCATAATTACGCCACTTCTTTGGCGCATAATATACGGCTGGTGCAAGTGCGCGCCTGTAATGATGACAGCTATGAAACCACCCATACTACAATTGGCTTACATTCCGCTCTGCATTAGACAAAAAACCAAAACACAACTGTGAGTACTCCCATTCTGCAGCTGCACCCTGCTATAGACTGCTGTAATATCCAGTAACAGCTGCTGACGCTGGGCGACGAGCAGCCGCCAACACACAGTAAAGGGCCAGACGCACATTTCTCTACCAGGAAAATAACAACTTTTCCATTATGACGAGTTATTGTGGTTTATAAATAATCAGCTCACTGGATCTAACCTGCGCTTATTCCCCCTTCTCGTTACTATTTACCCTTTCAGCGCTGGTAGTATCCTGACATTGCATCTGCAGCTTGTGGGAGTTTGGGAGATCCCTATCCACTACCCACTGTATAGTACAGTAACAGCTTATGGGGGTCATTCTGAGTTGATCGCTAGCTGCCGTTGTTTGCTGCGTAGCGATCAGTGAAAAAATGGCTAATCTGCGCATACATATGTACCGCAATGCGCACGCGCGTCATACGGGTACGAAGTCCTTTGTGGTTTTGCACTGGTTCTAGCGACGATTCCAATCGCACAGCCGAGCGCAAGGAGATTGACAGAAAGAGGGCGTTTCTGAGTGTCAACTGACCGTTTTCTGGGAGTGTTTGGAAAAACGCAGGCAGGGCCGGGCGTTTGCTGGGCGGGTATCTGATGTCATTACCGTGTCACTCGTCGCAGCAATCATCGCACAGGTTAAGTAACTACAGGGCCGGTCTTGTTTTGCATAAAAGTGTTTGCAGGCGCTCGGCTGTACAGGCGTTCACACTCCTGCAAAGCGAAAATTCACTCCCTCGTGGGCGGCGACTATGCGTTTACATGGCTGCTAAAATCTGCTAGCGAGCGATCAACTCGGAATGACCCCCTGTGTTCTGTTTGACACCTTTTATCTCTATTAGATTCTCTTTCTTTCCCGGGTTTGCGCTTTTTTCTCACTTATTTTAAAAGTCTATGGTGCAAATATTTATTTACAAATTCCCGTTTCTGCAAATCGAAATGCTCCGGAATTCAACATACAGTATGCTCCATCCAGGTATAACTGTTTCCTGGGATTAGGTAAAAACCAGAATGGCCGGAGCCCGGAACGCCGGACAGGACCTGCTCCCTGCTGCAAACTGTCATTCTGGAGCTTGTAGTGCTCGTCCTCGTCCAGGTGGGGTCATGTCCGGGAGGGTGCCTGTGACAGCTGTTGCAGTGGATACGGGGGCTGTATGGACGGTGAATAGCTGAGTGTCTCTGCTCTGAGTAATATATAATTATCCTCCGTCTTCCTGAACCTAGAGAGCGACAGGAGCCTCTGGCATCTCTCCGCCAGTCCCTGCAGGTTATTTCCCTGCACCTACAATCCACATTCCAGGGAACACGAGTCACGCTGTTTACATGCCCGGCCCCAGGTAATTCCCCACTGACAACAGCTGCTTCCTAATTGCATGTTTGTCACATCAGCTCCATTCTTACAGTAGCTGTGGGCGTAGCCGCACGCTGCCCCAGTGACGGGTGAGGTGACCCCGCGGCGTGTTTCCCGGCTGTGTCACTAATACCAGGTACACTGAGTGGATGGTGACATCGCTCATCGCTCCCTCACACCCCACACTTACTTTAGTGAGCGGTGCTGGACCCTGCTCAGGACGATTCTCTATTACCAGTCTTCCTAGGTTGCTCATCCTTGGGTGACCAAATATCAAATGGCCAGTGATAATTAGAGATCAGCGGGTTCGGTTCCCTGAGAACCGACCTGTACCGGACTTCACTGCCCGAGCCCGGATTTGAGTTAGGCTCGGGTTTTCCCGCCTGACTCAGAAACCAGAATGGCTGTCGGATTCTCGTGGGGTTTGGATTCTATATAAGGAGTCGCGCGTCACCTCCATTTTCACTCCGGCATTGGAGAGTGTTGCGAGAGGTCGTGTCTCTGTCCTCAGTGTCCTGCATCAGTAGAGTGGTAGTGTCTTGTGCTGCATCAGTCTAGTCACAGTGATGGTGTCCTCTGCTGCCATATGTCCAGTGCTGCTGTATAAGTCCAGTCCAGTGGTGGTGTCTCTGTGCTGCTGTATTTGTCCAGTGGTACTGCCATATAATTCCAGTGATACTGCTGTATATGTCCAGTGGTACAGCCATATAAATCCAGTGGTACTGGCGTATAATTCCAGCGGTACTGGCGTATAAATCCAGTCCAGTGATACTGCTGAATAAAGCCACTGATACTGCCGTATATGTCCAGTGGTACTGCCGTATAAATCCAGTGGTACTGGCGTATAAATCCAGTCCAGTGATACTGCCATATATGTCCAGTGGTACTGCCGTAAAATTCCAGTGATACTGCCGTATATGTCCAGTGGTACTGCTATATAATTCCAGTGGTACTGCCATATAATTCCAGTGATACTGCCGTATAAATCCAGTTGTACTGCCGTATAAATCCAGTGATACTGCAGTATATGTCCAGTGCTGCTGTATAAGTCCAGTCCAGTGGTGGTGTCTCTGTGCTGCTGTATTTGTCCAGTGGTACTGCCATATAATTCCAGTGATACTGCTGTATATGTCCAGTGGTACAGCCATATAAATCCAGTGGTACTGGCGTATAATTCCAGCGGTACTGGCGTATAAATCCAGTCCAGTGATACTGCTGAATAAAGCCACTGATACTGCCGTATATGTCCAGTGGTACTGCCGTATAAATCCAGTGGTACTGGCGTATAAATCCAGTCCAGTGATACTGCCATATATGTCCAGTGGTACTGCCGTAAAATTCCATTGATACTGCCGTATATGTCCAGTGGTACTGCTATATAATTCCAGTGGTACTGCCATATAATTCCAGTGATACTGCCGTATAAATCCAGTTGTACTGCCGTATAAATCCAGTGATACTGCAGTATATGTCCAGTGGTACTGCCATATAATTCCAGTGATACTGCTGTATATGTCCAGTGGTACTGCCGTATAAATCCAGTGGTACTGCCGTATAAATCCAGTGGTACTGGCGTATAAATCCAGTGGTACTGACGTATAAATCCAGTGGTACTGACTTATAAATCCAGTGGTACTGGCATATAAATCCAGCGGTACTGGCGTATAAATCCAGTCCAGTGATACTGCCGTATATGTCCAGTGGTACTACTGAATAAAGCCACTGATACTGCCGTATATGTCCAGTGGTACTGCCGTATAAATCCAGTGGTACTGGCATATAAATCCAGTCCAGTGATACTGCCATATATGTCCAGTGGTACTGCCGTAAAATTCCAGTGATACTGCCGTATATGTCCAGTGGTACTGCGATATAATTCCAGTGGTACTGCCATATAATTCCAGTGATACTGCCGTATAAATCCAGTTGTACTGGCATATAATTCCAGTGATACTGGCGTATAAATCCAGTCCAGTGATACTGCCGTATATGTCCACTAGTACTGCTGAATAAATCCACTGATACTGCCGTATATGTACAGTGGTCATGCCGTATAAATCCAGTAGTACTGGCGTATAAATCCAGTCCAGTGATACTGCCGTATATGTCCAGTGGTATTGCCATATAATTCCAGTGATACTGCTGTATAATTCCAATCATACTGCCATATAATTCCAGTGGTACTGGCATATAAATCCAGTGATACGGCCGTATAAATCCAGTCCAGTGATACTGCCGTATAAATCCAGTCCAATGGTACTGCCGTATAATTCCAGTGATACTGCCGTATATGTCCAGTGGTACTGCCGTATAATTCCAGTGGTACTGCCGTATAAATCCAGTCCAGTGATTCTGCCATATAAGTCCAGTGGTACTGCCGTATAATTCCAGTGATACTGCCGTATAATTCCAGTGGTAATGCCGTATATGTCCAGTGGTACTGCCGTATATGTCCAGTGATACTGCCGTATATATCCAGTGGTACTGGCGTATAAGTCCAGTGATACTGTCGTATAAAACCAGTCCAGTGATACTGCCGTATAAATCCAGTCCCGTGGTACTGCCGTATAATTCCAGTGATACTGCCGTGTATATATACACCCTGTTGCAAAGCGGATTTCTGAGGCCATAACAACTATGCTGCTGTTAGACGTGCGTCCGGTATCCACCATTAGTGCAGTGGGACTGCAGTGCCACTCCTAGATGGGTCAGATGTTTGTGCCGCACACTTGTGTCGCATAGCTTAGTCATACAGCTACCTCGGTGCAACGTTTTGGCGTAAAAACAATATTGTGAGGTGTGAGGTGTTCATAATAAACTGGAAATGAGTGGAAATTAATGTTATTGAGATAAATAATAACGTAGATCAAAATTACCCCCAAATTCTGTGATTGTAGCTGTTTTTATGTTTTTTTCAAAAATCATCCAGATCCAAAACCAAAACCAAAACATGAAAGGGTGGTTTTGGTAAAACCAATCCAGATCCAAAACACAAGCATGGAACCAGAACCAAAACCAAAAACACGAAAAGTGCCCGCCGCACATCTCTAATGATAATAGAATCATGGTCATGGACCTGCTTCATCTACGGGAGCTGTAGTCATTCAGGTCATCGTTGGCTTGAGGGACAGTCGGCAGATATTTCTGACTCCTCCCTTACATTCTGAGTGAATGGGAAGAGGAAACGGTGGTGGTTGGAGGACAGACCACCCTTCATGGTTCCGGCCACTTCTATATGGCACTCACCAAACCCTTGGCAGTGATGCGGCACAATAGGCCTTTCATCCATTTTACTTCCAGTCCTATGTGGCCCTGTGCGCTGGCCCGGATGAGTAGACTAGGCCATGGACAATGTATGAGAGAATAAGGTTCTATTTGATGGAATGCCTATACAAGTTTCAGGAAGAAGCCAGATAATTAAGTTTGATAATTACCTGACCTACGCCTTCTTATTGAACGGTCTGCTCTCCAGATTACTGACCCAGCTCGGCCTAACTCCTGTTCAGCGTTCCAGTTTGTACCCTACACAGTGATCAGTGGAGGCTTCTCCATGGCTTTCCTTCTGCTGCTGCCTCCGGCATAGCCCCATCAGTACCATGTACCAGTCCCTGGCTAGTCCGTCCATTCTCTTCCTTCATCACCAGCAGCTCGCTGGGAACTCAGGCAGCAGGCCACTGCATGCCTACTGGGTGTAGCCAAGATCAAGCCTCCTTTTGGGCGTCACTGAGTAGAGCCACCAGTGCATTATAGACTCCGCACCACTGACCAATCCAATAAAATCTAAATATTGCCGCAAATGGTGAGATATCGGTTTAAATGGTTGCTGTTTTATTTCTATAAATAAGATTGAGAACTCACAAAGCTTCCTGCTTGTGGCTTAGGAAAGATGTGAGATTGGGTGAAATGAACCCAACATTATATTCAGAACCTACAGTGAATGTTAGAGATGAGCGCCTGAAATTTTTCGGGTTTTGTGTTTTGGTTTTGGGTTCGGTTCCGCGGCCGTGTTTTGGGTTCGAACGCGTTTTGGCAAAACCTCACCGAATTATTTTTGTCGGATTCGGGTGTGTTTTGGATTCGGGTGTTTTTTTCAAAAAACCCTAAAAAACAGCTTAAATCATAGAATTTGGGGGTAATTTTGATCCCAAAGTATTATTAACCTCAAAAAACATAATTTACACTCATTTTCAGCCTATTCTGAACACATCACACCTCACAATATTATTTTTAGTCCTAAAATTTGCACCGAGGTCGCTGTGTGAGTAAGATAAGCGACCCTAGTGGCCGACACAAACACCGGGCCCATCTAGGAGTGGCACTGCAGTGTCACGCAGGATGTCCCTTCCAAAAAACCCTCCCCAATCAGCACATGATGCAAAGAAAAAGAAAAGAAAAAAGAGGTGCAAGATGGAATTATCCTTGGGCCCTCCCACCCACCCTTATGTTGTATAAACAAAACAGGACATGCACACTTTAACCAACCCATCATTTCAGTGACAGGGTCTGCCACACGACTGTGACTGATATGACGGGTTGGTTTGGACCCCCCCCAAAAAAGAAGCAATTAATCTCTCCTTGCACAAACTGGCTCTACAGAGGCAAGATGTCCACCTCATCTTCACCCTCCGATATATCACCGTGTACATCCCCCTCCTCACAGATTATCAATTCGTCCCCACTGGAATCCACCATCTCAGCTCCCTGTGTACTTTGTGGAGGCAATTGCTGCTGGTCAATGTCTCCGCGGAGGAATTGATTATAATTCATTTTAATGAACATCATCTTCTCCACATTTTCTGGATGTAACCTCGTACGCCGATTGCTGACAAGGTGAGCGGCGGCACTAAACACTCTTTCGGAGTACACACTTGTGGGAGGGCAACTTAGGTAGAATAAAGCCAGTTTGTGCAAGGGCCTCCAAATTGCCTCTTTTTCCTGCCAGTATAAGTACGGACTGTGTGACGTGCCTACTTGGATGCGGTCACTCATATAATCCTCCACCATTCTATCAATGTTGAGAGAATCATATGCAGTGACAGTAGACGACATGTCCGTAATCGTTGTCAGGTCCTTCAGTCCGGACCAGATGTCAGCATCAGCAGTCGCTCCAGACTGCCCTGCATCACCGCCAGCGGGTGGGCTCGGAATTCTGAGCCTTTTCCTCGCACCCCCAGTTGCGGGAGAATGTGAAGGAGGAGATGTTGACAGGTCGCGTTCCGCTTGACTTGACAATTTTGTCACCAGCAGGTCTTTCAACCCCAGCAGACCTGTGTCTGCCGGAAAGAGAGATCCAAGGTAGGCTTTAAATCTAGGATCGAGCACGGTGGCCAAAATGTAGTGCTCTGATTTCAACAGATTGACCACCCGTGAATCCTTGTTAAGCGAATTAAGGGCTGCATCCACAAGTCCCACATGCCTAGCGGAATCGCTCCGTGTTAGCTCCTTCTTCAATGCCTCCAGCTTCTTCTGCAAAAGCCTGATGAGGGGAATGACCTGACTCAGGCTGGCAGTGTCTGAACTGACTTCACGTGTGGCAAGTTCAAAGGGCATCAGAACCTTGCACAACGTTGAAATCATTCTCCACTGCACTTGAGACAGGTGCATTCCATCTCCTATATCGTGCTCAATTGTATAGGCTTGAATGGCCTTTTGCTGCTCCTCCAACCTCTGAAGCATATAGAGGGTTGAATTCCACCTCGTTACCACTTCTTGCTTCAGATGATGGCAGGGCAGGTTCAGTAGTTTTTGGTGGTGCTCCAGTCTTCTGTACGTGGTGCCTGTACGCCGAAAGTGTCCCGCAATTTTTCTGGCCACCGACAGCATCTCTTGCACGCCCCTGTCGTTTTTTAAAAAATTCTGCACCACCAAATTCAAGGTATGTGCAAAACATGGGACGTGCTGGAATTTGCCCATATTTAATGCACACACAATATTGCTGGCGTTGTCCGATGCCACAAATCCACAGGAGAGTCCAATTGGGGTAAGCCATTCCGCGATGATCTTCCTCAGTTGCCGTAAGAGGTTTTCAGCTGTGTGCGTATTCTGGAAAGCGGTGATACAAAGCGTAGCCTGCCTAGGAAAGAGTTGGCGTTTGCGAGATGCTGCTACTGGTGCCGCCGCTGCTGTTCTTGCGGCGGGAGTCCATACATCTACCCAGTGGGCTGTCACAGTCATATAGTCCTGACCCTGCCCTGCTCCACTTGTCCACATGTCCGTGGTTAAGTGGACATTGGGTACAACTGCATTTTTTAGGACACTGGTGAGTCTTTTTCTGACGTCCGTGTACATTCTCGGTATCGCCTGCCTAGAGAAGTGGAACCTAGATGGTATTTGGTAACGGGGGCACACTGCCTCAATAAATTGTCTAGTTCCCTGTGAACTAACGGCGGATACCGGACGCACGTCTAACACCAACATAGTTGTCAAGGACTCAGTTATCCGCTTTGCAGTAGGATGACTGCTGTGATATTTCATCTTCCTCGCAAAGGACTGTTGAACAGTCAATTGCTTACTGGAAGTAGTACAAGTGGGCTTACGACTTCCCCTCTGGGATGACCATCGACTCCCAGCGGCAACAACAGCAGCGCCAGCAGCAGTAGGCGTTACACGCAAGGATGCATCGGAGGAATCCCAGGCAGGAAAGGACTCGTCAGACTTGCCAGTGACATGGCCTGCAGGACTATTGGCATTCCTGGGGAAGGAGGAAATTGACACTGAGGGAGTTGGTGGGGTGGTTTGCGTGAGCTTGGTTACAAGAGGAAGGGATTTACTGGTCAGTGGACTGCTTCCGCTGTCACCCAAAGTTTTTGAACTTGTCACTGACTTATTATGAATGCGCTGCAGGTGACGTATAAGGGAGGATGTTCCGAGGTGGTTAACGTCCTTACCCCTACTTATTACAGCTTGACAAAGGGAACACACGGCTTGACACCTGTTGTCCACATTTCTGGTGAAATACCTCCACACCGAAGAGCTGATTTTTTTGGTATTTTCACCTGGCATGTCAACGGCCATATTCCTCCCACGGACAACAGGTGTCTCCCCGGGTGCCTGACTTAAACAAACCACCTCACCATCAGAATCCTCCTGGTCAATTTCCTCCCCAGCGCCAGCAACACCCATATCCTCCTCATCCTGGTGTACTTCAACACTGACATCTTCAATCTGACTATCAGGAACTGGACTGCGGGTGCTCCTTCCAGCACTTGCAGGGGGCATGCAAATAGTGGAAGGCGCATGCTCTTCACGTCCAGTGTTGGGAAGGTCAGGCATCGCAAACGACACAATTGGACTCTCCTTGTGGATTTGGGATTTCAAAGAACGCACAGTTCTTTGCGGTGCTTTTGCCAGCTTGAGTCTTTTCAGTTTTCTAGCGAGAGGCTGAGTGCTTCCATCCTCATGTGAAGCTGAACCACTAGCCATGAACATAGGCCAGGGCCTCAGCCGTTCCTTGCCACTCCGTGTGGTAAATGGCATATTGGCAAGTTTACGCTTCTCCTCCGACAATTTTATTTTAGGTTTTGGAGTCCTTTTTTTTCTGATATTTGGTGTTTTGGATTTGACATGCTCTGTACTATGACATTGGGCATCGGCCTTGGCAGACGACGTTGCTGGCATTTCATCGTCTCGGCCATGACTAGTGGCAGCAGCTTCAGCACGAGGTGGAAGTGGATCTTGATCTTTCCCTAATTTTGGAACCTCAACTTTTTTGTTCTCCATATTTTATAGGCAGAACTAAAAGGCACCTCAGGTAAACAATGGAGATGGATGGATTGGATACTAGTATACAATTATGGACGGACTGCCACGGTTAGGTGGTATAAAAAAACCACGGTTAGGTGGTATATATTATAATAATAATACAATTATGGATGGACGGACTGCCTGCCGACTGCCGACACAGAGGTAGCCACAGCCGTGAACTACCGCACTGTACACTGGTTGATAAAGAGATAGTAGTATACTCGTAACAACTAGTATGACACTATGACGACGGTATAAAGAATGAAAAAAAAACCACGGTTAGGTGGTATATATTATAATAATAATACAATTATGGATGGACGGACTGCCTGCCGACTGCCGACACAGAGGTAGCCACAGCCGTGAACTACCGCACTGTACACTGGTTGATAAAGAGATAGTAGTATACTCGTAACAACTAGTATGACACTATGACGACGGTATAAAGAATGAAAAAAAAACCACGGTTAGGTGGTATATATTATAATAATAATACAATTATGGATGGACGGACTGCCTGCCGACTGCCGACACAGAGGTAGCCACAGCCGTGAACTACCGCACTGTACACTGGTTGATAAAGAGATAGTAGTATACTCGTAACAACTAGTATGACACTATGACGACGGTATAAAGAATGAAAAAAAAACCACGGTTAGGTGGTATATATTATAATAATAATACAATTATGGATGGACGGACTGCCTGCCGACTGCCGACACAGAGGTAGCCACAGCCGTGAACTACCGCACTGTACACTGGTTGATAAAGAGATAGTAGTATACTCGTAACAACTAGTATGACACTATGACGACGGTATAAAGAATGCAAAAAAAACCACAGTTAGGTGGTATATATTATAATAATAATACAATTATGGATGGACGGACTGCCTGCCGACTGCCGACACAGAGGTAGCCACAGCCGTGAACTACCGCACTGTACACTGGTTGATAAAGAGATAGTAGTATACTCGTAACAACTAGTATGACACTATGACGGTATAAAGAATGAAAAAAAAACCACGGTTAGGTGGTATATATTATAATAATAATACAATTATGGATGGACGGACTGCCTGCCGACTGCCGACACAGAGGTAGCCACAGCCGTGAACTACCGCACTGTACACTGGTTGATAAAGAGATAGTAGTATACTCGTAACAATTAGGATGACACTATGACGGTATAAAGAATGAAAAAAAAACCACGGTTAGGTGGTAGGTATATAATAATAAATAATACAATTCTGGTCGGACGGACTGCCTGCCGTGTGCCGACACAGAGGTAGCCACAGCCGTGAACTACCGCACTGTACACTGGTTGATAAAGAGATAGTAGTATACTCGTAACAATTAGGATGACACTATGACGGTATAAAGAATGAAAAAAAAACCACGGTTAGGTGGTAGGTATATAATAATAAATAATACAATTCTGGTCGGACGGACTGCCTGCCGTGTGCCGACACAGAGGTAGCCACAGCCGTGAACTACCGCACTGTACACTGGTTGATAAAGAGATAGTAGTATACTCGTAACAATTAGGATGACACTATGACGGTATAAAGAATGAAAAAAAAACCACGGTTAGGTGGTAGGTATATAATAATAAATAATACAATTCTGGTCGGACGGACTGCCTGCCGTGTGCCGACACAGAGGTAGCCACAGCCGTGAACTACCGCACTGTACACTGGTTGATAAAGAGATAGTAGTATACTCGTAACAATTAGGATGACACTATGACGGTATAAAGAATGAAAAAAAAACCACGGTTAGGTGGTAGGTATATAATAATAAATAATACAATTCTGGTCGGACGGACTGCCTGCCGTGTGCCGACACAGAGGTAGCCACAGCCGTGAACTACCGCACTGTACACTGGTTGATAAAGAGATAGTAGTATACTCGTAACAATTAGGATGACACTATGACGGTATAAAGAATGAAAAAAAAACCACGGTTAGGTGGTAGGTATATAATAATAAATAATACAATTCTGGTCGGACGGACTGCCTGCCGTGTGCCGACACAGAGGTAGCCACAGCCGTGAACTACCGCACTGTACTGTGTCTGCTGCTAATATAGACTGGTTGATATTTAAAGAGATATTAGTAGTATACAACAATACTATACTGGTGGTCAGGCACTGGTCACCACTCCTGCAGCAAAAGTGTGCACTGTTAATTAATATAATTGTACTCCTGGCTCCTGCTAACAACCTGCAGTGCTCCCCAGTCTCCCCCACAATTAATTATAAGCTTTTAATTTATACATTGATGACTGTGCAGCACACTGGGCTGAGCTGAGTGCACACAGACTGAGTCACACTGTGTGACTGACTGTGCTGTGTATCGTTTTTTTTTTCAGGCAGAGAACGGATATAGCAGAGAGAAGTGAACGGATATATTATATTAAATAAAAGTTAACTAGCAACTGCACTGGTCACTGACTGTGGTAAACTAACTCTGTCTGCGACTCTGCACAATCTCTCTCTATCTAATCTATCTATCTCTATTCTAATGGAGAGGACGCCAGACACGTCCTCTCCCTATCAATCTCAATGCACGAGTGAAAATGGCGGCGACGCGCGGCTCCTTATATAGAATCCGAGTCTCGCGATAGAATCCGAGCCTCGCGAGAATCCGACAGCGTCATGATGACGTTCGGGCGCGCTCGGGTTAACCGAGCAAGGCGGGAAGATCCGAGTCGCTCGGACCCGTGGAAAAAAAAGTGAAGTTCGTGCGGGTTCGGATTCAAAGAAACCGAACCCGCTCATCTCTAGTGAATGTACCTAACACTTGTGGGGCAGACATTTGTGAGCTGAAGCATTGAGAATGCAGCCTATCAATCTACTAGGAGCCAGTGACGTCGCTGCGTCTTATGAATTCACAAGTGGCGCCAGTGACATCACCAAGGTAGTATCAATCCACCAGGAACTAATGATGTCACTGAGGTCCTATTCATTCATCAGGGTCCAGTGACTTCTACGAGTAACGGTCAGTTCACTGACGCAATGCTCAGATAGCTGAATTCTGCGCTCCACGGTTTAGCCAATGGATACACATTCGTACTAAAGGGAAAATGCGGTAAAACCCCGTTATCAGGGGTTTTACCGCATTTTCATATGTACTAAGACCCGGCCGTCGGGTTTTCACCCGCTGAGGGTATCGCCATCTGTTGTGATACCCTATAGAAAACTTTTTTCGCACCCGCCGCTGCATCCCACCACCCAGCACAGCACCCCCCACCCTTCCACCCCTCACCTGTGTCCAGGCAGCATGCACCGATTCCCCAGCTCCCACGCAGGCCAGCCGTTTGTCCTTCCGGCTGCAGGGGGGAGGAGGAGGAGCCCGGGGTCTCCCAGCACACGTCACATCTCGGGGCTGGGAGGTGGTGGACCCCACAGAGACCCCCCGCACACCTTCTGGCAGGTATCGCGGGGGGCCTCTATCACTGCATTGCGATGTGAATTGCATATGTTAGCACATCCCTGCGGTGGGCGGCGAGGGGCGGCGAAGTATTTTAATACATTCCGCCCTTATAACGGAGCCCTTGGAGAAGGGCAGCTTCAGGGTGTATAATGCCATTGTGCGGGGAAAGTAAATCACTTACTTTTATACAGCGGAGAACGTATAGACCCCCTACATTTACCGGTCACATGACCAGTCACACGTAGTAATATTGCACACTCCCGCTTACAGCGCGTCTGTCACTTGTTATGTCCCAGCAGTATAACTAATATTTCCTGTGTAACCTGTATATGAGAACCAGTCTACCACCCACTCCCACATTTCCTCCACTAGATCCATATGGCAGCAGTAAGCAACTTGCATCATTCACGATGGTCGTAATCCGGACGTCACACATTTCCCACCATGTACAGATGGAGCCATCTTCATTTTGGCCTTTAATAGGATTAATTGAGCCAGGGCAGTCAGACTTTATACCCTGCTGTAATGACTTAGGGGGTCATTCCAAGTTGATCGCTCACTAGCAACTTTTTGCAGCGCTGCGATCAGGTTACATCTCTGCAGAACTGCGCATGTGTATGCACCGAATGCGCAGGCGCGTCGTACGGGTACAAAGAGGATTGGTGCTGGGCGATGGATTTAACGAAGAATCCATTCACACAGCCGAAAGCAAGGTGATTGACTGGAAGAGGGCGTTTATGGGTGTCAACTGACCGTTTTCTGGAAAAACGCAGGCGTGTCCAAGCGTTTGCAGGGCGGGTGTCTGACGTCAGTTCCAGGACCAAAAAGACTGAAGTGATCGCAGCGGCTGAGTAAGTCCAGAGCTACTCAGAAACTGCACAAAATCTTTTTGTGTCGTCAGCTGCAACAGCGATCGCAAACTTGCAAAGTGAAAATACGCTCCCCTATAGGTGGCAACTATCTGATCGCAGCGCTGCACAAAGTAGCTAGCGAGCGATCAACTCGGAATGACCCCCATAATCCCCTGCTGTATTGTTCTCTCTGTATTGTACTGCAGCTGAGAACAATAGATGCTAATAAACCATGGTGCACCTAGGTGCAGCAGAGAAGCCAAGATGAGCGAGGCTCCATCTGTACATCTGTCATTTGTCAGCCAAATAATACCTACCACCCTTATACCCCTTTTCCACTGCCAGCCTGGTGCCGCCTGGGTCACTGAATACGGGATTCATGCCAGGCCACCTCCTTTACACCGCAGCACTTTTCTCTGCATTAGAAGCTGCAGCACATCACTGTCTCGCAGGCTGTTCAAGCACCTCTCTCTGCCCCTCAGTCAATTCTGGGACATTAGTTTCATTGAAGCCTAGTGGGAGTATCAGGTCAGGTCTGGGATGGCAGTTCTAGGGTATTATTTTTATTGAGGCATTGAGAGATTATCAGGTCTGGGGGGGGTCACATTTGTGGCTTTATTTTCATTGAGGAATAGTGGGGTTGTGAGGTCAGGTCAGTCAGGGCATAGATGTTGTTTCTAATTTATTTCAATTAAACAAGTAAATAGTGAAATACAGCTACTTCCACTACGGCTCTACCATGGTGTAATGTGCATAAGGGGCTCAACCATGGTGTAACATGTATAAGGGGCTCAACCATGGTGTAATGTGTATAAGGGGCTCATCCATGGTGTAATGTGTATAAGGGGCTCTACCATGGTGTAACATGTATAAGGGGCTCAACCATGGTGTAATGTGTATAAGGGGCTCATCCATGGTGTAATGTGTATAAGGGGCTCTACTGTGTGGCATAACATCTATAATGGATGCTACTGTGTGGTGTAATGTGAATAATGGACACTACTGTGCGGTGTAAAGTGAATTGGTACTATTCTGTGGCCACACACCTTCCCAATAGAGCTATTATTTACTTATTACTACTAGTTATATATATATATATATAGCGCACACATATTCAACAGCGTTTTACAGAGAATATTTTGCCATTCAGTCCCTGCCCCATGGGAGCTTACAATCTATATTCCTTACCCCCCACACACAGTTGGGAGCCAATTAACCTCCCAGTATATTTTAGTATTGTGAGAGGAAACTGGAGTACCCGGAGGAAACCCACGCAAGCACGGGGAGAACATATAAACTCCACACAATTTGGGCCATGGCGGAAATGACCTCAGTACTGTGAGACAGGAAGGCTAACCATCACACCATCCGTACTGCCTCTATATTGTTACAAGCCTTCGGCACGCACTGATTCTATTTTAAACATGGGGGGCGCGCAAAGGAAACTTTTACCCCGAGCTCCACAAGGTCTAGAACCGGCCCTGTCACCAATTAAGGATTTTTAAATATTGTTTCTTTTCAACACCACATGTTGGCTATGTCCCCAATTCAGTTCAGGGGAGGAGGGCGCCAAAACATACCCCTTCTCCGGGCACCATGGCACCTAGCTACACCTCTGGACAGTTTATTCTGAAAGTATTTAATTCGGTACACTAACACAAGCATTGAGTGAACGGAGTCTATGATAATATAATTCATCTCATTGTATCAACAGTGTGAATGTGGTGTGGCCCTTTTTCCCAGTGTAAATATTCCAGCAGCAACTCTTTTTATCTCACAGCCAGTGTACCATAGCCAGATTAAGGGCATACTGTACCCCGGGCCTCCCTCTGTCAGGGGGCCCCCGGCGACAGCACACTGACATCACTAGCTTTCCCCATATGCAACAGCAGAACCAGGCAGCCAAAATGTGAGCATGACAGTATGGAGTGCAGGCAGAGACACAGAAGTATCAGATTTCCTCAACGGCGCTTCCCAACTAGAGGAGCGCTAGGAGGGTGGACAGAGCTGTGACACAGGGTGGGAACCCTGTGTCACTTACAGCTCTCTCTACACTTGGGTGTCTGAGTCCTGTGTAACTTGTTATCTAATGAGGGTCTAGAGAGAGAGACACACAGAGTCCTCCTGTGTCCTGTCCCAGTGTGTAAGTAGTACAGAGGCTGCTGCTATTTTTGCATGATTACAGATTTAATTTTTCTGTGTGTATTTTAAGGTTGTTTTGAGTTGTCTTTGTTCCACTATAAGTATGTTTTATAAAATAGTTGTCTTTCAATTAGGTGGAGCTATAAACAGTACCCAGACATTATTAAACTATTAGTTTAAATCTAATATACACCACTGGGCTAATACATACCTCCTAACATGACCCATTCCAGGAGGGACACAATTCTTAAGTTATGATTGCAATCACCTGTATTGAAACACCTTTCTTATCAATTAAATAGTTCAAGACAGGTAACTAAAATCATACAGTAAAAGGGAAGTCCATGTAAAGAGCATTATTTCACTCCTGCAATGGGTCATGTTGGGAGGTGTAATGTCCACCCACAAACAAACACATGACATTTACGGTGCCGAAAACTTGAACTAAATTGTGGGGTGCTAGTGTGAATCAGGTTCGGGTGATCAGAGCGGCAGACCTGCTTTACCTCTCAGACACAATGACAACACAAACATAATATAGTATCCAACTCCATTTTATTATCCTAACAAAATTTACAAGTGGCAGGTAAACAGGAAACTGGCGCACAATTGAAGCAGGCTGGTTATGGCTTCTAAATAACAGTCTCAGGTAACCAGCGTTAGCAATACAGGTAGCAGGTAAGCAAGTAACTGGTGCACAATTGAAGCAGGCTGGTTATGGCTTCTAAATAATAGTCTCAGGTAACCAGCGTCAGCAATACAGGTAGCAGGTAAGCAGGAACTTGTGCACGATTAAAGCAGGCTGGTTATGGCTATTAAACGACAGTCTCAGGTAACCAGCGTCAGCAATACAGGTAGCAGGTAAGCAGGAACTTGTGCACGATTAAAGCAGGCTGGTTATGGCTATTAAACGACAGTCTCAGGTAACCAGCGTCAGCAATACAAGTAGCAGGTAAGCAGGAACTTGTGCACGATTAAAGCAGGCTGGTTATGGCTATTAAACGACAGTCTCAGGTAACCAGCGTTAGCAATACAGGTAGCAGGTAAGCAGGAACTTGTGCACAATTAAAGCAGGCTGGTTATGGCTACTAAACAACAGTCTCAGGTAACCAGCATCAGCAATACAGGTAGCAGGTAAGCAGGAACTTGTGCACGATTAAAGCAGGCTGGTTATGGCTATTAAACGACAGTCTCAGGTAACCAGCGTTATCAATACAAGTAGCAGGTAAGCAGGTAACTTGTGCACAATTAAAGCAGGCTGGTTATGGCTACTAAACAACAGTCTCAGGTAACCAGCGTCAGCAATACAGGTAGCAGGTAAGCAGGAACTTGTGCACGATTAAAGCAGGCTGGTTATGGCTATTAAACGACAGTCTCAGGTAACCAGCGTTAGCAATACAGGTAGCAGGTAAGCAGGAACTTGTGCACAATTAAAGCAGGCTGGTTATGGCTTCTAAATAATAGTCTCAGGTAACCAGCGTTGGCAATGCAGGTGGCAGGTAAACAGGTAACTGGCGCACAATTGAAGCAGGCTGGTTATGGCTTCTAAATAACAGTCTCAGGTAACCAGCGTCAGCAATACAGGTAGCAGGTAAGCAGGAACTGTTGCACAATTGAAGCAGGCTGGTTATGGCTTCTAAATAATAGTCTCAGGTAACCAGCGTTGGCAATGCAGGTGGCAGGTAAACAGGTAACTGGCGCACAATTGAAGCAGGCTGGTTATGGCTTCTAAATAACAGTCTCAGGTAACCAGCGTTGGCAATACAGGTGGCAGGTAAGCAGGTAACTGTTGCACAATTGAAGCAGGCTGGTTATGGCTTCTAAATAATAGTCTCAGGTAACCAGCGTCAGCAATACAGGTAGTAGGTAAGCAGGAACTTGTGCACAATTAAAGCAGGCTGGTTATGGCTTGTTAACAACAGTCTCAGGTAACCAGCGTTCCTTAGTAGCGGATAAATGCATTAACATTAGCTTTCACACTGCTGGGCGGAGCTTGCATAAAAAGAACTATCAGTACCAGCATTCCTTAATAGCAGATAAATGCATTAACATTAGCTTTCACACTGCTGGGCGGAGCTTGCATAAAAAGAACTATCAGTACCAGCATTCCTTAATAGCAGATAAATGCATTAACATTAGCTTTCACACTGCTGGGCGGAGCTTGCATAAAAAGAACTATCAGTACCAGCATTCCTTAATAGCAGATAAATGCATTAACATTAGCTTTCACACTGCTGGGCGGAGCTTGCATAAAAAGAACTATCAGTACCAGCATTCCTTAATAGCAGATAAATGCATTAACATTAGCTTTCACACTGCTGGGCGGAGCTTGCATAAAAAAGAACTATCAGTACCAGCATTCCTTAATAGCAGACAAATGCATTAACATTAGCTTTTACACTGCTGGGCGGAGCTTGCATAAAAAAACTATCAGTATCAGCAATCCTTAATAGCGGATAAATGCTTTAACATTAACTTTCACACTGCTGGGCGGAGCTTGCATAAAAAGAACTATCAGTATCAGCATTCCTTAATAGCAGATAAATGCATTAACATTAGCTTTCACACTGCTGGGCGGAGCTTGCATAAAAAAGAACTATCAGTACCAGCATTCCTTAATAGCAGATAAATGCATTAACATTAGCTTTCACACTGCTGGGCGGAGCTTGCATAAAAAGAACTATCAGTACCAGCATTCCTTAATAGCAGATAAATACATTCACAAATATATAAGGGCAGTCTACCCCCTTTTACAACATTCCAAAACAAATATGCGGGGCACAGCACTAGTGGGGAGCCTCTTCCCCTGGAATACAATATATTGCCCCCAGATTACAGAGTCTTTGCAGCAGAAGGGGTTAAGCCGGGCACATACAAATGAGGGGAGCGCAACTCCTAATTATCTAAACTTGCGGGGGTACTGTGATGAGGGGAGCCCACCCCTTTTATTATTAATTGTCTCACCGGGGCACTCATGAAGGGCAACCTACCCACTTAGTAAATATGTTCCCCAAATGCAGAGTTCATGCAGCGGAAGGGGTTAAATACCGGACACAGGGGATCTTAGGGGTGTCTACTCCCTTTACTAATACTATGTCCCCTCTTTGCAGAGTTCAAGCAGCGGAAGGGCTCAACAGGGGCAGAGTTTCTGGCAGCGGAAGGGTTGTTTGCAAGTTCTCACCCATCGCTGCGGCGCTTCTGCCACCTCCGATCCTCCGCATCTTCAGCGTGGCTGTCTGGAGTCTCCCTCCTCAGTCTCCGGTCCGGTCTTCTCCTCTTCAGCTGCCGCCCCGCCGTCTCCGGGTCTTCACTCCTCTTGTGCAGCAGACTCCGGTCCGCGCCGTCATCTCTACGCTGGGGTCTTCTCGGGTCCTCGCCGTACTCCAGCCGCCAGGGGTCCTCGCTGGGGTCTTCTTCCCGGGGTCGTCCTTCGCGGTGCCTGCGCGCTTCTCATCTGCCGCTCCTTGGAATCCAGGGGACGGATGTCATCACTGCTCTGCTGGACGGGCTGCGGTTCCTCCGGCCCAGCGCTCCAGTCTCTCAGCAGTGGCGGCTCTTCTCCGCACTCCATCCCCGCTGGCACTGACGCGGCCAGCTCTTCTCCTCAGGCAGGGTCTCCGGCATTCTTCTGGCACTGGTGCTCCGGTCGCTGGTTCTCCCCTCGGCTTCTTCTCTGCGCAGACGGTCCTCACACACTGGCAGGCGGCTCCTGGGGCTACATGGCGACACCTTCCCCAGGTAATCTTCCCATTCCTCCAGGGCTCCCTCTCCTGTGCTGTGAGGCTTCTTTTAAGGGTCCTGGTGCTCCTCCACCTCCCCTCTACTCTATGATGACTGGCTCCCGGGGCCCCAGCAACAGACTACCCCCTGGTCACTCTGCCCTACAACCCAGGGGACCCAATCAGCTGGGGACATGTTTCCCAGACTTTTTATGTTGCTGGGTAAGAAGTGACAGGACCAGAGAATTGGCGGCAAAATCCCTGTCCCAATCTGACAGGGTCACATAAAGTTCAGCCCACGATCTACTCTGGGACTTGTAGTTCCACAATGTAAACACTAAAAAAAAAAATCACAAGGGGATCTCCATGGTGCAATAGCTTCAGGGTATTACAGGAGGTATGCACAATCTTATACACAGGCCCCCCCTTCACCGACGCCCAACTGTCTAAAGTGCCCCGGGCACCACAAGGGCTTAATGTGGCCCTGCAGTGTACTAGCTGACAGGTAGAAACCGGCTGTGTGGTGTGTGGGCACACCTGATGTTTTCCAGCATGGCCGGCTGCTTTCTCCTATAATGTATTAGCAGCAGAGACATATCATGATTCTTCATGGATAATAGAGCGGTAACCCCAGTGTCCGGTATGGGTCGGGAATCACACAGTAAGGACACGATAGCAAGGTACAAAACGCACCTTTATTTTCATACACACTAATTATACAGGAAAAACTACACTTTATACATTATTTACAGGTAGCATTAATAACAATTACAGTTACGATTATATCAGAGCAAGAACCACACAAACGCAACAACTCCTTCCCCTACACAGTCACTAGCCACCTCAGGGAGTACTTGTGTTTGGTGACTCCTGGCAGATGCTGGTTCCTGGAAGGGGCGATGGTGTCTGTCTTGCTGATCCCGGCCGCGTGGCCTGTGTGAACCCACTACTCTTGCGAGTAGGGTAACCTGGAAAAGTCACCCTGCTCCTGCTGGCACACTTAAGCCAGTTACCTGGGATAGCTCCGGAGGGAGCAGAACGCTTGGCTGCGTTATCGCCGCTGGGCCTCAGGTACCCACGTAAAGGCTGACAGGACATTCTCCTGGCAACAGCCTCGCTCTCTAGCCAGAATGCCCCTCCAATCTCTCTGCAGGCCCTTTTGAAACCTCCTAAACTCCCATGATGCTTTGCTCACCTGGTGATGTGGCAGGGTGTTGTCCCCCCCCTCCCCTTTCTTTTGACTCATTAAGTGTTTTTTTACACTTGTCATTACCAATGTTTAATTACAGGATATATCCATATGTATAAGTTAATAAAAGTTACATTTTAATAACTATTTTGTGAATTTAAAATTTCAACGGTGCGCCCAAAAAAGAGTCTTCTTTGCTGACAAGAGGTACATACAGGTGACAGAGGGCGGGGCTCCACACAGGTGACAGAGGGCGGGGCTCCACACAGGTGACAGAGGGCGGGACTCCACACAGGTGACAGAGGGTGGGACTCCACACAGGTGACAGAAGGCGGGGCTCCACACAGGTGACGGAGGGCGGGGCTCCACACAGGTGACAGAGGGCGGGACTCCACACAGGTGACAGAGGGCGGGACTCCACACAGGTGACAGAGGGCGGGACTCCACACAGGTGACAGAGGGTGGGACTCCACACAGGTGACAGCACATGCACAAGACTTGGGGGGAATTACACAGAACATAGAATGTGACGGCAGATAAGAAGCATGTGGCCCATCTAGTCTGCTCATGTACACTGACACACACACACCCAATATTTGAAGGGAGCTAATTAACCTAGCAGTATGGAGTGCGGGAGGAAACCGGAGAACCCAGAGGAACCCACACAAGTACGGGGAGAATATACAAACTCTACACAGTTAGGGCCATGGTGGGAATTGAACCCATCACCTCAGTGCTGCGAGGCAGCAATGCTGACCATTACACCATCTGTGCTGCTGATGGTAAGAGCCCATATGCTTCTATAATCAGATGGAATTGCTTACCAGGCGGAAGTCCCTGGAATGTTACACTTTCTTTATCTTGCTGCATACTGGCACAGCGCCATCGGCGGATTGGTATGCCGGGACGCCGGACCGGATTCCATTTGGCCGGTCCGGTCATCCCCTCATTGGTTGCTCGCTACCCCCATATAGGCCACCAGCCGCGATCACGGCAGCGTTCACTGAAAGCTTCTGCGCATGCACAGAAGCTCAGTGAAGCACTTTAAAAATGGCCGCCGTCTGAGCTTCTGCGCATGCGCAGCTGCCCTTCCTCCCCATATTAGACACCTGGCGTTTCTTCCTCGGCAGCTGATGCCTTGCCTGGAGGGGGAGCCTTGCCTCTGTAGTGCCGGCATGCTGTATACGTGTGCAGGACAGACGTGCGGGAATCCAGGGGCCCCCACAATGCAACAAATATTGCTTGGCCGGCGGGACCACTCAAGTCTACCTGGCCGGCTCCTGGCAGCAGGGGAATGCATTGCTGTGATTCGCGTGTGTGAAGGGGGTGGAGCCTAATGCTGTGAAGTGCCCGCCCCAATCAGAGACCTGTGCTGAAGCCTAGCAAGTCTGGGACAGGTGGTGTCCCCCATCCCTCCTCCCTCTTTATCTCTCTATCCCTATCTCTGCCCTCTCCCTCTCCCCTTTATCTCTCTCTCACCCTCTCTCTCTATGGGGTAAATTTACTAAGGTCCCGATTTTGACCGAGATGCCGTTTTTTCTTCAAAGTGTCATCTCGGTCATTTACTAAACTCAAATCACGGCAGTGATGAGGGCATTCGTATTTTTTTAGAAGTAGTTGTAAAAAAATACGAATGAATACACCATCGGTCAAAATACGCCTGCAAATTAGTAGAACTCGGTCATTTACTAAAAAGTGCAAATCTCAAAAGAGGAAAACACTGCCGTGAAAAATTACAACTCGTAAAAAAGTGCTTAAAAAAAACAGACCTGCTTTTTATATCCGTGATTGGATAGGCATGCACGGATCCATGAGATCCGTGCATGTATATCAGTGGGAAGGGGTGGGAAAGAGGTTATTTTCACCAAAAAAATTGCGTGGGGTCCCCCCTCCTAAGCATAACCAGCCTCGGGCTCTTTGAGCCGATCCTGGTTGCAAAAATATGGGGGGAAAAATGACAGGGGTTCCCCCATATTTAAGCAGCCAGCATCGGGCTCTGCGCCTGGTCCTGGTTCCAAAAATACGGGGGACAAAAAGAGTAGGGGTCCCCCGTATTTTTAAAACCAGCACCGGGCTCCACTAGCTGGACAGATAATGCCACAGCCGGGGGTCACTTTTATATAGTGCCCTGCGGCCGTGGCATCAAAAATCCAACTAGTCACCCCTGGCCGGGGTACCCTGGGGGAGTGGGGACCCCTTCAATCAAGGGGTCGTCCCCCCCCAGCCACCCAAGGGCCAGGGGTGAAGCCCGAGGCTGTCCCCCCCATCCAATTGGCTGCGTATGGGGGGCTGATAGCCTTTTTTGAAAATGAAAAGATATTGTTTTTAGTAGCAGTACTACAAGGCCCAGCAAGCCTCCCCCGCATGCTGGTACTTGGAGAACCACAAGTACCAGCATGCGGCGGAAAAACGGGCCCGCTGGTACCTGTAGTACTATTACTAAAAAAATACCCAAAAAAAGACAAGACACACACACCGTGAAAGTAAAGATTTATTACATACATGCACACAAACATACATACATACTTACCTTATGTTCACACGCAGGTCGGTCCTCTTCTCCAGTAGAATCCAAGGGGTACCTGTTGAATAAATTCTACTCACCAGATCCCGGGTCCCAGGGTCCTCGGGGCAACCATTTGTAATCCAGGTACTTGAATAAAATAACAAAACTGATACCCGAGCAACGAACTGAAAGGGGCCCCATGTTTTCACATGGGACTCCTTTCCCCGAATGCCAGAAACCCACTCTGACTTCTGTCTAAGTGGGTTTCTTCAGCCAATCAGGGAGCGCCACGTTGTAGCACTCTCCTGATCGGCTGTGTGCTCCTGTACTGAGTGACAGGCGGCACACGGCAGTGTTACAATGTAGCGCCTATGCACTCCATTGTAACCAATGGTGGGAACGTTCTGCCCTGCGGTTGACCTAAAGTGACGTCACCGCTGAGCAGAAAGTTCCCACCATTGGTTACAATGGAGCGCATAGGCGTTACATTGTAACACTGCCGTGTGCCGCCTGTCACTCAGTACAGGAGCACACAGCCGATCAGGAGGGTGCCACAACGTGGCGCTCCCTGATTGGCTGAAGAAACCCACTTAGACAGAAGTCAGAGTGGGTTTCTGGCATTCGGGGAAAGGGGACCCATGTGCAAACATGGGTCCCCTTTCAGTGCGTGGCTCGGCTCTCCGTTTTTTTATTTTAATCAAGTACGTGGATTACAAATGGATTCTCCGAGGAGCCTGGTACCCTGGATCTGGTGAGTAGAATTTATTCAACAGGTACCCCATGGATTCTACTGGAGAAGAGGACCGACCCTCGTGTGAACATAAGGTAAGTATATATGTATGTTTGTGTGGATGTATGTAATAAAACTTTACTTTCAAGGTGTGTGTGTCTTGTCTTTTTTTGGGTATTTTTTTAGTAGTAGTACTACAGGTACCAGCGGGCCCGTTTTTCCGCCGCATGCTGGTACTTGTGGTTCTCCAAGTACCAGCATGCGGGGGAGGCTTGCTGGGCCTTGTAGTACTGCTACTAAAAACAATATCTTTTCATTTTCACAAAAGGCTATCAGCCCCCCATCCGCAGCCAATTGGATGGGGGGGACAGCCTCGGGCTTCACCCCTGGCCCTTGGGTGGCTGGGGGGGGGACCCCTTGATTGAAGGGGTCCCCACTCCCCCAGGGTACCCCGGCCAGGGGTGACTAGTTGGATATTTGATGCCACGGCCGCAGGGCACTATATAAAAGTGACCCCCGGCTGTGGCATTATCTGTCCAGCTAGTGGAGCCCGGTGCTGGTTTTAAAAATACGGGGGACCCCTACTCTTTTTGTCCCCCGTATTTTTGGAACCAGGACCAGGCGCAGAGCCCGATGCTGGTTGCTTAAATATGGGGGATACCCTGTCCATTTTTTTCCCATATTTCTGCAACCAGGATCGGCTCAAAGAGCCCGAGGCTGGTTTGCCTTAGGAGGGGGGACCCCACGCAATTTTTTTTTAACATTTAAACTTTATTTTTTTTTTAAACAAAGTGCACAATTAAGCCCAGCACGGATCTCTCAGATCCGGCCGAAATTCATTGTATTAAAGTCGGCAGTGTTTTACAAGTCACTCACGTAAAACA